>NW_016806375.1:1063064-1079818 GCF_001698545.2 Rhinopithecus bieti
AAAAAAAAAAAAAAAAAAGCAACAACAACAACAAAAAAACCCACACAACCAAAAGACGCCTTTAACCTCCATTTAAAAGAGAACTGGTTTTTAAAAAGTTAACCACTCTTATACATATCTGGCATATATATGGGGACTGCAAAAGCCAGACAGTTGGCAAAATATGTAAGCCATTTTGCTCCAAAGTTAGCTAGGATCTGTGGGGGAAGTAAACAATAGCTTGCAAGCCCCTGAATGCAATGCCACTCAAAAATTAAAGAGGAATCACACTATGCACATTTAATTTAGCAAGTCAAATTACTGACATATGCTGGCCAAAAAATAAAATAAAATAGCAACTTAAATACCAGCAGGACGAGGGCAGTGGCTTACACCTGTAATCCCAGCACTTTTGAGAGGCTGAGGTTGCAGAATCACTTGAGCCCAGGAGTTCAAGACCAGCCTGGGCAACAAAGTGAGACCCCCCGTCTCTACAAAAAGTACAAAAACTTAGCCAGGCACGGTAGTGTGCGTCTGTAGTCCCAGTTACTCAGGAGACTGAGCTGGGAGGATCACTTGAGCCCCAGGAAGTCGAGGCTGCAGCAGTGAGCTGTGATTACGCCACTGCATTCCAGCCTCAGCGACTGAGCAAGAGCACGTTTCAAAAAAATCATCATCATCATCATCATACCAGCAATTCAGCCTGCCACTTTCCACTTCGTAAGCACATGCTCCAAAATGAGCCTAAGATAGGAGTTTGTCTTCCTCCTTTTAAGCCTCCTCAGTGCAAGCATCTCACAGCACATCACAACTCTATGGCTTTCAAATACGCTTATTTCCACAACACAGCCCCTAAAGGTCACCTAATTACTCATCTGGGTTACAACCAAAGCAGCAGTAACAAGTTTCAAGACTGAAGAAAAAACTGTCCAGCATGTAGTCACAAACAGGATGCTAATCTCAAGCGGTGAAACTTCCTAAGGAATTTTAAGGATTAATTTTATTACATACAATGTTTGCCTCACGGGCTGACTTAAAAACTTGACTCCCACATGAGCTACATAGAAAACTGTGCAAGTGGGAAAGGTTTTCACAAACACACACACCACTATGAATTACTGAAGTCCCTGCCCTGTGCTGACCTGCAGGGCAGTATGTTCAGATGGCTCCCGTTGATCTACAGCGTAAACTTCTCCAAAACATAACTCCTTATTTACACAGGAAAGCTCTGAAGGGCAACTAATGATAAAGCCACCGGAACGTTTTCTCTGCAAGCAATCAAGGCCTTGCTCGGGAAAAGAAATGTTGAGTCTGATTTTGTTTGTTTAAGCCCAAGTGTACAAGGAAACAATAAACATCAATTCCCTATTCGAGAGGACTGAACAAAGGCTTTGCCGTGCATAGATAAGATAGAAAAGGAAGTGGCACGTTTGAAGAAATAAATAGCAGCAGCGTTTCAGAGGATCCTCTGACCCTCCCCTACCTCCAAACAGTGTCTCAAGGCACTGTCCTGGACTGAACCGCAGTTCAAACGTCTTAAAACCACCCGAACGGCCCAGGTCTGTGAGTTGGCTCCTCCATTCCTAAAGCCATAGAACACCAAGAAAAAGTTGTGGGGCCTCAAGAACTGAGGAGGAGGCGGCGACTTAGAAGGGGGAGGCCCGCAAGATTCCAAATTCAGGTCCTCCTCCCTACTACTCTGTCTCCCATCATCATTCTCTTCTCGTTTATCATCATCTTTCCACTTCAAACCACACTCAGTCCTCCTCCTCCTGACACGCCATTCTTCTTCTGTTTTTGTTTGGTAAAGCAAAGTTAAAATTACGGGCCTTAGGACTAAGAGAACTAAGTTCGAAGCCAGGTCAAGCCACGTAGTAGTGTGCGTCCCTGCATAAGCTACTTAACCTATTTCGTGCCTCAATTTTCCTATCTTGTAAAATGGGTTTGATAATAGTACGCACCTTGGACGATTGGAGTAGAAGTTAAAATGAAGCATATGAGGTGCTTTGTAAACTCCCCGCACATATCACTCGAATATATTACCGTGTGGCGGTGGCCATTATTATTACTACTCTTTGCTGGGGTTTCTCTCCTCACACACCCTTCCCCCACAGACCCCCAGTGGTCTCTCACACTCTTCCATCTTACGCTCCTCTTTCCGGTAAGCGCAGGCCCGCTTACCGTGAACGGCAGGGCCCGCGAAGCGCTGGCTGGCGGGCTGGCGGGCTGACTCCCGGACGGCGGCGGCTACAGCAACCCCTGACCCGGAGCTCTCTTCCCTCTAACCCGGATCTGCTCCTAGAACCGAACGAGCCAGTGAAATGGGCGCCCACGTGCCCAGAGCGGCCTTACGTACCTCCCACCAAACAACCGGACGACACCACTCTACCCACCCGATCCGCCCGACTCGCCTGCTCTCTAGAGTCACTCCAGACGCGCGCGCGCCTGATCACGCCCGCTCCTCCCTCTTTGCGCGCCCCTGCGACTCTGTGCGTGTTCGCTCTGCCCGTGAGCTCGCGGGAAGCAGCGCGCAGGCGCAGAAACAACAGGGCGCCGCCGAATAGGTGGGAAGCGGAGGCCTGGAAGCACGCTTGCGGAAGGCGGCCCTCCCGCGACCCTCTTCGCGTGATTAGTTGCGCTCGTTCAATTTAATCATGATTATTACTCCTCCATTTTGGTTCTCTTTCCGTGCGACAAGGAAGGGGCGTGGTCTAGAACAACCCCTCCCGCCGTGGGCGCGGCCTGGAAAAATCCAAAGGCCGAGGAAAGGGCGTGGCCCTTCGAACAAACCCCCACCCCAAATTACCACGCCCCTCCTTCTGGCTTTGAAAGACCGTTAAAATCGTTGGCACGAGGGGATTTGTGGCGAGGTTGACGGAGAAAAAGGCTGTCCTGGTTTTCTGTTCTAATATGGCCCCCCTAGATGCCTCACTTACAAAGCATCTATCTTACGGTTCCTTTCTGGCAAACAATTAGTTGGGGGTGGGGCGGCTCCCGAAAGCCGAGGGTGGGTGACATCCGCCAAGGCCCGCCTACCTCCGGGCCTCACCCAGCCGAGCGAGGAATATTGCCATAGCAACTGGCCCGCCAGGGTCTGCTCCAGTTACAAAGAGGACGGCGCCTCCCGTGGGCCCGGCGCCTGGCCAGCGCAGGCGTCGCCGGGCTCTTAAGAGCTCCAAAACCTTTGCGGACGCGCAGGGAGCTCGCCAGATTTTAGTGTCGAGACCCACGAGCTCAGGCCTCGCCCAGGAGCTTCTGAGGCCCCTCTGCCAGCCCTTTGGTTCCTTTTTAATCCTGCTTGGAGACTGGTCTCTTGACCGACGCCCGCCTTGGAGAGCGTGTGACCAGTTGGGGCGCGCCTCCACCTCGTGTTCTCCGCGGGAGAGAAGACAAAGCGCCGGCATCCTGCACACAGCGTCGGTGGCGGGCCGCCCTCAGCCACTCTGGCCAGCGCTCCACCCCTGTTCCCGAGAGGACGTGGGGGCTGCCCCAGGCACGGTTCTAGTCCTTGTCCCAGATGCTTCTACTTGAGGGGCTGTTGATAAGAGAACGGCAGATGTACCCCTAGTGGGCTTCTACTATTCACTTTGCACTTTTAAACATTTCTTCCTAAGGGGATTCTCCAGAATCCTTCCAATACCTAGGCTGGATGCCGAGCTGGCCTTGAGCGTCAATTTCAAACGGGATTCCCAAAAGCTATTCTCCAGGGAGGTGAACTCCTAGCTCCAGCCTCCAGGATAAGAGCATCAAATGCACTTTCTGAACTGCAGTCCTCCTCTTCTCCCCTCCAAATGAGTGTTTAGCTCCTTATCTGCAAAATTAGGATACCAATGGCTCTCATGAGCTTGTGAAGATTAAATAGTTAATAATTGGAAAAACACCCCGCACCAAGGAAGATATAAAAGAGCGTTCAATAAACGGCATGTCTCAGTTTGCTCTCTCTAAAACAGTCGTTTGGGGCCAGGAGCGGTGACTCCCTGAGCCTGTAATCCCAGCACTTGGGGAGGCGGAGGCGGATGGATCATCTGAGGTCAGGAGTTCAACACTAGCCTGGCCAACATGACAAAACCCTGTCTCTACTAACTAATACAAAAATTAGCTGGGCGTGGTGGAGGGCACCTGTAATCCCAGCTACTAGGGAGGCTCAGGCAGGGAGAATTGCTTGAACCTAGGAGGCGGAGGTTGCAGTGAGCCTAGATCGCGCCACTGCACTCCAGCCTGGGCAACAGAGCAAGACTCTGTCTCAAAAAAATAATAGTGATTCGGTTGAGGAATACACTGATAAAGAAGGCAGGCAAGTTTCCCATTCACCAGTTAGTTCTGTGGGTTTCTAACGTGCTTTCGCCCACTTGTAATTAGAGTCAGGAGAGGCTAGCGCTGACAGGTAGGCAGTAGTCACATGAAAAGTGGCCTCCCCAGTCCCTTCTTGGAATTTTGTTTTTTCCTGTGGCACTGTGCCTGGTGTGTGTTAAAACAAACAGGAAACACCCTGTCCAGCCCACCACCACCCCTCACCCAGAACTGGGTGCTCTTTTCTCAAATTATTGAAAACAAATATAAAGCAAGCATAGATGGATTGTATTTTAGGAGGAGCTGGAATGTTATTTTATTTTTTAGACAAGAGTCTCGCTCTGTCACCCAGACTGGAGTGCAGTGGTGCAATCTCTGCTCACTGCAAGCTCCGCCTCCCGGGTTCACGCCATTCTGCCTCAGCCTCCAGAGTAGCTAGGACCACAGGCGCCCGCCACCGCGCCTGGCTAATTTTTTTTTTTTTTTTTTTTTTTTTTTAGTAGAAAAGGGGTTTCACCATGTTGGCCAGGATGGTCTCGATCTCCTGGCCTAGTGATCCACCCGCCTTAGCCTCCCACAGTGCTGGGATTACAGGCGTGAGCCACCGTGCCCGGCCTAGAGTGTTACGTTTTGAACATTGGATATGATGCTGTACTCATGGATATCGCAAACTTAGAATAATTTTCCAGAAGTCACTGCTTCCCAGTCGGAAGGAGGCCCCAAACGAATGAGACGGTAGTTGGAAAAGAATATATTCAGTGATATCATTTCATATTTGAGAAGAAAACTCTATTGCTTTTTGAGATGAAGGTCTTGCCACGTTATCCAGGCTGGTCTTGAATCCCTGGGCACCAGGCTCAAGTAATCCTCCCCACTCAGCCTCCTGAGTACCTGGGATTACAGGTGCATGCCACTGCTCCTGGCCCCTACTGTTTTTGAGCTGCAAACTATAGAAAGTCAGGTTCCAACAAATCTCATTTGGGAGAGTATACGTTTTTGTTTTTTGGTTTTTTGGGTTTTTTTGTTTGTTTGTTTTTTGAGATGAGTTTCACTCTTGTTTCCCAGGCTGGAGTGCAATGGCCCGATCTCGGCTCACCATAACCTCTGCCTCCCGAGTTCAAGCGATTCTCCTGCCTCAGCCTCCAAGTAGCTGGGATTACAGGCATGCGCCACCGCGCCAGGTCTTCTCAATTTTCTTAAATTTATACTCTCCTGCCCAGTGCGGAGGCTCACGCCTGTAATCCCAGCACTTTGGGAGGCCAAGGTGGGTGGATCACGAGGTCAGAAGATAGAGACCATGGTGAAACCCCTTCTCTACTAAAAATACAAAAAAATTAGCTGGGTGTGGTGGCGCACGCCTATAATCCCAGCTACTTGGGAGGCTGAGGCAAGAGAATCGCTTGAACCTGGGAGGTGGAGGTTGCAGTGAGCCGAGATTGCGCCCCTGCACTCCAGCCTGGCGACAGAGAGCGAGATTCCGTCTCAAAAAGAAAAAAAGAAAATTGAGAAACACTAGTTATAAAATGAATGGGACCCCTTAAGAACCACGCAGTTGGCCAGGCGCGCTGGCTCACGTCTGCGAGGCGGGCGGATCATGAGGTCAGGAGATTGAGACCATCCTGGCTAACACGGTGAAACCGCGTCTCTACTAAAAATGCACAAAATTAGCCAGGCATGGTGGCAGGCGCCTGTAGTCCCAGCTACTCCGGAGGCTGAGGCAGGAGAATGGTGTGAACCCAGGAGGCGGAGCTTGCAGTGAGCTGAGATCATGCCACTGCACTCCAGTCTGGGCGGCAGTGCCAGACTCTGTCTAAAAAAAAAAAAAAAAAAAAAAAAAAAAAAAAAAAAAAAGATGTCTGATAACAGGAAGACCAATCAAGCTTTCCCATTATTCCCAACTCAGATCTGCATTCTCCCAGGCTCTCAAGGTCTCTCCTCAGGAACACTTCGTTTCAAGGAGATCAACCAGGAGGACTGAGCAATTCCTTGAAGATAGGATGGAGAGGCCGGGGGCGGTGGCTCATGCCTGTAATCCCAGCACTTTGGGAGGCCAAGGAGGGTGGATCTCCTGAGGACAGGAGTTCATAAACCACCCCCGCCAACATGGTGAAACCCAGTCTCTACAAAAATACAAAAATTAGCCAGGCATGATGGCAGGTGCCTGTAATTCCAGCTACTCAGGAGGCTGAGGCAAGACAGTCGCTTGAAACCGGGAGGTGGAGTTTGCAGTGGGTCAAGATCACACTATTGCACTCCAGCCTGGGCAACAGAGCCAGACTCCATTTCAAAAAAAAAAAAAAAAAAAAAAAAGATAGGATGGAGAGAACACCCAGGAAGACTGCAGACTTTCTCACTAGAGAGATGCTCTTCTCTCTAAGGCTTGCTCAGCAATCAACTATTTACTGAAGACCAGTGTTATTAGTGCCAGAGTTATTACTGCCATGGAAATACATAAAGACCCTATATGAAACTTACTGCAGGAAAAAAAGTACCTACTACTCCAGGGAGTGTTGACCACTTAAGCTAAAAAGGTTCAAGAAGAAAAGAATTAGGCTGGGCACAATGGCTCACACCTGTAATCTTAGCACTTTGGGAGGCTAAAGCACTTTGGAAGGCTGAGGCAGGAGGATCACTTGAGGCCAGGATTTTGGGACAAGACTGGACAACATAGCAACACCCCATCTCTTAAAAAAGAGAGAGAGAGAGAAAAGAACTGGAGACACAATACTTGACAGGAACAGGAAGGAAATTCTGGGTGAGAGGATTAGCGTAAGCAAAAATATAGACATAGAGACAATAGGAAATAGGAAAAAAAGTTTCTGCACATCATAGTAAGTGAAAAATAAATGTTTGCACATGACAGTGACGCTTGGCATTAGAAAGTAGGAAGGAAGCTAGGCACAGTGAATCATAACCTGTAATCCAGCAATTTGGGAGACTGAGGCGGGAGGATTGCTTGAGTCAGAAGTTCAAGCCCCAGCCTGGGCAACATAGCCAGACTCTGTCTCTACAAAAAAAATTTTTTTTAATTAGTGGGGCATGGTGGTGTGTTCCTGTAGTCCAACTGCTTGGGAGGCTGAGGCGGGAGGATCTGAGGCCAGAAAGTTGAGACTGCAGTGAGCCATAGTTGAGCCATTGCACTCCAGCCTGGGTGACAGAGTGAAACCCTGTGTCTAAAGAAATTTTCTTTTTTTTTTGAGACAGAGTCTCGCTCTGTTGGTCACCCAGGCTGGAGTGCAGTGGCGCAATCTCGGCTCACTGCAACCTCTGCCTCCTGGGTTCAAGCGATTCTCCTGCCTCAGCCTCCCAAGTAGCTGAGACTACAGGCGCCCGTCATCACACCTGGCTAATTTTTGTATTTTTGGTAGAGATGGGGTTTCACCGTGCTAGCCAGGATGGTCTCAATCTCCTGACCTCGTGGTCTGCCCTCCTCAGCCTCTCAAAGTGCTGGGATTACAGGCGTGAGCCACCAAGCCCAGCCAAGAAATTTTTAAACTTAGGCCAGGTGCAGTGGCTCACACCTGTAATCCCAGCACTTTGGGAGGTCAAGGCGGGCAGATCACCTGAGGTCAGAGTTCGAGACCAGCCTGGCCAACATGGTGAAACCACGTGTCTTCTAAAAACACACACACATACACAAAATTAGCCAGGCATGGTAGCAGGTGCCTGTAGTCCCAGCCACTCTGGAGGCTAAGGCAGGAGAATCGCTTAAACCCAGGAGGCGGAGGTTGCAGTGAACCGAGATCGTGCTACTACACTCTAGCCTGGGTGACAGAATGAGACTCCATCTCAAAAAAAATAAAAAAATTTAAAAAATAGAAAGTAGGGCCGGGCGCGGTGGCTCAAGCCTGTAATCCCAGCACTTTGGGAGGCCGAGACGGGCGGATCACGAGGTCAGGAGATCAAGACCATCCTGGCCAACCCGGTGAAACCCCGTCTCTACTAAAAACCACAAACAAAAAAACTAGCCGGGCGACAGGCGGGGGCGCCTGTAGTCCCAGCTTACCGGGAGGCTGAGACAGAGAATGGCGTCAACCCGGGAGGCGGAGCTTGCAGTGAGCTGAGAGCGGCCACTGCACTCAGCTGGGCGGCAGAGCAGACTCCGTCTCAAAAAAAAAAAAAAAAAACAAAATAGAAAGTAGGAGGGAATAGGAAAGAATATCATCTGAGAGGAGCCAAACTAAAGTGAGTCTTGGAAGTCTAGTAGCACAGGTTTGTTCAGTGCACAAGACAGACTTGGTCAGCTGGAAAATATAGACATTCTATAATATCTGGAATATTGAAAAAAAATTAGCATCTCTGAAAGGAGAGATGAGGAAAAACATGAATGAGTTGTACAAAATGTAATTAATTTGTGAGCAAGCATTAAATGTTTACTGAGCCCTTGCTTTGTGCAACGAATCAGGCAAGGAAAATGAGGAAGACATGGACCTTTATTGGGCAAATAAAGTATGACACATCTATACAATGGGACAGGAGGCAGCCATTAAACAGAACATGGCAGTTCTTAAGGGTACTATATGGAGCAGTCTCCATGTTTTGTTGATGGCAGTTTTATTTTATTTATTTTAGAGACAAGGCCTCATTATGTTGCCCAGGCTGGTCCCTAACTCCTGGGCTTAAGAAATCCTCCTGCCAGGTCAGGCACAGTGGCTTATGCCTATAGTCCCAGCACTTTGGGAGACCGAGGCGGGCAGATCACGAGG
Source organism: Rhinopithecus bieti (assembly GCF_001698545.2). NCBI lineage: Eukaryota > Metazoa > Chordata > Mammalia > Primates > Cercopithecidae > Rhinopithecus > Rhinopithecus bieti. Next base: position 1,072,040 of record NW_016806375.1, read on the forward strand.
TCAGGAGTTTAAGACCAGCCTGGCCAATATGGTGAAACCCCGTCTCAACTAAAAAAAAAATACAAAAATTAGCTGGGCGTAGAGGCACTACTCAGGAGGCTGAGGCAGAAGAATCACTTGAACCCGGGAGGTGGAGGTTGCAGTTAGCCATGATCATGCCATTGCACTCCAGCCTGGGTGACAGAGCGAGACTCTGTCTCAAAAAATTAAAAAAAAGAAATCCTCTTGCCTCAGCCTTCCAAAGATTGCTGAGATTACAGGCATGAGCCACTGCACCCAGCATTTTTTTTGTTTTGTTTTTTAGAGACAGGCAGGGTCCCACTCTGTCACTCAGGTTGGAGTGCGGTGGCACAATCATAGCTCACTGCAGACTCCAACTCATGGGCTCAAGCCATTCACCCACCTCAGCCTCCTGAGTAGCTGGGATAACAGACATGCGCCAGTAAGCTAATTTTTTGTGTACGTAGTAGAAATGGGGTTTTGCTATGTTGCCCAGGCTGGTCTCAAACTCCTGGCCTCAAGTGATCCTCCCGTCTTGGTCTTCCAAAGTGCTGAGATTATATGCATGAGCTGCCGTGCCCAGCCAAGTTTCTGAGTTTTGTTTATTTAGAAAGGAGTCTTCCTATGTTGCCCAGGCTGGTCTCAAATACCTGGGCTCAAGCGATCCTCCGACCTCAGTCTCCCAAATAGCTGGGACTACAGGTGAGCACCACCATGCCCAGCCAATCTCCATGTTTGATTGTTAAGTGGAAAAAGCAAAGTGCACAACAAACATACTATGGAGCTGTTGCTAAAGGAGAAGCACAAGACCTACACATGTTTTTATTTACATATGTAAGCTCTGGAAGGATATACAAAAATCTGGTCACAGGGGTTGCCTCTTGGGAGGAAAAAATGCGGAATGAGGAGAAATAAAAAAAGACTTTTCATGGTACATTCTTTTGACCCTATTGTATTTTATATCATTTGCACATTTATTTAAAAATAGTTTTCAGAAATTTAAAAGCAGCTTTTTCCAAAGTGCTCCTCACTTCATGTCGTGGGTCCTGTATCTTAAGTTCCCCTATTTCAATCACAGTGCAAATTCACCCTTCATAGGCGTGCCTTTCCTGCATCTAGACTCACTAGAAATAGCTGATGTATCTCTCCTCCCTTGTCTGCCTTCCACAGGAAGAGAAGCAATGAAAAAAAAGAAAATGAGATCCTCTGGTCTCTGTCACCTTTTTATCAACTTGTACTACCTGCCATTATCTGACACCCACATCTTTTCTTGAATCTGCCTCCTCCTATGGGACAGCAACATTTTCTTAAGTTGCAGACGATGGAGAAAAAAATTTTAAAGAAAAAAAGGGGGCAGGGGGAGGGAAGCCCAGAGTTTGGCGAAATGCACTTTTTTTCAAGTTCTTGCTTAAGCTTAGATTTCCTTTCCGCTTTAAGGACATGCCCTCTGGAAAGAAGGGTGTTTTGTTTCCAGCCCACATGGAGCCAAACTTTTTTCATCACGTGCCTGGCCCAAGCCAGTACGCAGCTCTGTAATGAGATCACCATGGCCAACCTCCCACCCGAGCAAAAACAAGGTTAGCCGGCAGCACAGCAGCAGCAGCAGCCACCAAAGCGGGGGCTGAAAGGGAAGAGAACTTAGATTTGACCTGTGCAAGGACCACAGAGGAGCCTGGACACAGCCCACTGCAGAGGTAAGTGGGAACTACGGGGGAGGGGTGGTGTTTGCAAAGGTCAGGACATGTCCAAGTTCACTTAAAGTAAGGGCAAAACACACTCTTCCCACCTCCACCACCACCCTGTCCTCTCTACTTATGTCAGGGTTAGATTTGCCTCCAGACAGTGTCCTAGGACATTTTTGTAGTGCAGTCGCCTCGTCTCTTACTAATGTCTGCATCCTCTGCCTGTGTTTATACCATCTACCTCCTCAGTAGTCTAATTTTGCTAGCAATTGACAGGTGATTGTAATGGACAAGTAATTGTTTGACTTTAAAACCATGTAAAGGAGCAACTCCTAAGTCAGAACTCAAATGAGAGACAGAACAAACTGGAAGAGACTGTTGGGAAGCAACTGCTGCCTAATTGCTTCTCACCTCTAATCTGCCATCACGTGGAAGGTAGGGGGCAAAATATAACAGTTTTAAAGTCTCTGGATAGATGTGTGGGTTATGAGCTAGACAAGTAGGTCGAAACTCTTTTGATGCAACATACTTGGATTTACCGACAGTGACTCCAGTTGTTACATCGTTAGTGGCTTGATAGTACCTATGGAAACACTCCACGAAGGTTATTGGGTAAAGGGCATACAGTAAGGTGTGTAGATGGAGATGAACAATAGAACAGTGGCTTTCCGGGTGCTCCTCATAGGCCCTTTGGGGCTTAAGGCAAGCAAGATAAGATGCTGATTTGTGGGTTGCTTCAGTTTAATGTGCAATTCCAATTAAATTTCTTTGAGTGGGATATACAGATTCAATTCAATTTGCTAAAACACAAATGCACTGAGCATCAGCTTCTAACTTTACTTAGGAAAGTAATTAGCACAAAGGAATGGCGCTGAAATGTTCAATAGCAAAAGTTGGACACTTTTGAGGGCAAAAGCAGTGCTTTTGATTCGTGTATCTCTTATTCGGCAAATCCTTCTCGAGTATCTGCTACATGCCAGGCTTGGGCTTGATTCTGTGGATCTCATGGTAAACAAGACAGGCAGGTTCTCGGCCTCATGGACATGCAATCAAGCAGAACAGTAAGCTCAAAGGGTGCGAGTATCATGCAGCAAAAGGAGTGAAGAGAGTATACTAAAACTGGCACACGGAAATAATTTCTAACCTTTCCTTTCATGCATTTCATCTTCTGTTTTGTTTTGTTTTTTGCTTTTGAGATGGAGTCTCACTCTGTCACCCAGGCTGGAGTGCAGTGGCGCGATTTTGGCTCACTGCAACCTCTACCTCCTGGGTTCAAACGATTCTCCTGCCTCAGCCCCCCAAGTAGCTGGGATTACAGGTGCCCGCCACCACACCCGGCTAATTTTTGTATTTTTAGTAGAGATGGGGTTTCACCATGCTGGCTAGGCTGGTCTCCAACTCCTGACCTCAGGTGATCCACCCACCTCGGCCTCCCAAAGTGCTGAGATTACAGGCATGAGCCAACGTGCCCAGCTGCATTTAATCTTTGTTTTTTTTTGTTTGTTTGTTTTTTCTTTTTTGGAAACAGACTCTCGCTCTGGCGCCCAGGCTGGAGTGCAGTGGTATGATCTTGGCTCACTGCAACCTCCGCCTCCCAGGTTCAAGTGATTCTCCTGTCTCAACCTCCAGAGTAGCTGGGATTACAGGTGAGCACCACCACACCCAGCTCATTTTTGTATTTTAGTAGAGACAGAGTTTCACCATGTTGGCCAGGCTGGTCTCAAACTCCTGACCTCAGGTGATCCGCCCACCTCGGCCTTCCAAAATGCTGGGATTACATATGTGAGCCACCGCTCCCAGCCGCATTTCATCTTCTTAAATGAATATCGGCCACTCTATCTTCTATATAAGCCTCAGATTAGTACAGATGTTGAGTCATAGCAGCTTCTCAAAACCCTCTTCACCAGAGGCTTTAAGCTGTGTAATTACATTACAGGTCACTCTCAGCCCTGGAGGCTGACTGCTCAGCTTTTTCCTAGCATACAGTCCGAGAGCAGAGGCTGAAGTAAGGGGAGTTCTAATCTTTGGGTCAGTTGCCCTCTCCCTGTGTCATTTCTTATGAAATAGAATTTATGCTATTCCCAAAATACATACAGCACTAGGCAAAGTGTTAAGAAGCCTAGATTTTGCCAGAAACCATGTGGAGTTTGGAGCAAGTCACTTCTACTATCTAGGGCTTCCTCCTTAGCTTATAAAATGGAAGGGGTAAGCCAGATGAACATGAGGTCTTTTTTTTCCCCCTTTAAGAGTAAATTGTCTCAATAATTTTACAAGTTATTTACAAAATAATACACATTCACATAAAGGTGATGCATTTATATTTATAAAATAGGAACATTCATCAATCATGAAGAATATCCAGGAAACAAGAATATGAAAGAAAATCTGGGTCGGGCGCGGTAGCTTATGCCTGTAATCCCAGCACTTTGGGAGGTCAAGGTGGGCATATCACCTGAGGTCAGAAGTTCTAGACCAGCCTGGCCAACATGGTGAAACCCCGTCTCTACTAAAAATACAAAAAATTAGCCAGGTGTTGTGGGGGTGGGTGCCTATAATCCCAGCTACTTGGGAGGCTGAGGCAGAATTGCTTGAACCCGGGAGGCGGAGGCTGCAGTGAGCCAAAGTCATGCCATTGCACTCCAGCCTGGGCAACATGAGTGAGACTCCATCTCAAAAAAAAAAAAAAAAAAAGAAAAAAGAAAGGAAAGAAAAGAAAAGAAAAAGAAAGAAAATCTGAAAGAGTTGGGCTGTAGATAAATAAAACTCAAGATTAAACCATCTGTATTCCTTCCAGCCTCACCTTATTCCTATGTCCTTTACTTAGATTCTTGAGGTTGTAAACATTAGCTATAGCTTCACTGTGTCATGTATCTAGATTGGGGATTCCTTAATAAAAAGCCTGCATACTGAGAATCATCTGCTTTCAACAAAACCACATAGGCAGGACAGAGTGGCTCACGCCTGGAATCCCAGAACTTTGGGAGACCAAGATCGCTTGAGCCCAGGAGTCCAAGACCAGCTTGGGCAACATAGGGAGATCCCATCTTTACAAATGTTTTTAAAAAATTCACCGCCGACATGGTGGCACAGACCTGTAGTCCCAATTACTCAGGGGACTGAGGTGGGAGGATCACTGGAGCATAGCAGATTGAGGCTGCAGTGAGCTATGATTGAGCCATTGCACTTCAGTCTGGGCAACAGAGCAAGATGTTATCTCTAAAAAATAAATAAAATCCTTGGTTCACACTAAAAAACAAACAAACAAACAAAAAACCAGAACCACACTAAAAAGCATCTAATTTGCTACTAGGGAGGCTGAGGCAGGAGGATCACCTGACCCCAGGAAGTCGAGGCTGCAGTGAGTCATGACTGGGTCACTGCACTCCAGCCTGGGTAACCGAGTGAAACCCTGTCTCAAAATAAATAAATAAATAAAAATTGGATACACTCACAATAGATATCAAATTCACATTAAGGGAATGATTCATTGTTGTAAAATATTAGAATCTTTGGCCAGGCATGGTGGCTCATGCCTATAATCCCAACATGAAATAAATTTTTTTTTTTTTTTTTTTCGAGACGGAGTCTGGCTCTGTCGCCTTTTGGCCGGGCGCGCGGTGGCTCAAGCAGCTTGTAATCCCAGCAGCTTTGGGGCCCAGGCCGAGACAGGGCGGATGCACGAGGTCAGTAGAGATCGAGAACCATCCTGGCTACAGCACGGTGAAAGGCCCGTCTGCTACTAAAAAATAGCAAAAAAGGCCAAGCCGGGGCACACAACAGGGTGGGCGGGCGCCTGTAGTCACCCAGCTACTCGAGAAGGACTGAGGCAGGAGAATGGCGTGAAACCGCAGGCCGGAGTTTGGCAAGTGAGCGGAGGATCGCGGCGCACTGCAGCTCCCCCCCCAGCCGGGGCGACAGACGGCGAGACTCCCCGTCTCAAAAAAACAAAAAAAATCTTTACTTTTAGTGCACTTCATTTCTTTCTGTCCTCTGAATGTATTCCATTCTAAAATAAGTATGCCATTATCCTCCTTTCTCTGGAAAATCAAAGTTATACGATTTTATAAAATAGGGCAAAAAACATGTCTTATTCATCTTTCTATCCCCTGTGCCTAGCATTGTCTCTGGCATCTGATAAATATTTCTTGAAAGAATAATTAGTATTTTAGAGAAAACCTGTCCTTTGGTATTAAAACACACACACACACATGCGTGCACACACACACAATCTAGTTCACTATTCATGGCTAATACAAGCCAATCTCATTCCTTTGTGTCCCTTTCAATCCCTGACACTTACCCCGTGTTCATCAACATCAATGTATTCTATACTTTTGTAGTCTCAGTTGGTATAATGAGCACGGAATTCAAGTTCTGCCACTAAATATGTGTCCAGGCCAGGCGCAGTGGCTCACGCCTGTAATCCCAACACTTTGGGAAGCCGAGGCAGGCAGATCGTGAGGTCAAAAGATTGAGACCATCCTGGCCAACACGGAGAAACCACGTCTCTACTAAAAAAAAAAAAAAAAAAACAAAAATTAGCTGGACATGGTGATGCGTGCCTGTAATCCCGGCTACTCAGGAGGCTGAAGCAGGAGAATTGCTTGAACCCGGGAGGCGGAGGATGCAGTGAGCCAAGATCACGCCACTGCACTCCAGCCTGCCGACAGAGTAAGATTACATCTTAAAAAAAAAAAAAAAAAAATAGGTGTTCAGTTGGAAGCCAAATACTGAATATCTCTGCACCTCCACTTCTTCAGATAGGTAATGGAGGCATTTGAATAGATGAGCTGTAATACGACTTCCAGTTTTTATTTTATTTTATTTTATTTTTTTAGAGTCTTGCTCTGTGGCCCAGGTTGGAGCATAAGCCACCACATCTGGCTAATTTTTTTTAATATTAATATTTTGTGGATACAGAGCTCCCTATGTTTCCTAGACTGACTCAAGCAATCCTCCTGCTTCAGCCTCTCAAAGTGCTGGGATGACAGGCGTGAGCCACCATGCCCAGTCCAACTTCTAGTTCTTAAGACAGCACACTTCAAAAGGTAGAAGAAAAGAATTAGTCAAGTCAGAGAAAGTAATGACTATGGTACTTCAGTGTATTAGTAAATGTTGTTGCTAGTTTTATTGCCAACATTTCTAACTTGAACACTATCATTAGCAAACAGTGTTAAGGAGCTTCTTTGGGTGAAGACCCATCTGCCTACCATGTTTGAGGTTTCCCCTAGAACCTTTCTGACTGACCATGTTCATGTAAAACTGAAAACATATCCTCAGGCAGGCAGAGAGGCACAGAAAGCAAGCTACTTTGGCATAAAATATTCAGCAGAACAATACAGTTGGAGGACTCAGTACCTAGATAAGTTATCTCTGGAGATGGCATATGGCCATATTGGCATAACTAAAGAATAAATGACATGTCAGGAAATGCTTCGTTGGTTCTAATGAAATGAGATGTCAACAGATAAATGCTGCTGCTCTTACAGCCAAGAAGCATTCCCACCACCAGAAAGTAAGCAATCATTTTCCCTTTGGCCAGAAGGCGTACGTGGAGCATAGGAGTCCAATGTTAAACATACTTATCAGCCCCTAATCACTCCATCTCAGCAATACCCAGTGTCCATAACATGGACACAGTGGTCGTGATCAGCACTCTGCCCTGTAGAGTGAACCAGAGCTGCCTTCTTCCAGAGCCAAGATCTTATTGTACTGACAGTCATCTAGTTCCTCTTGGTTTTTGTTTTTAATTGCAATATCTGATTCTGTTTCTTTATACTTTATACCCAGCCTGTATGTCAAAAGGGTTTGAGGTAGTTTCCAATAAAAGGATATATAGAACAGCTTCAAATAAATAAAAACTGATAAGAAACCATCAGACAATAACCTATATCATTTTGGTGGGGAAGGTGTGATTTGTAGAGAAAATAAACAGGTGCTTTAAAAGAGGGGTAAAATGGATTATCCAATTTTCTTTGCACACCATAAGAAAGCATACCACTTCTTCCAAAGAGGAAAAACTTCTGTGCACTTATTTCTTTTTGGTCTTTATCTGACTCAGTCTCTATGTGTACTTGTTTCTTTTTTTTTTTTTTTT
>NW_016806375.1:1081695-1108740 GCF_001698545.2 Rhinopithecus bieti
AAAAAAACCGCCAGGTGCGGTGGCTCAAGGCTGTAATCCCAGCACTTTGGGAGGCTGAGACGGGCGGATCACGAGGTCAGCAGATCGAGACCATCCTGGCTAGCCCGGTGAAACCCCGTCTCCACTAAAAAATACAAAACACTAGCCAGGCGAGGTGTCAGGCGCCTGTAGTCCCAGCTACTGGGGAGGCTGAGGCAGGAGAATGGCGTAAACTCGGGAGGTGGAGCTTGCAGTGAGCCGAGATCCGGCCACTGCACTCCAGCCTGAGGGACAGTGCCAGACTCCATCTAAAAAAAAAAAAATAGCTGGGCATGGTGGTGCGTGCCTGTAATCCCAGCTACTTGGGAGGCTGAGGCAGGAGAATTGCCTGAACCTGGGAGGCAGAGGTTGCAGTGAGCCGAGATGCTACCACTGCACTCAGCAAGAGTGACAGAGCAAGACTCCATCTCAAAAAAAAAAAAAAAAAAAAAAACAAACGGCTGGGCGCAGTGGCTCACGCCTGTAATCTCAGCACTTTGGGAGGTTGAGGCGTGTGGATCACACAGTCAGGAGTTCGAGACCAGCCTGGCCAATATGGTGAAACCCCATCTATACTTATAAAAAATACAAGGCCGGGCACGGTGGCTCAAGCCTGTAATCCCAGTACTTTGGGAGGCCGAGACGGGCGGATTATGAGGTCAGGAGATCGAGACCATCCTGGCTAACACGGTGAAACCCCGTCTCTACTAAAAAATACAAAAAACTAGCCGGGCGTGGTGGCGGGTGCCTGTAGTCCCAGCTACTTGGGAGGCTGAGGCAGGAGAATGGCGTGAACCCGGGAGGCGGAGCTTGCAGTGAGCTGAGATCCGGCCACTGCACTCCAGCCTGGGCGACAGAGCAAGACTCCGTCTCAAAAAAAAAAAAAAAAAAAAAAAAAAATTCGCTGGGCATGGTGGCATGCCTGTAATCTCAGCTACTAGCGAGGCTGAGGCAGAAGAATTGCAAGAACCCAGGAGGCGGAGGTTGCAGTGAGCCGAGATCGCGCTGCTACGCTCCAGCCTAGGTGAAAGAGTGAGACTCCATCTCAAAAAAAAAAGGACACAAACAAACAAAAAGCGTGGGAGAAATGAAACATTTGATAGGTTTAGCCCTAAAAGTACCTAACACCACTACCTCTTTTGTGCTTAATGGTCCATGCTTTTTGGGACTCCGGACAGCAAACAAAGTGTCAGGCTGAAAATGACCTAAGCCAGGCACAGTGGCTCATGCCTGTAATCCCAGCACTTTGGAAGGCCGAGGCAGGTGGATCACCTGAGGTCAGGAGTTCGAGACTGGCCTGGCCAACATGGCAAAACCCCGACTCTATTAAAAATACAAAAAATTATCTGTGCGTGGTGGCAGGCCCCTGTAATCCCAGGTACTTGGGAGGCCGAGGCAGGATAATCGCTTGTACCAGGGAGGCGGAGGTTGCAGTGAGCCAAGATTGTACCACTACACTCCAGCCTGGGTGACAGAGTGAGACTGCCTCAAAAAAAAAAAAAAAAAAAAAAAAAAAAATGACCTTGCCTCATTCCAGAATCCTAGCACTGTGTGAAGGGCAGCTTCTCTGAAGGGACCCTTATCCACCTTGGAGATGCGGGCCAAACTCAGAATTGAGCCACAGGAACTGCTTAGAACAATGAGGGTGAAGAAAATAATTATTTAAAGAATAATTATTTGGAATCTTCATAAGCCCAATTTATTAACTAACATCTGTTGTCCTAGTTGTGGGGCAGGGGTGTTTACATAGGTTTAGGCTGAGACTTACCATCCTGAAATGCTTGCTCAGCTGTCCTGGAAGCTCAGGCGGGGCAGAATATGACTACAGAGCACCCTCTAACCCCCAAGTCCACAAAGGAATCCCAGCGCCATTCAGTATCAGAACCTGGAGTGAAGGAATGTCTGCAGCTGCACTCTACTAACTTTTCTTTTTCTGGTTTTCCCAGAACTTGCATTGAGGCAGAAACTGCACACTTACAAGCCACAGTAGCTTCCCTTGCTGTCAGTTAGGCAATGTCTGGGAAGGGAGCAGGGGAAGGGAGCATAGGTAAAGCAGGCCTAGGAGTGTGGACAGGGCCCTGTATTATCTAGAGTGTCTGAAACCCATTCCCCTGCCTCCAGGTGGGGGTTAGGCGCACGACACGCCAAACATCCTGGCGCCCTCTCTCAAGTCAGACGCTGTCTCCCTGACAGGTATCAGATGTCTTGGTATTTCTCCCTGAGAGGCTCTTCCTCTAAGCTAACTGCACCCCTCCTACTGTAGTGGGACTCACAGTAGTAATGATAAGCAGCTTGCTTATCACCTCCTGGTGTCCTAACTCCTCGAACACTGAAAGACACTTTATAGGTCACCATTCCCTCTTCCTTTCTTCAGCCTAAGTAATCTGTAAAAAATGTGGCCTGGGCACAGTGGCTCATGCCTGTATTCCTGGCACTTTGGGAGGCCAAGGTGGGAGGATCGCTTGAGCTCACGAGTTTGAGATCAGTCTGGGCAATGTAGTGAGACCCTGTCTCTACAAAAAATAAGAAAATTAGCTGGGTATGGTGGTTTGTGCCTGTAGTCTGTATTCCCAGCTACTCAGAAAGCTGAAGTGGGAGAATTGCTTAAGTCTGGGGGGCTTGAGGCTGGAAGGCAGAGGTTGCAGTGAGCCATGATCAGGCTACTGCACTCCAGCCTGGGCAACAGAGCAAGACCCTGTCTCAAAAAAAAAAAAAAAAAAAAGAAATGTGAATGAGGCTGGGCATGGTGGTGTACACCTGTAGTCCCAGCTATTCAGAAGGCTGAGGCAGGAGGATCCCTTGAGCCCAGGAGTTTGAGTCCAGCTTAGACACCATAGTGAGACCCCAAAAAAATCACTTTTAAAAAAAGGGTTCATGCCTGTAATTTCAACACTTTGGAGGGCTGAGGCAAGAGGATTGCTTGAAGCCAGGAGTTCAAGACCACCCTGGGCAACAAAGCAAGACCCCCATCTCCTAATTGTTAAAATAAAAATTAAAAAAATATGGGTCAAAGGGGAGCAGTTATTTCCTAAGGTCATAGGTGATAAACATGCATTTAGAATAATAAAACCAAGTACGATCATATACAAAACAATAAAACGTCCGCAGAGATGGAAATAAGTGGCACAAAGTCCAGTTTGGAACCTGGGTCCTAAGCCTGGCTCTGCTACTTATCATCTATAGACTCTGGGAGGTCACCTGCCTCTTCTTGTCTAGATTCTTTCATCCTTGTAACATGGCGGGACCAGATGATCTGTAGTGCTCCTCTCCAGCCAGGTTATGACACTATCTAATAGGGAAGGCCAATGGGATAACATGTGCTAGCTTCTCTGGACTGGTATGCCTGCCTTGAATGCTGTGGTTGGGTCTGTGAGGTTAGTTAGGCTTGGGTGAAAGATGCTGGGAATGACAGGTGCTGTCTACCAGGGATGACAGAGTGACGGAGGAGAATTCGTCATCTAAGTTTCAATTACTGTTATTTAAATTTAAAATTTTTGAACAACTAGTACATTCATATGGTCCAAAATTTCAACCATATAAAAACGGAAAATATTTATTGCCAGTATTGTTTTTTTGTTTGTTTGTTTTTGTTTTTTTTTTGTTTGTTTGTTTGTTTGAGACAGGGTCTCACTCTGTCGTCCAGGCTGGATCAGTGGTGTGATCATGGCTCATTGCAGTCTCCGTCTCCCAAGCTCAAGTGATCTTCCCAGTTCAGCCTCTCAGGTAGCTGGGACCACAGGCATGTGCTACCACAGCTGGCTAATTGTTTTTTATTTTTTGTAGAGACAGGGTGTCTCTATGTTTGCCCAGGCTGGTCTTGAACTCCTGGACTCAAATGATCCTCTTGCCTTGGCCTCCCCAAGTGTTGGGAATACAGATGTGGGCCACTGCACCTAGCCTCAGACGTATCTCTTTTTTCTTTTTTTGAGACAAAGAGTTGCTCTATTGCCCAGGCTGGAGTGCAGTGGTGCAATCTCGGCTCACTGCAACCTCTACGTCCCGGGTTCAAGCGATTCTCTTGCCTCAGCCTCCTGAGTAGCTGGGACAACAGGCATGCACCACCATGCCTGGCTAATTTTTGTGTTTTTAGTAGAGATGGGGTTTTGCCATGTTGGCAAGGCTGGTCTTGAACTCCTGATCTCAGGTGATCCACCCACCTTGGCCTCCCAAAGTGCTGGGATTACAGACATGAGCCACCTGTGCCCAGCCCTCAGACATATTTCTAATGATTGTCCTTCTAGCCAATTGTTGTTAGGCTGCATTTTTAAATGAGGTTAATGCCTGATATTCATATACTTTTTCTTTTCCATAGAACTGTTGATTGGTTTCAGAAAATCTTGGTTCATGTTTTAAACCAACCAACAAGTAATACTAAAGAACAAACCAAACGAACTTGCTAGAACTACTCTTTGCGTTCTGAGTAAGTTCATTTTTTTTCTCTTACAGCAAAAGCTCTCTAATAAAAGGGAGAAATGAAGAGAGCATAAATAAATTTTTCAAAAAAGCATTAGAATACATTTTTGGCGGGGTGTAGTGGCTCATGCCTATAATTCCAGCACTTTGGGAGGCCAAGGCAGAAGGATAGCTTGAGTCCAGGAGTTTGAGACCAGCCTGCATAACGTAATGGTACCCTGCCTCTTAAAAAAGCATTATCATACATGTTTGTAGTTGGTAGACCTAGCAGTTCCCTCCCTTCCATCACTCTTTTTCTTTTCTGGCATTTTTCTAGCTATTCTTGTACATTTATCTTTCCATGTAAGTTTTCAAATCAATTTGTCTGGTTTCAGGAAGAACAACCAACCTATTTGTTTTTTTTTTTTTTTTTTCAAAAATCACTGCTAGCCATACACTTTGATTTTCTCCACTCCCTACTTCCTTAGATGTTTATGAAAATAACTCCCCGGCTTGCCTGTGCTTTCTCATTCCAGATGAAGGGAGAAGCTGGACATATGCTACACAATGAGAAGTCAAAGCAGGTAAATGCCAGCACCTCGCCCCCAAACTGGTGAGAATGTAGTCAGTGGCTCTTGCCATAGCTGCACTTGCTATGCATCCAACATCTCCCCCAAGGGTTCGGGGTGGCTGACAGATGGTAATGTCTTCATTTCAGTAACTGAGCAGAGTCCTCTTGACTCCAAACTGCCTTTTACCCACAACCCCTTTGCCTGAATGCAGAGTGTAAATGTGCGTTATGGAATTGAAAAGCGTTGTAACTGTCCTCCCTTCTTCTCTTGGCTCTCCTGCCTGTAGCCCTTGGCATGCCCTATGCCTTAGGCCTTTGGAAAACCCCTTTCTATAACTTTCCTGGGGACAACAGAGGCTTTCTGGGGGTAGCTGAGAACTGGCTCTTGACCCCAGCTAACTCCTGCACTGCGTTTTCCTGCACATCACAGAGGACCTTTGTCCTGTTTATATTTCCTTCATCTGGGCTGCTAGAGAGATGAAAAAACCCAACATCCCCAAACAAATATCTAATTCTGTATGTTAAATTGAGGTTTTAATCTGACTTAATTTGGTTTGATGAAACTCAGAAGATTAAAACTTCCAACGAGTCTAGAAAAGTTACTGAAAATAGCCCTCAGAGGTGAGGCAGGCAGATCACCTGATGTCAGGAGTTCAAGATCAGCCTTGCCAACATGGCGAAACCCTATCTCTACTAAAAATCCAAAAATTAGCTAGGCATGGTGGCAGGCACTTGTAATCCCAGCTACTCCAGAGGCTGAGGCAGGAGAATCGCTTGAACTTGGCAGGTAGAGGTTGCAGTGAGCCGAGATTATACCACTACACTCCAGCCTGGGCAACAGAGTAAGATTGTCTCAAAAAAAAAAAAAAAAAAAAAAAGTAGTGTCCTATTAGATCAGCTCCTCCAGCACCCCCTCTGACACCCTGTACATGGCCCCATTAGCTAATTGCAGATGAGCCCCAGGTACACACACTGTAGGGACCACCACCTCCAGTTATTTCCTATGAAAGAATATGAGCAGACCCCAATCTGAATTTAGAGACAGAATATGAGTGGTCATTTGTAATTCCTGTCTGTGGTACAATGGAAACTGGTGATACACCTGGCAGCTGGTGTTTTCCCTCCCTGAATCTGGGGCATTTTTTGGTCATCGAGCTCACAATGACTTCTGGTTTAGAGGAGAACCTTTTGGAGGGGAATATATAAGGACCTCCCAGTGATTTCCAGTGGTCTCTCCTTGACCCACAGAATGGCTAGTCATCTTGTCCAGCTGGCAGACTGGGCTAATCTTGCTGGAAGGCAGAGAGGGGTTATTAAAAGTCAGAAAGTGGCCGGGCACAGTGGCTCGTGCCTGTAATCCCAGCACTTTGGGAGACTGAGGCAGGTGAATCACTAGAAGTTTAGAATTCTAGGCCAGCCTGGCCAACATGGCGAAACCCCAGCTAACTTCTCTACTAAAAATACAAAAATTAGCTGGGCATGGTGGCAGGCATCTGTAATCCCAGCTACTCAGGAAGCTGGGGCAGAAGAATCGCTTGAACCCTGGAGGCAGAGGTTGCAGTGAGCCAAGGTGGTGACACTGCACTCCAGCCTGGGTGACAGAGCAACACTCTGCCTCAAAAAAAAGTCAGAAAAGGTGTACAATTCACTCTTTTCTCCCAAAGCAAGAGGAGGGTAGGGATGGAAAAAATCGGCCTGGCCTATGGACACAGTGAAGCCCGTATGACCGGGAAAGGATTTCCTCATCATGGTTTTGGCAGATGCTGCTATGATATCTCAACCTTGCCTGCCCATTAGAATTGCCTGGGGAGCCCAGGTCCCACCCCCAGGGACTCTTATGTAATTGGATTGGAGGGGACCCTGGGTACTGGGACTTTTTTAAGCTCCCAGGTGATTCCAATGTGCAGATAATGGGTAGCTCTGTTTGCCAAGAGGACTGGTGATGAAATCCTATGGCTGAACAGAGGTTTGCCTGTCCTCTGACTGACAGAATTGCCTGCTAGTTTCTCTGGAGTCAGGCTAATTCCCTTCCCTCCCCCAACTTGAACTCTAATTTTCATAAACACACCCATGTACAGCCTGAGAGCTCCTGATAAGGAAGAGGCTCCCACAGAAGCTGGGAAAAGGTCAGCTGTGCCTTCCTGGTTTGTTGAGACCCTGATCCTACAGCATTCCCGCTGTGCCTCAGCAGTGAGCTGGGTGTAAAGGCAGGAGGCTTGCTGGGGTTTGACATTTCCTTGCCCTCCTCCAGGAGGGACACATCTGGGGCTCTATGAGGAGGACAGCTTTCATCCTGGGCTCTGGACTTCTCTCATTTGTGGCCTTCTGGAACTCAGTGACATGGTAAGTTGGCTCCACCCAGCTAGGGTGCAGTGTGGTGGTGGTGGGGGGTAGATCATAGGGGAAGGAGCTGTTCACCCACTAGTCTTCACCCAGAAACCTGAATGGTTTTTCTTCCAAGGCATCTTCAGAGATTTTGGGGTGCTTCTGGCTACTTTTGGCAAGCCCAGTGGGAGAGGCTGCTGACTACATTTGAAGGGAAGGAGTGGATCCTCTTCTTTATAGGTGAGGTTCCCAGACCACCAGCACCTAGTGTGTGGGTGCATGATTATAACTTAATTCTTTTTCTATTGTTTTGTTATCTACTTTGGGAATTTTCAGTTTATTATTCCAAGGGATGAGGACTTGAGTTCAAAAAAGTGGTAGTCCCAAAGAATACTAAACTTGTGGGCAGTCTGGAAACAGGATGTCTAAAAAAAGAAGCTGAGAAGTTGAGACTCCTCCCAAAATATAGAAAAATAAGAAATATTTTATGTAAAAATGAATGCACACTTCATTAATAATCCTGTTTCTACATGTAATTCCACAAGCACAGAGGGCTGCCCTGTCTTGTCTGAGACTATGTACCCTGTACCTGGTACAGTCAGTGCTTGACAGCACGTGGCCAGTCAATAAATATTTACCGACAGCTTAAATGGCTCCAAACAAGCCTAAGTAAATAAATGGAAGGAAAAGCCATGTAAACATAGATATTTATAATAGCATTATCTATAATAGTGATTGTCCTCAATCATACATTCACTCAAATCATAATTATACACAATTTAATATAAATTATATGTAACATACATTTATTTATATTATTAATATGATATATAATGTTACTATGTGCTAAACTTGTGTGGAAGATATAGAAATATTTAAGATGGGAGACCAGGCACAGTGGCTGACGCCTGTAATCCTAGCACTTTGGGAGGCTGAGGCAGGTGGATCACAAGGTTAGGAGTTCAAGACCAGCCTGGCCAACATAGTGAAAGCCCGTTTCTACTAAAAATACAAAAAAATTAGCTGGGCGTGGTGGCAGGCTCCTGTAATCCCAGCTATTTGGGAGGCTAAGGCAGGGAGAATCGCTTGAACTTGGGAGGGGGTTGCAGTAAGCCAAGATTGCACCACTGCACTCTAGCCGGGTGACAGTGTGAGGCTTCATCTCAAAAAAAAAAAAAAAAAAAACAAAAAAGAAAGAAGTATTTAAGATGGGGCTGGGCACAGTGGCTCACACCTGTAATCCCAACACTTTGGGAGGCCAAGGCAGGCGGATCACTTGAAGTCAGGGGTTCAAGACCAGCCTGGCCAATATGGCAAAACCCCTTTTTCACAAAAAACATACACACAAATTAGCTGGGCGTGGTGGTATGTGCCTATAATGTCAGCTACTCTGGAGGCTGAGGCATGAGAATTGCTGTTGAACCTGGGAGGCAGAGGTTGCAGTCAGCCTAGATGGTGCCACTACACTCCAGCCTGTGCAATAGAGCAAGACTCTGCCTCAAAAAAAAAAAAAAAAAAAAAAAAAAAAAAAAAATTAAGATGGCCAAGATTGGTGGCTCACACCTGTAATCCCAGCACTTTGGGAGGCCGAGACAGGCAGATCACTTGAGGCCAGAAGTTCGAGACCATCCTGGCCAACATGGTGAAACTTATCTCTACTAAAAATACAAAAAATGAGCCAGGCATGGTGGCGCATGCCTGTAATCCCAGCTACTCGGGAGGCTGAGGCACAAGAATCGCTTGAACTCGGGAGGCAGAGGTTGCAGAGAGCTGAGACAGCGCCACTGCACTCCAGCCTGGGTGACAGAGCAAGACTCTGTCTCAAAAAACAACACAAAAAGAAATATTTAAATGAAATGTTTCCCTCCCCCATTAAAAAATGATGTCACAGTCTAGAAGGGAAGATAAAAAGTGTCTGTTGCCACAAAGTAAAATGCCCCTGAGGATTGTTTTCAACTAGAAGGATAACTGTGACAATGGGTTGAACATTAAATATGACAGATTTAATGGGATCCTAAGCAGTCATTGAACAATGCAGATTACCTATGTATATGGGGAAAGTGGTAGAAAAACTTTATTAGCTTGAAGCTGCAATCTAAAAAAAAACCCCAAATATTGTATATACTTTAGGTACAATCCTGTGAAAATTACCTATTACCTAGGTGATAAGCCAATATGAGAGGGAGAAAATGTTTCCAATTTTAAGTGTTAGAGCTAGAAGCTCAAGATCATCTTATGGTGTGCTTTTCATCTGTATTCCTCAGACAGCCTTTGGAGTTCCAAGTAGGTAGACACCTTGGCTGGCCCACTGGGTAACCACCAACCTTTTTTTTCCAAAGTAAAAAATTGTTTATTTTTTCTGGGTATAAAATATGTGCTCATTGTTAAAAAGAAAAATCAGGCAATTCAAATAAGCATAGAAAGTGTGAAAATCACCCTCTCTCTTACCTTCAAGAAATAACCACTGTTTATATATTAGCATACATCTTTTATATATTGGGTATATAGTTGTACTTATGAGATATCAACTATTTTAAAATCTTTTTTTCATTGAATAGATTGTAGGTATCTTTTTTTTTTTTTTTTTTTTGAGACGGAGTCTCGCTCTGTCGCCCAGGCTGGAGTGCAGTGGCCAGATCTCAGCTCACTGCAAGCTCCGCCTCCCGGGTTCACGCCATTCTCCTGCCTCAGCCTCCCAAGTAGCTGGGACTACAGGCGCCCGCCACCTCGCCCGGCTAGTTTTTTTGTATTTTTTAGTAGAGACGGGGTTTCACCATGTTAGCCAGGATGGTCTCGATCTCCTGACCTCGTGATCCGCCCGTCTCGGCCTCCCAAAGTGCTGGGATTACAGGCTTGAGCCACCGCGCCCGGCCGATTGTAGGTATCTTTCCATGCCTATTAATGTAGCCTTACTTAATACTCTAGCCTTCCCATTCTATTCCATTATATGGAAATACTCTAATCTATTTAGTCCATTCCCTACTGATGGGTATTTAGGCTGCTTTAAATTTTTTTTTTTTTTTTAATGCTGTGACGGACATTTATGCATACGAATAGATGTGTCTCCTTTTCTTCTTTCTCCCTTTCTGTCTTGGCTTTCTGACTCTCTCACTGTATTACTTCAGATACTGCCAAATTGCCCTCTAGAAAGTTTGTACCAATTCAGCAGATCGAGACCATCCTGGCTAACACAATGAAACCCCGTCTCTACTAAAAAAAAAATACAAAAAACCAGCCAGGTGAGGTGGCGGGTGCCTGTAGTCCCAGCTACTCGGGAGGCTGAGGCAGGAGAATGGCGTAAACCCGGGAGGCGGAGCTTGCAGTGAGCTGAGATCCGGCCACTGCACTCCAGCCTGGGCGACAGAGCGAGACTCCGTCTCAAAAAAAAAAAAAAAAAGAAAGAAAGTTTGTACCAATCCTACTCCCCTACAGTGCTGGCAAGTATTTTCCAAGTCCCAGCTGCCACAGATACTTTGGTTGATGGAGCATGAAGGGTGCTAGCGGAGGGGCACAGACATGGAATTAAGCAAAGCCTAGTCCTAGCTGGGCATGGTGGCAGGTGCTGATAGTCCCAGCTATTCAGGAGGCTGAAGCAAGAGGATCACTTGAGCTTGGCAGGTCGAGGCTACAGTGAGCCATGATCGCACAACTGCACTTCCAGCTTGGGTGACAGAGCAAGGCTTTGTCTCAAAAAAAAAAAAAAAAGAAAGAAAGAAAGAAAGAAAGATGAGTTTTCCATTTGGGGAGATACTGACTAGATGACACTCGAGGTTCTGCTGGTCAGTTAGTAGGATGACAGGGATTACATTTCCTGACTGACTCCTAGCCCAGGGCTCACTGTGACCCATACCATACAGAGTACTTCCTTTGCTTCTCCTTCCTTGGCAATTCATAAAGGGTTCAGTGGGCGCAGACTCCCAAATGTCAACCTGAATTAATTTCTATTTTAGAGTGTATTATATATCTTAACATACTTTCATATGTATTTACATGAAAACCACCAACCATCTTGAAGGTTGTTGTCCTCATTTTACGGCTAAGAAAATGAATGGAGACACTCCTTAAGTGGACTGTCCCAGGTCCTACCCAAGACTACAGGTAACCCCTTGGTGCCAAGCCCTAAGACCTCCCTGCCAAAGAAATGTCTAGGATGAAGCCTCAGTCACCATAAAAAAGTGTGTTCCTTTAGTCTATGTGCTGCGAGAACCCAAAGTCGCCCTGACTGTTTCTGTTTCCCAATCTCAGGTGCCATCCAAGTGCCTTGTCTGTTCTTCTGGAGCTTCAATGGACTTCTACTGGTGGTTGACACAACAGGAAAACCTAACTTCATCTCTCGCTACCGAATTCAGATCGGCAAGAATGAACCTGTAAGTATTATTGCAACTTCTCCTGGTCAAAGCACAGAAAGCAAGAGCTAAAGCCACACTCAGAATTTTCACCACTGGCCCAGGAGAGACCTGGCCAGTGTGAGCCAAGTTATTAGCAACAAGGCTCCCCCAGGTTAGAAGGTTAAAGAGAGGAAATAATTTGCCCACAATCTCAGAGTCACTCAGCTAGTAGCCAGTCAAGACCAATGTTCTGGTCTCCTGATTCCTGGCCCAGGATCTGGACCTGCCTGTGGTGCCCCATGGGACTATAGTCAGCCTGGCACTGAGAAGGCAGGCAACTCCACTTTACCCATGGGAATGGAGACAGCAATGCTGGATGCTAGAATATGGGTAACAGCTGTTGTTGTGAGAGAGGGAGACAGCTGCAAAAACAATGGATAACTCCACTATAACATGTGGATAGTATGGATTCTGAATGTGTGGGCGGTGGCTGTCTTTTAAACAAGTCCTCCTTCCTAAATACTCAATTCGACCAATAGTGGAAGACACCAGGGTAAATCCATAAGTGAGGCCCAGACCCTGCTTACAAGGCACTCCGACTTGCACAGTGCCAGGAAGTGGGTCCCACTGTTCCCTGAGTCTGGCTCGCCTTTTCTTACAAAATAAGGAAGAAGTTGATTCTGAAACTCAGGTTCTTTCCCCAACTCCACCCAAACCACATCCTGGCTTCTTTCCCAGACAAGACAATCATCTTTTAGTAATCTGCCCAGGTGTCTGGGTGAACCATCTCAGCTCTCAGGTCCTTCTGTCCCAGCCCAGCACTCCAGAAAGGCAAACAGTGCTCTTGACCCACTCCTTTGAAATGGGCCCCTTCCTGAACTGGAGCTGTTGGCCTGGCTTACCATCCCCCTCACTTGGGACAACAGCTGCCAGCCAGGCTCGGGGGCTTCCTCCAGGCCCAGCTTGGCAGGACATGAATCAGAGCCTAAAGTGTCAAACCCTATGCTTGGTCCTCAAGAACCCTTCATCTGTCAACCATGGCTGTTGTAGCACCATTGACTAATGCTCACATCTTCAACTGAGGCCAAGAACCTTCACTATTCAGATGAGGAAACAGGTATTACATGGGTAAACTATGATTCAAACTCAGGCTTTTTGACTTCAGGGCTCACATTCTTAATCAGCTCTCCAGAATATTACCTGCCGCCTGTACGACCTTATAGTCTACACAACGACTACAGAGCTACATTGGAAGATCTCACTGCATTCTGCGGAAGCTGAGGTTCAGAAATGTCCAGTGACTAGTTCAAGATCAGATTGCTACTAGGAAACAGAGCCAGGGCTCATCCCATCTGACACCAAGTCCAGTGCTCCTGTACCACGTGCACCCTCAGGTGGGCACAGAAGTAGGAAAGAACCTCACGAGGCCATTTAATCTTTGGCTGTTTCCAGGAAGGACTGGGCCCTGAACAAAGACATCAGAAACAGATCCTCAAGTGGGAGCTGAATGCTACCTGGTGTTCCTATGATCCATCCCTGCTCTGTTTACTCTCCCACTGCCTGAATGGCTACTTCACACCTCTCTAACACCTCCTCCCCTAACCGCTGGCAGAGGGAAGGCCATGCTTCCCATTTCACTAAGAAAATTTAAGGCTGGGCGTGGTGGTTCATGCCTGTAATCCCAGCACTTTGGGAGACTGAGGTGGGCAAATCACTTGAGCTCCAGAGTTCAAGACTAGCCTGGGCAACATGGCAAAATCCTGCCTCTGCTAAAAATACAAAAATTAGCTGGGCGTAGTGGCACATGCCTGGAGAAGAATCGCTTGAACCTGGGAGGCACAGGTTGCAGTGAGCCGAGATTGCACCACTGCACTCCAGCCTGAGTGACACAGCAAGACTCTGTCTCAAAAAAAAAGAAAAAAAGAAAATTTAAGCAGGCTGGGGCACGGTGACTCAGGCTTGTGATCTCAGCACTTTGGGAGGCTGAGACAGGAGGACTGCTTGATGCCAGGAGTTCAAGACCAGCCTGGGCAACATAGTGAGATCCCTGTCTCTACAAAAAAAAATTTATTTTAATTAGCCGGGCACAGTGGTGTGTGTCTGTAGTCTCGGCTAGTCAGGAGGCCGAGGCAGGAGGATCACCTGAACCCAGGAGTTCAAGGCTGAAGTGAGCCATGATTGTGCCACTGCACTCCAAGCCTTGGAGACAGAGGGAGACACTGTCTCTAGGAAAAAAAAAAAAAAAAAAAACCAAAGCAAGTAGAAGAGTTTTATAGATGCACACCACATTGGCCAGCGATCAGCACCTGCACCCACATGCTCTGCCTG
Source organism: Rhinopithecus bieti (assembly GCF_001698545.2). NCBI lineage: Eukaryota > Metazoa > Chordata > Mammalia > Primates > Cercopithecidae > Rhinopithecus > Rhinopithecus bieti. Next base: position 1,095,658 of record NW_016806375.1, read on the forward strand.
CCCACCTCACACCACAGGTGAACTCTCCTTGCTCCTGTCTGTGGGTGATTCCTCCCCTATCCATGTACTACATCCAGGAAATGGCTGCAGTAATTCTCTCTTTGCTTTCTTGTATCTTCTTTTCCTTCTCTTTCTCTCATTATTCCTCTCTAGATTATTACAAACATGCAGTAATTGTTTTCCATCTAAAAAAAAAAACCCCACCAAGTGTGTGCTCACTACTATAATCCCAGACTTTGGGAGGCTGAGCCAGAAGAATTGCTTGAGCCCAGGAGTTTGAGATCAGCCTGGGTGACAGAGTGAGAGCCTGACTCAAAAAGAAAAATAAATAATAAAACAGGGTAGGTGTGGTGGCTCACACCTGTAATCCCAGACTTTGGGAGTCTGAGGCAGGAGAATCACTTGCGCCTAGGAGTTCAAGACCAGCCCAAGCGACAGAACGAGATCCCATCTCCACAAAAAAAATTTTAACTAGGCAAGCGAGGTGGAATGTGCCTGTAGTCCCAGCTACTTGGGAAGCTGAGGCGGGAGGACTGCTTGAGCCCAGGAGGTTGAGGTTACAGTGAGCTATGATCATACCACTACACTCTAACCTGGGTGACAGAGCAAGACACTGACTCGAAAAGGAAAAAAACAGGCCAGGTGGAGTGGTTCACACCTGTAATCCTACCACTTTGTAAGGCCGAGGCAGGAGGAATGCCTAAGCTCAGGTGTTTGAGACCAGTCTGGGCAACATGACGAAACACCCCACCCAACAATGTCTCTACAAAAAATACAAAAATTAGCTGGGTGTGACAGTGCACGCCTGTAGTCCTAGCTACTTGGGAGGCTGAGGTGGGAGGATTGCTTGAGCGTAGGAGGTTGAGGCTGCAGTGAGCTGTAGTTAGGTGTAATGGCCTCACCTAATATGTCCTCTCACAACAGGCTGGTGAGACCTGGCCTCGTGATGGGATGGAAGTAAACAAAGAGTGCACTCCAGCCTGGGTGACAGAGTGAGACCCTGTCTCACAAAAACAGACACACACACACACACGCACACACAAACCAGAGTAACAGAAAAAACAACCCTTAACTAGCAAAGTTCTTTGAAAGAGTTATCTATATAGTTTCCAATTCCTCTCTGTCCACTCTTACTTGGGTTTTGTTGTTTGTTTTTTTTGAGACAGTCTCCCTCTGTCACCCAGGCTGGAATGCAGTGGCACCGCAGTCTTGGCTCACTGTAAACTCTACTTCCTGGGTTCAAGCAATTCTTCTGCCTCAGCCTTCCAAGTAGCTGGGATTACAGGCATGTACCACCACGCCTGGGTAATTTTTGTATTTTCAGTAGAGATGGGGTTTCACCATGTTCGCCAGGCTGGTCTCGAACTCCTGACCTTAGGTGATCCACTAGCTTCAGACTCCCAAAGTGCTGGGATAAAAGGCATGAGCCACCACGCCCAGCCATCTGTCTACTCTTTTCCCCAACGTTTTGTAATTATGAAAAACATTAAAAATACATACAGAAAGTTGAAAATAATGTAAGAATTATGCATTTACATATCACTTAGATTCACCAATTTTAAACATTTTATTTTGCTTTATATATAAAAATATAAATATATATGCATCTATACATTTTTCCTATTGAAAGTAAGTTTGAGACATCATAAAACTTGACCCCTAAATCCTTCAGCCTGCATCTCTCCTAATCACAAAAGCATTGTCTCATTTTCTTTACGAACCTCCAAATCAGGTGTCACACCTAGAAAAAGGCTCTACCAACATTTCTTTTGGCAAGTTCGCCAATGATATGGTTTCATTAGAGCAGCAGAGACATTTCCACAGCTGCTGACTCCCTCAGCCTTGAAATATTTTTTTCACTTGGCTTCCAGTACAATGTGCTTTCTAGGTACCCCTTTAATTTTTTTTTTTTTAAGAGACAGTCTCACTCTGTTGCCCAGGTGGAGTGCAATGGCACGATCTTGGCTCACTGCAACCTCTGTCTCCCGGGTTCAAGCGATTCTCCTGCCTCAGCCTCCCAAGTAGCTGGGATTACAGGCACGTGCCACCATGCCCAGCTAATTTTTTGTATTTTTAGTAGAGACAGGGTTTCACCAAGTTCCCCAGGCTGATCTTGAACTCCTGACCTCAGGGGATCCATCCACCTTGGCCTCACAAACTGCTGGGATTACAGGCATGAGCCACCACACCCGGCTCCCCGTCACATCTGATTGTTCACTTCTTCACTGTCGCTTTCCTGATTCCTTCTCTTCTCTCCAACCTCTTTGTGTTGAATGTTCCATGGGTTCTCGCCTTGGTCTTCTTCTCTGTATTCATTCTCCCAGTTATCTCTTCAGTGCCATGACTTTAAATACCATCCATGGACCGACAGCTCACACATTTCTCTCTCTAGCCCAGAACTCTCTACTGAATTCCAACCTGAAATATCCAACTCCCTCCTTGACATCTCCACATGGATACTAATAGAAATTGCCAATTTATGATGTCCAAAAGAGCATTTCTGATTGTCCTGCCAAAGCCTTTACTTACTACCCATAGCTTCCCCAATCTGAGTGGATGGCAATTCCAGTCCTCTAGTTGCTCAGGCCAAAAACTTTGGAGTCATTCTTGACTACTCTCTTTCCTTCATACTCCATATCCAATCTATCCGGGAACCCTATTAACTCTATTTCCGAAACAAATTCAGAATCCAATCACTTCTTACCACTTCTCGTCACTTCCATCACTATTACCCTTGTCCAATTCACCATCATCTCTTGTCTGTATTATTGCTTTTTTTTTTTTTTTTTTTGAGATGAAGTCTCACTCTGTCACCCAGGCTGGACTGCAATGGAGCAATCTTGACTTACTGCAACCTCTGCCTGCTGGGTTCAAGTGATTCTCCTGCCTCAGCCTCCTGAGTAGCTGGGATTACAGGCGCATGCTACCATGCCCAGCTAATTTTTGTATTTTTAGTAGAGACAGGGTTTCACCATATTGGTTACGCTGGTCTCAAACTCCTGACCTCGTGATCTGCCTGCCTCGGTCTCCCAAAGTGCTGGGATTACAAAGTGAGCCACAGTGCCCGGCCTGCCTTTTTTGCCCTTTTTTTTTTTTTGAGACGGAGTCTCGCTCTGTCGCCCAGGCTGGAGTACAGTGACCGGATCTCAGCTCACTGCAAGCTCCGCCTCCCGGGTTTACGCCATTCTCCTGCCTCAGCCTCCCGAGTAGCTGGGACTACAGGCGCCCGCCACCTCGCCCGGCTAGTTTTTTGTATTTTTTTAGTAGACACGGGGTTTCACCGTGTTAGCCAGGATGGTCTCGATCTCCTGACCTTGTGATCCGCCCGTCTCGGCCTCCCACAGTGCTGGGATTACAGGCTTGAGCCACCGCGCCCGGCGCCCTTTTTTTTTTTTTTGAGACGGAGTCTTGGTCTATCACAGAGTCTGGAGTGCAGTGGCACAATCTCGGTGGCTCACTACAACCTCCGCCTCCCGGGTTCAAGTGATTCTCCTGCCTCAGCCTCCCAAGTAGCTGGGACTACAAGCACATGCCACCACGCCCAGCTAAATTTTTGTATTTTTAGTAGAGACAAGGTTTCACCGTGTTAGCCAGGATGGTCTCAATTTCCTGACCTCATGATCTGCCCACCNAGACGGAGTCTTGGTCTATCACAGAGTCTGGAGTGCAGTGGCACAATCTCGGTGGCTCACTACAACCTCCGCCTCCCGGGTTCAAGTGATTCTCCTGCCTCAGCCTCCCAAGTAGCTGGGACTACAAGCACATGCCACCACGCCCAGCTAAATTTTGTATTTTAGTAGAGACAAGGTTTCACCGTGTTAGCCAGGATGGTCTCAATTTCCTGACCTCATGATCTGCCCACCTTGGCTTCCCAAAGTGTTGGGATTACAGGTGTAAGCCACAGCGTCTGGCCTTTTTTTTTTTCAAGAGATTGGGTCTCACCCTCTCATGCAGGCTGGAGTGCCTTAAACTCCTGGACTCACATGATCCTCCCACCCCAGCCTCCTGAATAGCTGGGACAGCAGGTGCACACCACCACACCCAGCTTTTTAAAAAAAATTTGATGGGGTTTTGTTATGTTGCCAAGGCTGCTCTCAAATTCCTGGCCTCAAGTGATCCTCCCACCTCCACCTCCCAAAGTGCTGGGATTACAGGTGTGAGCCACCATGCCTAGCCTGATATATATGTTTTTATATTTGTTGTGTTTAGTCTACCTTTCTCACTGGAATATAAATTCCATGGGGGCAGGAATCTTTGTTTTGCTCATTGCTTTATTTTCAACACCCAGAACACTGAGTGCTACATAGTGGATGCTCAATAAATATCAGTTAAATAAATAAATGAATAGACAGATGTGATACCCCACCTCTTGGTCAAGGTTTCCAGAAGGTGTAATGGCCTCACCTAACATGTCCTCTCACAACAGGCTGGCGAGACCTGGTCTCACAAGGGGATGGAAGTAAACAAAGAGTGAATTCTGAAATCAGTTAATGCATGCAGTGCCTGGAATTCCAGGCTGGAGGAAGAGGCAGGCCTCAAGCTGGGGACCGTTCTGAGCCCCTGTCTCGCTTGGGGGCAGAAATCCCTCCAGCTCACAGAGAGTGCTTGGAGAAATCCTTTCTAACCAAACAAGTTCATCAGGATCCAGGAACTTTCTATGGTCACAGGACTGTTCCCTGGAGCCCCAGAGATCTAACAAAAGGAAGGGTCAAAGAGTTGCTGATTCTGGGGGAAAATACTGGATGTAGTATTGAGGCCAAATGGAGTTTGGACACTTGGGGCCAGCTCTGTACAGTGGACCGTGGTGGAAATGTTTGGGCAGGCCCCCATCTTCACAGCGTCACTGTGAAAACCAGGAAGTTGGTCAAGAAGCTGAATAAGCAGCTCCTTGGCTTACCTGCTTCTTTGCTCTGGGCCTACTGCAGTGAGGCTGGACCATGTGAGGAGGCAGATGACCTTGACCTCTGCATCCAATCATGGACAAGGTTCTCTGACAAAGAGGGGCTAAATGGCTGAAATGGGGTGTCAGTCAGAAAGTCACAGCCTTCTCCAAGCACCATGGAGGCTACCCAAGTTACCTGTAAATACATGGGGCCTGGCCAGAGAAATGGGGAGGGCAGTGGTGATAATGTGCAGAACCAGGAAGAAGGCAGGTTCCAGCACAGACTGAAGGCTGCTGAAGTTTCCAAGGACAGGGGTATTACTCACTGCCTAGCAGCTAGGGCCTTATTCTGCAACGTTTCCAGGCCTGGAGCTGGGTTGCAGTCAGGAGCTACTGGCTGTGTCCCAACATCTCTCCCAGAATCCAACCGGAGTGAGGGCCTCCTGTAAGCAGGTCACGGTGGAGCCTACTTCTCACACTCTTGTCCATCTCCTCCCTTCCCTTGGGCAGGTGGATCCTGTGAAACTGCGCCAGTCTATCCGCACAGTTCTTTTCAACCAGTGCATGGTATCTTTCCCCATGGTGGTCTTCCTCTATCCCTTCCTCAAATGGTGGGGAGACCCCTGCCGCCGTGAGCTACCCACCTTCCACTGGTTCCTCCTGGAGCTGGCCATCTTCACGCTGATCGAGGAAGTCTTGTTCTACTATTCACACCGGTGAGCAGTCCCTGCCTGAGGCACAGCTGGCTCCTCACCCTGTCTAGGGCTCACTGATCAACAGGGAAACTAAGGCCAGGTGCAGTGACTCACGCTTGTAATCCTGGCACTTTGGGAGGCTGAGTTGGGCGGATCACTTGAGCCCAGGAGTTTGAGACTAGCCTGGGGAATGTCAGGAGACCGTCTCTACAAAAAAATTTTTAAAAATTAGCCAGGCATGGTGGTGTGTACTTGTAGTCCTGGCTAGTCGGGAGATTGAGGTGGGAGGATCACATGAGCCCGGGAGGTCAAGGCTGTAGTGAGCTGTGATCACACCATTGCACTCCAGCCTGGGCGAAAGAGCAAGACCTTGTCTCAAAGAAAAAAAAAAATAAAAGGAAACAGGCTTCTGAATTGAGTGTAGGCCAATAAAATACTCCCTGGCCTCAAGTCTCCCATTAAACGGTTAACAGGAAGACTAACAGTTGTCTCATAACTGACAACTTGGGACAAGTGAGGAATGAATGTCCAGAAGAGAAAAGGCCTCTCCGATTGTGTGGGGGCCAGGGCGTTTCCCATCCATTTCCTTATTCAATCCTTTCTGGGGAGCATCCCATTTTATAGCAAATACAACTGGGGTAGAGGGGCAAAGCAACCCACTCCCAAACTATGCAGTATAAGGGCTGGGGTTGAAATTTGAAGCAGGTCTGGGTGTTTTTAGCTTTGCTCCATGGATGTAACCCCTAGTTCCTATTTTTGGCTTCTCATAGACTGGTTGGGGAAGGAGAAAGAGGAATCAGCAGGTTATTAACTATTAACTATTTCCCCAGGCTTCTTCACCACCCAACATTCTACAAGAAAATCCACAAGAAACACCATGAGTGGACAGCTCCCATTGGTGTGATCTCTCTCTATGCCCATCCTATAGAGCATGTGGTAAGTAGAGCTCTACTCTCCCCATAGCAAAGGGCAGACGGCCCTAACCACCTTCCTGAAGCTCTCCTGCAGAGAACTTAGACCACACCGGCCCTTTTACTTCCCATTTAAAAATAGCTACCATTGGCCGGGCACGGTGGCTCAAGCCTGTAATCCCAGCACTGTGGGAGGCCGAGACGGGCGGGTCACGAGGTCAGGAGATCGAGACCATCCTGGCTAACACGGTGAAACCCCGTCTCTACTAAAAAAATACAAAAAACTAGCCGGGCGAGGTGGCGGGGCGCCTGTAGTCCCAGCTACTGGGGAGGCTGAGGCAGGAGAATGGCGTAAACCCTGGAGGCGGAGCTTGAAGTGAGCTGAGATCAGGCCACTGCACTCCAGTCCGGGCGACAGAGCAAGACTCCGTCTCAAAAAAAAAAAAAAAAATAGTTACCATTTATTGTCAGCCTTCCATATGCCAGGCTATGTTAAGTGCCTAACACAGTTGTCTCATTTAATCATCCCAACAACTTTTTTTTTTTTTTTCTTTTTGAGACAGGGTCTTGCTCTGTCACCCAGGTTGGAGTGCAATGGTGTGATCATAGCTCACTGCAGCCTCCAACTCCTGGGCGCATGTGATCCTCTAGCTTCAGTCTTCCAAATAGCTGAGACCACAGGTGTACACCACCACACCTGGCTTTTTTTTTTTTTTTTTTAGATAGAGTCTCACTGTGTCATCCAGGCTGGAGTGCAATGGCGTGATCTCGGCTCACTGCAACCCCCCGCCTCCTGGGTTCAAGCAATTCTCCTGTCTCAGCCTGCCGAGTAGCTGGGATTACAGGCGTGTGCCACCACGCCTGGCTAATTTTTGTATTTTTAGTAGAGACAGGGTTTCACCACATTGGTCAGGCTGGTCTTAAACTCCTGACCTCGTGATCCACCCGCCTTGGCCTCCCAAAATTCTGGGATTATAGGAGTGAGCCACTGCGCCCAGTCATATCTGGCTAATTTTTAAATTTTTTGTAGAGTCGGGATCCTGCTATTTTGCCCAGGCTGGCTGGAACCTCTGGCCTCAAGCAATCCCCCCACCTCTGCCTCCCAAATTGCTGGGATTACAGGCATGAACCACCACACCTGGCTCCTCCAACAACCTTTTTAATCTTAATTTTGCAAACAAGAAAATTGAGGCTCAAACTGCATAATTTGTCCCAAGTTACAAAGGTGAATGCCTTCAACAAATCAAAGTCCTGAAATTCTCACCTTCTCCAGATCTGGGTCAATGAAGTTTGCCTCTGGTACCACCTTGGGGCTAAGTGTACACCCAACTAAGTCCCTTCATCTCCCTGGGCCCTGCCTTCAATCATCCCTCCCCTTGCAGGTCTCCAACATGCTACCTGCGATAGTGGGCCCATTAGTAATGGGCTCCCACTTGTCCTCCATCACCGTGTGGTTTTCCTTGGCCCTCATCATCACCACCATCTCCCACTGTGGCTACCACCTTCCCTTCCTGCCTTCGCCTGAATTCCACGACTACCACCATCTCAAGTAAGGACCCTCTCCCCATAATGGGTCCCTGGGCAATAACCATCACCCTTCCTCCTTAAGCTTCTGATAGCAGACACTGGTGTCTCAGTTTACACGTGAATGCTAGTTGGGGAAGAGGTCTGATGGTCAGGAAAATAATAACCACACTGGGATGACCATACTCTTTTCTTTCTGAAATTGGGTCCTCCTCCAACTGGGGATTTTAAACCTTTATTTGGGCTCTGGGCCCTTTGAATAAGCTCTGGACATTCTCTTTAGAAAAGTACATGTATGCATAAAACTCCTGCATGCAATCACAAGGAAGTCATATACTGTCTGAAAGCCCCAGACTTTTTCAAGTGTAGTCTACAAACCTCCTATACCAGAATCACCTGAGATGCTTGTTTAAAATTTAGGCTCTTGGATTCCACTCCAAATATGCTGAACTAAGGTATCTGGGGGAGCAGGGCCTGGACACCTGCATTTTAGTTAAGTGTTCCAGGGGATTTTGATGCTGGTGATCTCATGCCCGAAGAAGCCTAGTTCTACTAGAGATCCTCAGACTGTGGGCATCAGAATCACACAGCAAGCTTTTCAAAGGAAGACTGCAGATACTGCAAATTGCAGGTTTGGAGTGCCCCCCAGAAGGTGCATTTGTAGCAACTCCCCAGCTTATTCTGATGCAGACAGTCAGGATGGTGGTGACAGGTGTGGGGTAGGAGGGCTGAGAAATGTGTGAGGCTGGCACAAATGAAATGGGATCTGGACAGAGGCCTCCAGCATTGGCACTGCAGCACTGTCTTCTCTCTTCTAGGTTCAACCAGTGCTATGGTGTGCTGGGTGTGCTGGACCACCTCCATGGGACTGACATCATGTTCAAGCAGACCAAGGCCTACGAGAGACATGTCCTCCTGCTGGGCTTCACTCCGCTCTCTGAGAGCATCCCAGACTCCCCAAAGAGGATAGAGTGAGAGAGGGCCCAAGTGTCATCCTGGCTGTCCCTCAGCCATGGGATACAGATGCGGCTTCCTGATTGCTCCTAACAATTTGCCTCCTTTGGCCACACTCCCAAATGTGTGGCACCAAGGTAGAGGGAAGGTGGGCTTCCCAGAAAAGCAGGGCTAAGGATGAGGCTTTCTCCAAACTACTGCCCTTGATGTCCCTCAATGGGATCAGGAGTTAGCTTAAGAAAAAGGAAAACACAGCTCCCCAGACTGGAGGCTGGTCAGAGGGAGGAGACCCCTGGTCCTCTGCTGTGGAAGGAGAGGGGTTCAGCCCCAGATAACTCCTTTGTGGCCTGGGCAGGATGCAGAGAATGACAAAGCTGAAAGGAGGGGGACTGGAGGCTGCCTGGCTCCAGGGAGAGCTTCTTCTGGGACCAGGGGGTGGGAGGGCCATGTATTGCTTTGCCCCTTCCTGCCCCAAAAGGCTTTCACATACCCTACCTCAGGCGAGAGCCAAGACACCCTGACAAACCACTATAGGTCTCAATTCATGACATACCAGATGCCAGTCGCCACTTCACCCAACACACACACAAACATACACACACCAAACACTAAGTGAGTGGTAAAGGCCCCATTTTAACTCTGGCACACTGCAAACAAAAGGTCTTCCTCCCTCCCTCTGGAGGATTCTGGATTAAAAGGCAAAGAGGTACAGACCAAACTTTAACACTTTTAGCCTTATGTGGAAACCAAAAACCAACTGCTGAGAAACTGAAAATCCTTTTTACCCACAAGGGAAAGGATCAAAATTGCTGCCCTTTGGGGACACCCGAGACCCCTAATTAGCCCATCTGAATGAGGACCAGAGGTTAGAACCCTCTTTCTCCCCAAAGAAAGAGCCTGGAAAAACATGGCGGAGCAAAGGGCAAAATCCTTTCTGCCCCGAATGCTTTACCACTTTCTCAGCAACATTTATTCAAATGATTTTTACCAGGGACCTTATCAAAAGCAAAACCACAGCTGCTTGGGTTGAAGTCCCCATCCTGGCCTCCCCTCAGCCGCCAGACATGGCCAGGAACCCTGTGGTTCCCAAGAACAATTTAAAGATCACTCTTTGATTTGAAAGACCACCATTATTTTACTAAATTCTTTTTTTTTTTTTTTTTTTTTTTGAGACGGAGTCTTGCTCTGCCGCCCAGGCTGGAGTGCAGTGGCCGGCTCTCAGCTCTCTGCAAGCTCCGCCTCCCGGGTTCACGCCATTCTCCTGTCTCAGCCTCCCGAGTAGCTGGGACTACAGGCGCCCGCCTCGTCGCCCGCCTCGTCGCCCGGCTAGTTTTTTGTATTTTTTAGTAGAGACAGGGTTTCACCGTATTAGCCAGGATGGTCTCGATCTCCTGACCTCGTGATCCGCCCGTCTCGGCCTCCCAAAGTGCTGGGATTACAGGCTTGAGCCACCGCGCCCGGCCAACTAAATTCTTATATATATTTGCACCTTTTCCAACTTTCAGTTCTCTTAAGAAAAACATCCACTGTAGCTTTATGAAATACTTTATTATCAGATAGGTCCAAGTCTCCAGGCAGGACTATCAAAATGAACTCCTCCTTCCTATCAGCTCTAGAAGCCCAGAGGACTTGCCCAATAGGCCAGCTAAGCACTTACCAGGCAGCATCTCTCTGGCTTTCCAGTCTCGCCTGCCTGTCTCTGGCCTTGGTGGACCTGGCTCCCTCCCTAGGAGGCTTGTGCCCTCAGCTTGAATACAGCTCCTGGTGCATCAAAGCTGTAAGTTCTCAGCTGCTGGCCTGCACCCATCACCTCTTCCTACAAATAAACATTTGGAAAAAAGTCCATCTTCAGTATGCTTAAAGAGAAGGGTAGGAGATAAAGAGAAAGAACAGATACGCTTTTTTTCCCCTTTAAGGCCTTTAGATTTTGAGGTACTGTAAGGGGCCTAGAAGGACAAAAGGCTGTCATTCCCTCTTCCTTTTGGCAGGCAGGTGATCAGTCCTTGGCAGAAGGGCCCAGCCCTGTCCTTTTCTGTATGAAACAAAATCCTTGAGGTTGGTATACAAGGCTGAAAAAAGGCCTTAAATTCCCAGTAAAGAACGTGAAAGCAAGCATGTAAAATAAACTGGTCTTCATGAATTCCGGTGGATTTTTTTTTTTTTTTTGAACGGGGGTGTTTACTACCAGACTTCTAATACTTCAGACATAACATTTGGAAGCTCAGGCTGTAAAATTAAGCTTCCATGGGCATTCCTAACGATAATGTGTGAAGTAAGGTTCAATTAATTCATCTTTCTGTTCTCAAAGTACCAGTCTGCATCATCCCTGGACACTATCTCCTAAACTTTCCTTTGGCCTGTGGAGGTCACTGGTGGTACTGAAGCACCTGCCCACCTCAAGAACAGTGAAAACGAACTCTCTAGAAAAACCATTTTCCCAAGTCAGGTATGGGAGACAGTTGTCAGATGAACACGTAAATAAGGCCATGCCTGATTTTTAGTTTTGTAATTCATACAGGGAATGGGGGACTCATTGTTCCATCCCTCCCCAGCATCACATCTCAGGGTTCAGGGGCTGACCAGGATTCCGTAAGGCCACATGGTGCTGGATCATTCCTCCTTCACCCCCGTGGAAGTCTGTTCATAGAGGGGTTGTGGCAACCCTCCAGAAGGAGCCTCATCAACCTTTTTCTTCTTGGCTGTCTCATAACACAATGCAGGCCACAGCCAGGGGATGGAAAACTTGGAAGCTGACAAGTGCACTGAAATCCTGGCATTATGCTGGACTGTTGTTTTGTGGCACTGGCTATGACTGTCACGTCTCACTTAAGACACAGGGTGGACATGAATTCAAGGCTTGTAGAAGCCCCTGCCTTAGGCAGACTCCTCAAAGCACAATGGCAGAGCCCCTGCTGAGGTTTCATGTGCACACTAAGTGCAGGGTTCCTCTGGATCTGGGGGAACCCTACCAGAAACCCATCCTTCACACCAAATAACAGTACCCTAGATGGAAGACCAGCCAGTATTTTGCCTTTTCAAGTGTTTATTTTTATACATTTTTTTGTATTAAAAAGAAAAGCATAATTACCACAAATTACAAAGGACTAAAGCAGGACTAGAATAATGAATGAATCACTTCAGCCTGGAAAGCAGATACTCTCAATAATATTAATGTTATAATACAAGCTCATTCAAGTATTTTACATTTTTTTGTCCTTTTAAATATGATATCCTAGCACATAGTAAAGATAATGTACTACGAGCGTAAGGTGGAACCTTCTCCGCAAAGCCAGATGACAAGTTTTCCTCTCCAGTGAGAAATGGGCTCCAAGTTCTTATCTTCTCTGCCATCAGCATGGCTGAAGGGGGAGAGGGTGGGTGTTAGGGAAAATCCAGGGACCCTTCCACACAGGAGGTACTCTGGGGTTCCATTCAGGAGGGTGTCAGATAATTCAGATCACTCTACCTAGGCTTTTTTGGCAAAAAACAACCCTACCCTCCGTAACTAGTCATCTTCCTTGTCCCTCCTCCTCACTTCCCTTCCAGGGCCTTCTAAGCAGCTTACTTTCTTTTGTAAAATCAATCACCAGGAAAGGGGGGGGGAAAAAAAGAGCTACAATGGAACAAAACAAAACATTTAATTAACAACTTTTGACATAGGGGCTCAGCACCTCTGAGCCCCAGGGGTCCAGGCTGGGGCAGGGCCGGATGGCCCTTCTCTACTGGTAGTGCCTTTGCTCCCAGGTGTAGGAAGAGGGCGAAAGAGAAACCTTCCCCTTAACAGGGCTGAGGCACACAGAACTGCTGATGTCTGATGCCCAGAGGTTATGTTGGCATGGACCAACCTTGGAAGGGATAGGATGAACAGAGGGATCTGGGCAGGCTGTTGCTTTATCTCAGGTCTTGGATCCCCATGGGAGGATGGTGGGTGTGAAGTGGTTAGCCCTGATGGCCCCTGCCACTTCTGGCATGCTTGTCACAGATACATCGGTCCTAAATTCAAGTGTCTTCAGAAAGTGAAGATGTAAACTACTCTTTGCAACATTAACTCCTAACATGTTACCAAAAAAAAAAAAAAAAAAAAAAAAAAAAAAAAAAAAAAAAAAAAAAAAAAAAA
>NW_016806375.1:1109873-1114244 GCF_001698545.2 Rhinopithecus bieti
TTTTTTTTTTTTTTTCCCCATTTTCTCGAGGATGGAAAGGTCAGAGAAAAATAAAATAAATCATCTTTCAATAGTCTTTCCTGGTAAAAGCAGCGTCTCTCTGGGCTGGGGAGTAAAGGGTGTGGGGCAAGGGGAGTGGGGAGAGGCTGAAACCTTCCCCCAAACCCCAGTTTTAGATCCTTTGGTTTCCTTCTCCCAGAAGATGGCAGAAGGGCAGGGTGGGGACAGCAGGGAGAAAACATGGTGATGACAAACCCCAGATGATCAAGGGGCTGATGCTCCTGGGGCCCAGAGGTGCCGCCAGAGCCTTCTATGGGACAGTGCTGGGCTATGGGGGGCCCGCAGGGCCTTCTTGTGGGCTGCATAGTTGGCTTGAGGGGGAGCAAGAGGAGGCTAGAGTGGGGACCAGGGTTGCAGCCTACTAGCCGCGGGCAGGGCTGCAGAGTGATTTTGGTAATCCAGATGAACTATCAATAATTTAAAACTTGATATATATATATGTATATATATATATAAAAATTTCCCCCCTTTCCCTCCCCCCTTAGAAGAAGCTAGGATGTCAAGAGTCATGGAGAGAGGAAGGGGAAGGGGATGTAGAGGCTCCTGCCCAGGGGTACCTCTGATAGCCCAAATGGTGTACACATTGCTACTCAGCACAAAGGCCTGTCCTAGTAACTCCAGGCCTGTCCCTTCATTGTCCCCTCTCCTGGGACTGGGCACCCCCATGGACTCTTACCCACCCTACCCCTTTCCCCCCTCAAGCCCCAGGGCTAAGGAGCTTTTCACTTTCCCAAAGTCTGTGTGTTCGAGTGCTGGCTTGTCCATTTGGCATCTTCCCGGACGGGCTGGCCGGTGGGTGGTGTAGGGGGTTGGCTGATCACGGCAGCAGACCTGCTGGAAGACTGGGAAGGGCACCGCTTCCTGCCCTCACCGCCGCCACCTCCTGCTACCACTGAGTGTCGCTTGTGGTTGCCCTCCTCACCCATGGGGGGCTGCAACAGAGGAAGGAGTCACAGGTGATCGGAGGCACTATCTACGCCCTCTTCCTTGCCAGGCCCGTCTAGACACTTTCTACTTTCTACCTCCAAATATAGATAATTAATAGATAATTAACCTTAAAAATAAATTATCAGTTATTAAGCGTTTCTCCATGCCACACCTTGTGCTGTTTTATGCACATTCTCTTATGAAGTCAGCATCACCCTTTGATGTGGACCCATGGACATCTGATTTTATAGATGAGAAAACTGAAGCAGAAAAAAGTAACTTCCCCAGGGTCTCACAGCTGGTAACTGATAAAGACAAAATTTAGGTCTATCTGCCCCAAAAGGCCAGGCTTTTAGCCAACCTCATTTCTGCTTCCCTTCCAAGAAGGGATCTCTTGCTCAGAAATGTGGAATGTGGCATGCAGTATGCTGCGATGTCTCAGCTCAGAAGGCCCAGATCCTTCCGAGGATCACCTCATTCTCTTCAATGTCCAGAGGATCCTGAACTAAGACTCAGACCATGCTCCAGCCTGGCCTTAGCACTAACAAAGGTCCTATAACCCCGAAGACAGACATTTCCTTCCCATTTTGGTAACCAAAACTGAGTCCTTGTTCCACCCAGAGAAATCACAAGGGTTCTCTGTAACTTGTACCCTGTTCCCCTTCCCCCTCCTCCCCAAGGGTGGAAATGCTTAAGAATGAAAGAAAACAGGTTTGTCTTTATATTGAGAGACATGAGTGGCTCTGCCATTATGTCACTGGATGGCCACGAACTTCAGTTAACCTATCTAAAAAGTCCTGTCTGCATCACCACATAAGGGTTAAATAAGGTCAATGTAAAGTACCTGGCACATAATAAACACCCAATAAATGGCAGTTTTAAAATAATAAATTGGATATGGTTTGGCTGTGTCTCCACCCAAATCTAGATCTTGAATTGTAGTTCCCATAATCCCCACATGTTGTGTGAGAGACCAGGTGGAGATAACTGCATCATGGGGCAGTTTCCCCATCTTGTTCTCATAATGAGTGACTTCTCACAAGATCTGATGGTTTTATAAGGGGCTTTTGGGCCGAGTGTGGTGGCTCACACCTGTAATCCCAGCACTTTGGGAGGCCGAGGCAGGTGGATCACGAGGTCAGGAGTTCGAGACCAGCCTGGCCAATATGGTGAAACCCATCTCTGCTAAAAATACAAAAATTAGCCAGACGTGGTGGTGTGCGCCTATAATCCCAGCTACTCAGGAGGCTAAAGCAAGAGAATCACTTGAACCCAGGAGGCAGAGGTTGCAGTGAGCCAAGATCGTGCCACTGCACTCCAGCCTGGGTGACAGAGCAAGACTTTATCTCAAAAAAAGGGGGGGGGCTTTTACCCCCCTTCACTCTGCACTTCTCCTTGCTGCCACCATGTAAAGAAGGATGTATTTGCTTCCCCTTCTGCCAAGATTTTAAGTTTCCTGAGGCCTCCCCGGCCCTGCAGAACTGTGAGTCAATTAAACCTCTTTCCCTTATAAATTACCCAGTCTTGTGTATGTCTTTATTAGCAGAGTGAGAACAGACTAACACAAAATGTAAGGGCTAGTATTGTCATTTACTTGCATTTGCCTTTTTGCTAAAAGGTTTGAAGGGAATAAGACAACCAGACATTTCTACTACATTATAAACTCTCAGAAGGAAAAACTGAGTCTCTTTCCCTTATCTCTAAAGCACTGAGCACAGAGACATCCAATCAATATCTGCTGAATCAATTAAATCACTCCATCTTCCCTTGATATACCCAGCAGTAATAACCCAGCCCTGCCACTGGATGTCACCGTTGAGGCGCTGCTCCAAGAACATAGAGACCTGGGCATTAATTTATAAACTGGGGTTGGAATTGGCCTTTTCCAAAAAGAACAAATGTGTGTATCTTGGATACCCATCCTGACCAACTAGTAGTGGCTAACTTGGGCACAATAGCAAGGAGGGTGGTGAGACAGGAGAGAGAGAGCATTATGATGGTACCACAGAACAGGGAAGCAGGAGCAACAATACAACTATCTCCAACTAGCCTTCATTGGCCACTCTCCATTTTAAAGGTGAAAAAAGACTAAAGCCCAAATTGTGGGGAGCAGGGAGAGGGGTTCTTGGGCTAGGTGCACAGCTGGACCAGAATCCAAGTATCCTGATTCCTGGTCCAGTTTTCTTTCCAGGACAAGTAGGGTGAGAGAAAGAGTTTCACTTACATCTACTCGGAAGTCTTCAAGACGTCGGAATTTGCCGAGGTATTCTTGCAGTTTGGGGTCAATGTCCAAATTTTTGGCTTTGGAATATTTTAAGAAGGCCCAGAACTTCTCCAGCCCATACAGTTGGCCTGTAGGGAGAGGTACATAAAAGCTGAGCTGGTGAGGATAAAGACGCTCAGAGGAGAGGGAGGTGTTGTGTAATACACAGAAAGACCCAGGTAGAACTGGGGAAGAGGAGGCCTACATGACCAAGCCTCACTCAGATCCAACTCTGGCTCTTACCAGCTTCATAGTCCTTCACTGTTTCCTCCTGAAAATCCTTGAATATGTCCAGCCGGAACTTCTTTTCCAGGCCATAACTGTAGTATCGAAAAAGGCACTCCAAACCATATCTGTAGAACACAAGTCAGTGAAATCAGGGCACAGTTTCTTCATCTGTAAAATGGGAAATGTGCCTGTATAACAGAGGAACTATGAAACAGTTTAAACAATGTGTTATTTCTGTATTGAAAAAACGGCATATATGCTTTAAGAATGCTAGTCTAAGTGGGTCCAGCATAAAATGTTCAGAGCTTTCCTGGGTCAACAAACACAGCCCCCTGCCACAGACATTTGTTTACTCCTATTCTTTTATGAAGTGTCTGTGGTTGCTTTCTGCTACAGTAACAGAGTGAACGGAATTGCGTAGTTATGACAAAGACCTTATGGCCAACAAAGCCTAAAGTATTTACTGACTCTTTCCAGAAAAAGTTGGCCAATCCCTGGTATAAGAACTCTGCAAAGCCATTTAACCATGCCAATTAGTAGGTCTGTTCATTTATCTGACTCAGAAATTTCACTTCAAGGAACACATGCAGTCAGGCACAGTGGCTCACGTCTATAATCCGAGCACTTTGGGAGGCCAAGGCACTCGGATCACTTGAGGACCGGAGTTCAAGACCAGCCCGGCCAACATGGTGAAACCCCATCTCTACTAAAATACAAAAATTAGCCAGGTGTGGTGGTGGGTGCCTGTAATCTCAGCTACTAGGGAGGCTGAGGCACAAGAATCGCTTGAATCCGGGAGGCGGAGGTTGCAGTGAGCCAAGATTGTGCCACTGCACTCCAGCCTGGGCGACAGAGTTAAGACTCATCTCCAAAAAAAAAAAAAAAAAAAAAAA
>NW_016806375.1:1114552-1138297 GCF_001698545.2 Rhinopithecus bieti
AAAAAAAAAAAAAAAAAAAGATACATGCAGGAAATGGCCAAAACTGCAGATTTAGATCTTTTGTTTTTTTGAGACAAAGTATCGCTCAGTCATCCAGGCTGGAGTGCAGTGGCACCATCTTGACTCACTGCAACCTCTGCCTCCTGGGTTCAAGCCATTCTCCTGGCTCAGCTTCCCATGTAGCTGGGACTACAGGCATGTGCCACCACACCCAGCTAATTTTTGTATTTTTAGTAGAGATGGGGCTTCACCATGTTGGCCAGGCTGGTCCTAAACTCCTGACCTCGAGTGATCTGCCTGCGTCGCCCTCCCAAAGTGCTGGGATTAAAGGTGTGAGCCACCGCACCCAGCCCAGATTTAGATCTTAACAGATGTACAAAACTGTTTGCAGCAGCATTATTAAGCAAAATACAAATGTCAACGAAGAGAGATGTAATTAAGAAAAATCATGGTAAATCTATACAATAGGGTAATATAAGCTATTAGAAATTAATAGTATACATGTATACTTAAGGATACTGAAGAATGCTTACAATATATTATCAAATGGAAAAGACATGTTTGAACATGTTAGACGTAGAATGATCCCATGAGTCAACTTTTGTAAACAAATATGTATATTATACAACTACACATGCATACAAAGTCTGGAAGAGCACAAACTTTACAGGGTGAGCTAAATACATTAAATATGCCAAGAAGAAACTAGGAAGCTTAATGGCAGAATAACACTTGCTGTCTCTGGAATGATGGATGTTTTCATCAGCTTTTCCAAACTTGTCTTTTTTCATGTAGTTTACAGACAGCACATTTTACATTGAAAATCGGGGAAGGGGTGGGGGCATGGGGAGGTCTTTTTTTTTTTTTAAACTTAATAGATACAGGGTCTTGCTATGGCAGAACGATCACTTAAGCCCAGGCTGGGCTCAAGTGATCCTTCTGTCTTGGCCTCCCAAAGCGCAGGGATTATAAGCGTGAGCCACCCAGCCAGGAAAAAAGGACTCTTAAGGTTTTTTTAATAGCAAAATATTGAAAACAACCTAAGTATCTATTAATAGCAAACTGACTAAATAAATCATGGTACATCCATATAGTATAAGACCATGTTACGGCCTATAAAAAAAGAACAAGAAAAGTTAATTATGTACAGATATAGAATGATCTCCAAAATACAGTATTAAACAAAAACAAACGCAAGGTGCAGAAAATATTATAACATAGGCCAGCTTTTATGTAAACAAAAGGAGTGGTAGTGGCATAGAAGACTACACAGATATCTACTTACTTACACAGGGTCCTTTATAAAGGACCCACAGGATTCTAATACTGGTTGTCTGTGGGGAAAGACACCAGATGGGTGGGCGACAGGCATGAGATGACTCTTCATTATATAACCTTTTAAACTGTTTGAAATTTAAACCATGTGAATATACTGCTCATTTAAAACCAAATTTTTCATCAAGTATATGAATGAAAATATACATGCAAGGAATTTCCAACTACAGTTCTGGAAGCAGACCAACTAGGGATCCCACACCATCCCTAAGCACGAGCCAAAGTCCCCCACCCCAAACCTGCTCACCTGTAGCCTTCTTTGGCGTCCTCCAGAGCCAGCTGCTTGAACTCCTCATACATCTTTTTGTTGAAGTGATCTCGGAGGAAGAAGGACCAGAAGCGGAAGAGTGTGTTCATCTCCTGAGACTGGCCAATGCCCAAGCGTTTCCGCTCTGATGGGAAAGGAGGAAAGACATGTCTCAGGTTCAGGCTGCCCTTGCTTCAGGGACAAAGGATTCTGGAACTTAAGACTTGGTCCTTTCTCTTATATCTCCAAATTCCCTCACTCATCATCTGCCACTCAATCATTCAGCAGATGTTTATTGAGCACTAACCACTCTGCAACAGGCCCTGATGCTGGGAACTGGGCCTGTACTTTTCCAGGAGCAGGTGGCAGCAGCTTCTGAACCAGGCTGGCAGTCTAGCTCTTCACCTCAACTGGTACTGCTTTCAAGTGCCGTCGAGACAAGACAAGGCATGAACAAATTGTCTGTAAATTCTAATAAACTGTATTTGGCTCATTACCAATATTTACCTCAAGAGTCCTACAATATTCACAAGTACACAACAGTAATATCAAAAAATACACAAACCGAAAGCACGAGCAACAAAACAGAAAATGAGTATCATTAAAATGAAAAATTTTTGCGCATCAAAAAAGTGAAAAGATAACCCGTAGAATCAGAGAAAATATTTGCAAATCATGTATCTGATAAAGGAATTCCTACAACTTAATAATTAGGAAAACAATCCAGTTAAAAAAGGATCTTGGCTGGGCAAGGTTGCTCACGTCTGTAATTCCAGCACTTTGTGAGGCTGAGGAGGGAGGACTGCGTAAGGCCAGGAGTTCAAGACCACCGTGGTCAACACAGTGAGACTGCTGTCTCTACAGAAAACTTTCAGTAATTAGATAGGTATGGTGGCACACGCCTGTAGTCCCAGCTACTCAGGAGGCTGAGGCAGGAGGATTGCTTGAGTCCGGTAATTCGAGACTGCAGTGGACTATAATTGAATCACTGCATTCCAGCCTGGGTGACAGAGCAAAACCCTGTCTCAAAAATAAATGCTAATAAAAGTAAATAAAAATAGACAAACAATAACAAGTGTTGGAAGGATGTGAAAAACCAGAAGCCTCACATACTGCTTTTAGAAATACAAAATGAAAATTTTATCTTTCAATATAAAATTTTATACTTCAATATAAAATTCCAAAATTTCCACTTTGGAAAACAGTGTTTAATTTTGTCAAAGGGTTAAACATGGTTACCCCATGACCCAGAAATAATATTCTTTCATCCAAAATAAAAGAGAAGCTACGTCTACAGGAAACCTATATGTGAATATGCCCAGTAGCATTATTCACAACAGACAAAAAGTAGAAACAACCCAAATGCCAAACAACTGATGAATGGATACACAAAATGTAATACATCCATATGATGGAGTACGATTTGGCAATAAAAAGAATAAAGTACTGATGCATGCTATGACATGAACCTTGCTGTGTATTTGTCAGTATACCAAATATACTAAGGGGAAGAAGCCAGTAACAAAGGACTACATACAGTATAATTTATGTGAAATGTCCAGAATAGGCAAATCCTCAAAGACAGAAAGTAGATTAGTAGTTTCATAGGACTGGCAGGATTTTGGGGGTGGGGAGTAGTCTGCATGTATAATGAGTATGACTGGTAAGGGGCATAGCATTTTGGGGGGTAATGAAAATGTTCTAAAATTGATTCTGGTGACGGGCACACAACTATATGAATATACTTAGAGCTATTACATTGCATACTTTAGGTATGTTACATCATATGTAAATTATAACGCAATAAAGCTGTTATTACACACAAAGTAGGAAAGAGAGAACTGAAGTGGATGAATCAAGAATTTAGCAGCCATGTTTTGTTGAATGAAAGGAGATGAGTGAGTTAGTAACTACAGATGACAAGATAGGTTGGCTGTAAAGATGCACAAAACCAATCAGAATGCTAAGAGGGGGACAGACAAAAGCATCTAGACAGGCTCTTTCCTTACACTATCATCTGCAGGGGGGATCAGCAAACTACTTCTGTAAAGGGACAGAGAACAAATATTTCAGGCTTTATAGATGACATAGTCTCTGTCACAAATCTTTTTTTCTTACAACCCCTCAAAAATGTAAAAACTGTCCTTAGCTCCAACGCCACATGAAAACAGACTATTGGCTGGATTTGACTCACAAACCACAGTTTGGCAACCTTTGTTCTAGAGAGCATATGCCACCTCTTACATACCCTTTTGTGATGGACAGTGGACTAGACCTGACAATGGCTGAGTCAGTAATCTTGCCAGAGATACAGAAATACTTGACAGTTTTAATAATCAATAGAGGAAGATCAAGGAACACAAATGTTGTGAGTGCCATATTCCCCTAGCTTCCTACAGTTTAAAACTATCTGGCCCGAGTCTAACTTCAGTCCTTCTTGCTATAATGTCACGTCTTTTTTTGCTCTGAAGTCAGAGAAAAGAGTCACCTATCCCCATATCCCCCAATCCTTACACTCTGGGTCTAAATAAGCGGCCCAGAGGATCGCCCCCTGCCCCCCTCACTTCTTACCATTAAGGCAGCGCCTACGATACTTATGGTAGACATGTTGTGTGAAGCCATTTTCCTTGAGCAGTTCATGGGAAGGATGTTGGAACTTGGGCAATGACTGAGGGGTACAGCCATAGCTGCCAACTGTAGGCGTCCCTTCTGAGGGGCTGGAGCTACAGAAACCACAAAAAATACTGTCACCAGGTTCCCCACAGCAGCCCCACCATAAGGTTAGGAGGGATCCCTCTGATTCGTTCTATCAGCCAAGATCCATCCTCTCACAGAGTATCAAACAAGGAGGCCGAGTTACGGGCCTTTAACTTATATCCATGGGACTGATTAACTCTGCATTAACTCTCAAAGGGTTTTACAGAGGATACTGAGGCTTACAGAGATTAGGAGACTCATCCAGGGTCATAAGACTATTTAATGGCAGAAAAGTGTCCAATGATAAAACCTGAGCTTTTAACCATCTATTAACTTTTAAGCATTTAACCTTCCTTAATGGGCCATCATGGGTCAACCCATCTATAGTGAAGCCTTGAACAACATGGGTTTGAAATGCATGGATCCATGCATGGGTCCACTTATACGCAGATTTCTTCCACCTTTGCTACTCTTGAGACAGCAAGACCAACCCCTCCTTCTCAGCCTGCTCAACGTGAAGACCATGATGATGAAGTAAACATTTTCTCTTATGATTTTAACTTTTATTTTAGGTTTGGAGGTATGTGTGTACGTTTGTTACGTAGGTAAATTGCACCTCACTCTTCTCCCTCTCCCCACCCCCAAGTAGGCCCCAGTGTCTGCTTGTTTCCTTGTGATTTTCTTAGTAACATTTTTTCTTCAGTTTATTGTTAAGAATACAGTATGCAATACATATAATATGCAAAACATGTGCTAATTCACTATATGTTATTGGTAAGGCTTCTGGTTAACAGCAGGCTTTTGGAGAGTCAAAAGTTATACACGGATTTTCAACTGTGTGCAGGGTGGGCACCCCAGGCCCTTCATTGTTCAAAGATCAATTGTTATTTTCTTCAAAAGCATGCCTATTTGCAGTCTGTGCCATCTCTGCAGGGAGTAGAGAGCATAGGTAGGTGGCTCTCAAAGCTTGCTTTGGGAAACAGGAAACATGTACTGGGGCCATCTTACTGAAATAAATAAATAAATAAAGAGCATGGATCCTACCCCAAGAAGCAGGGTCAGTAGATATAGGTTGGGGCCAATAAATATGTATTTTTTAAATTTTTAAAACTTTTCAGGTAGCCTCCCAAGACACAGTAGGCTCAGAGAGACTCCCAGAAATCTGTTTATTCAACTACCTGGCTATCCTTCCTCAGGTAGAAAGTAGACACCCAGGCTTGGAAACCAATTCAGAGATTTTCTCTCTGCATGTATGAAAATCTGGTCTCATGTGACTGCCACACCACTTCTTTAGGAAAAAAAGCCTCCACCTCATTCCCAGGTCCTGGGCTGAACTTTCCACACCACTGGTTTTTTGAAAATCTCTTAAATGAGGGTCCCTTTAATTTTCAGACCAATCTTCTTGGTCCAGTCAATTTCATGCTTGCCCACTCATTCCACAGGCAGCCTGATCACTCTTCCCCCACTGCCCCAGGTACCTGATGGAAGCAGTACGGGGCCTGTGCTCACGGGAATCCATCACCCAGCCCACATGGCTCTCCAAGGGTGGGTTTGAACTGTGTCTTGTCTTTCTTTTTCGAGGCATCTGCAAAGGTTAGCCCAGGGTTTGTTACTATTTGTACTCCCACAACTCTGAGGAGCATCAAGCACTTGTAGGACTAAGATGGGCATGATCTCTCACATTTTACAACAGCATTTTCATATTCATTCTCTTATAATGTTCACAGCGGTGAGCTAGGAACTAGTATGCCTATTTCAAACAGGTGAAGAAATCAAGGTTTGGGAATGAAGTGATTTGCCCAAGGACTCATACCTGGTCAATCCTCCTTAGGCCTTTCTACATGGGGCCACCACTCCCACACCCAGTATATTTTGCAGATGTGGCCACCTAATCCTAGGCGAGCCCATTAGCCTCAGAACACAGAGCAGGTGAAGGATTTGGCACTTCCTTGGCTCAGACAAGGCAAAAGAGAGAAGCAAAGCACTGGAATGCAATGAAGTAGGCCCAAGACTCTGAGCAGCCTGACAGGAATGCCTCACCTTGGCATCCAGTGTCCGTCCTTCTTTCACTACTGGGTAAAACCGTGATGTCTGGCTTGAGTCTTTGAGCTGTGGTGTCCGGGGAGTACGGGGGGTCCTGGTGTTGCGGTAGTTTGGTGACTCTGGGACAGTGGTCGGTAGAGAGCGGGCGATGGTGGAGGGCTCAGGAGCACCAAACAACTTGTTGGCCAGGGCATCCGTGGGAACTGCAGTGGCAGAGAGGAGTCAGGAAGCAGGGAAAGGCCTGTAGCATCCACCCCTGGATAGCCCCTGGTCCAAGGCCCCAGACCCTCTCACCCATGTCAGGATCTCAGGTGTCTGCTTCTCACCTTGCTGGAACCGAGGTGGCCCAGGAGGAACTTCCTGGTTGGGATCCACAGGGGGCTCAGGGGTCAGTGTGTCAAACTGCTCCCGGCTGATCATATTGACTTTTTTGAAGTTCTCGACTTCTTGCTGCAGAGGTTATGAGATGGGTGGGGAAAGATGTAAGTAAGCAAGCTGTTCCAGCCTGTTTAAGGAATCAAGACTGGCAGGAAGTTGGAGAGGGCAACTCCCACATCGACATACGTGGAATTCTGGTCCCCAGGCTCTCAGCTGCCCAGTCACCATTCCTCACCCCAGGTACCTTGGCACAAGTGTGCTAGCCCAGAAAAAGACAGTACTTGCCCTGCCCTCCCTGTAGTAAGACTGAGATCAGGCTTACAGGAGTTCCTCAGGAACTCACTACAGACTCTCCCTTGAAAGCTCCAGTGTTTCCCCATCTCTCTTTCTGCTACTGCCTTATCACACAGTGGCTGGGCAACTCTCCTTCCTTCCAGTAAATGCACTGCTACTTGTTACAAGGGCTCACCCTAGGACAACCTACCATCAAACATACCCACTCTGTAAAATCCTACAACAAAGATGTTTTGACTGTTTCCAGGCAGCAGCAATTTTCCAAAAGACCTATCTCTTCTCCATTTTCCATACTCAACACAAGCTTCTCAAAAGGCTTCTAAATTTTTAGATGCCTCAATATTTAAGACTAGAAATAACAATCTAACCCCTTATTCTATTCCCCACAGAAGTGTCTAGCCAACTGTCATAATAACTATGGATCCACAGATAGGATAATAATCACCCCTGCCTCACCTGAAGAGTTTGCAGTGTTTACACATCACCCCTCACTCCTAATGTCCAAGCTAGACACCAGTCATCATCCCCTTCCCATATATAAAAATTCTGAGACTCTGAATTATAAGGACCTGCCTCAAGTTGCACAGCTAATCAATCTTCCTCTTCTCTGTACACTACAGGCACCCCAGGCTCCACACTCACTGCTATGTCCAAGCCTCACCTTGATCTGGGAATACTCAGGTTCAAACTTCTCAGCCCACAGGTCCTGCTCATAGTAGAAGAGGCCATCATTAATGACCTTGGCCAGCTCGGCACTCATCTTGGCACGCGAGGTGTGATTGCCTGTGCGGTCCCCCCCTGGGTGCCGGCGCATGTAATGTGGTGTCTGGGTGACAATGAGGATCTTGTTGACATCCCTGTCATCAATCTCATAGTCAGATTCCTCATCAGACCAGGCGGTGAAGGTGTTCTTCCGCCCATCCATCTGCTCCATCTCCTCGTCAAACAGAAAATCCAGTTCCTCTTGCTCATCCTGATCCTTGGACATCAGCTGCTGGGAGGGCAGCTGCTGAGGCAGAGAGGTCAGGTGGGCAAATCTGGGCTCCTCTGACTTCTAAAATAGGACAGATGAAGGGGAAAAGGAATCACCGGAGGTCCTTGGCCCAGATTCTGTAGCTATTCCATGAGAGGGAGGCTCTAGCCCCTCAGCATGAGACTGTTCAAGACCCGGTAACACCAGCAGGTCACAAGTGTCATCCTGGGAGTCAGCTTTGTGACTATGATAAAGGATGTCTCATAGAAGTCCAGGTTCCTCCACTCACAGCTCATATCAGTCATGCACAAACAACTAGATGATGAGTTCTCTATAGGCAGGAACTGTGCTCTCATTTACCTTTATATCCTACATAGCACCTAGCCTAGGAGTGGACACACAGTAGTTCACGGGGTTGATTCATCCTTTTATCCATCTACTCAAAATCTCACAATGAACTGGAAGCTCCATGATCCACAGCTGCCTTGCTTTCCATTATATACTCAGTACCTAGATGGGGATCTGGTAATAGCAGATGTTCAATTATATTATAAATGAGGGAATACCCATTAGTCCTAAGCTCTGTATGAAAAACCTAAAAGCAGAATAATAAGACAAGGTCCCTGTTACTTAGGGAGCTCAGTGGGAGAAAGTCAACTAAACAGCCAAGTGCATTGTTGTATGGTAAAGGCTATAAGCAGGTTTGTGGAAGCACACAGTGAAAGGAGCTTAGTCAACTGTGACTAAGAATGGTTAGGGAAGGCCTCCTTCAAGAAGTGACTACCACAGGATGAACATAAGTAAGCCAGATGAAGATAGGGACAGAGTATGCTAGGCAGAAAGAACACCATTGTTCCAAAGGCAAGAAAAAACAGGGTGCCTTCAGCAAAGAGAAACTATTTGTTTTGATAGACTGAATATGAGATGCTGAGAGAGAAGCATTTGTCTAAACTCACAGTATTTATTCAAAAGTAGATTCCCTGCTGTGCCAAGAGCTTCCCACAAAAAATCTAAACCTCTTTTTTTTAAGGTTTAAGATAGACGAGGTCAGAGTAGTGGCTCTAATGCTGGAATGGGAGCTAAGTCTGACCCCTGTTTCAAAGAAAACTTTGTAGGCCTGGACTCTGTAAGACCCTTATCCACTTACTACCTTTCTCCTTATGTCTCTGGCTGGATCTCCAACACTTTTTAAGGGCTGAAGCCGCAACTGTGGGGAATTCTGCGTATGAACAGGCAGGCGAGAGAAAGGATACAAGAGGTAGTCACTGTGGGAAAACAGATAAGGGAGTATAGAATTCCACAGACCCAAAGTTCAAGGTCAATTCTGAAGTCTCCTCACAAGCCCCAGGCCAGACGTCTCCAAAGTGTGTGAGGGTGAGCAGGTATGTGGAGAAAATTCAGCACTTAAAAGGAAGTAGTAATTTGAGTTAGAGATTGTAAGACTTCTTTAACAGTGAACTTCATCTGTTTATGTATATAAACTATTTTTAGAATATTCTACCCTCTCCTTCCTTTCATCTGAAGATGGGGAAACTGAAGCCTTGAGGTATGAAACAGGCTTCCCAAGCTCAGCTTGCCATTAGTGCAGCAGACCTGTGTAGATGAACTCCATACTTGGGCTATGTATCTGCTCCCTCTCCCTTCCTTCTTCGGAGGACCTAAGGGGCTTACATATGTGATAGTGGGGACATACTCAAGGAAAAGACACTGAAAATGTAGCCCCAGAAATTTAGATGGAGCAAAAAGAAGAGCCAAGAATCAAGAAGCCTGAAATATCACTGCCAGATGCTGCATGATCCCTTATGAAAAATGTCACTGAGGAACTCACACAGTAGGGTACCCTAAAGGATGGTTCCCTACAGGAAATGGAAACAGGCCAAATCAACCTTTCTGCAGCCACTACTGGTAACTTCAGCTCACACTATGATCCTGAACTACTGAGATTTCCTGCTGGCCCCTCAGAGCTAGAATGCTGTGCCCATGTGTTATCCCCTTCAAGCACCCTAGCTCAGAGTGCTCAAACCAAGGCAAAGGACAAGGCCTCACCCACCTTGGGCCGTGCTGGGGACGGCCGAGGCCTCTTCTTCACTTCAATCCAGTTCTCGGAATCCAGGTCAGGCAGGCTGGCAGACAAGCCCTTGGGTAGTGTCTTTAGGTTGCTGACCTCCTCTGTTTTGGTTGGCACTGGGGTGACTGCACGAGGAGAGCCAGGTGCTGACTCTAAAGGGTGGAAAGGTGAAGTCCTCATCCCTCCAGTCCTCCTCCTTTTGCCAGCCCTGAGGAGGACTGTTGCCCGGAGGACAAGTGCAATCCTCATGCCAGCAGGACCTACCTGTCTCCTTTTGGTAGTGCTGACGGGGGACAAATTCAGGGCAGTTGAGAAGCTGGGAGAAATCAGTCTGTGAATAATCCACTATTGGGGGACCAGGAAGAGGCCACTTTTCTGGTTCTTCCCTCCTACGAACTTTCTCATCAACGATCTCCACCACCTTGCTGTCTTTTAGGGCCTGCAGGGGAGGAGGAACAAGGAATTAAGAAGAAAATCTCGGGCAGAAAGATCTTGGAAATGGTGGACAACTGGGTTCCCCTGAGCTTGGTATGAGTCCAATGCTAGCAGTAATATAAGAAAATTTGCACCATCTTCCACGACTGGTAGACATGTAAGATGTTCAAACTTGTAGGAGGTACCAGCATAAAAAATACACCTGCCCTTTTACTCTGAGCCTGCAATCCTACTTCCAGTAATCTACCCTAGAGAACACTTGCACAAACAGGCAGCAGTATGTATAATATTTGCACAAAAAGGCATTCACAGTAACACTAGAGTAAGAAAATAACTGGAAAATATCTAACTTGCCATCCCATAGGCAATTTAAATATTTACAGCATATGCATTTGATGGAACACTTCTCAGACATTAAAAAACTTTACAGGTCGGGCACGGTGGCTCACATCTATAATCCTGCACTTTGGGAGGCCGAGGTGGGCGGATCACAAGGTCCAAGAGATCGAGAACATCCTGGCCAACATGGTGAAACCTCATCTCTACTAAAAATACAAAAATTAGCTGGGTGTGGTGGCACGCGCCTATAGTCCTAGCTATTCGAGAGGTTGAGGCAGGAG
The DNA here is from genome assembly GCF_001698545.2 of Rhinopithecus bieti. Lineage (NCBI taxonomy): Eukaryota > Metazoa > Chordata > Mammalia > Primates > Cercopithecidae > Rhinopithecus > Rhinopithecus bieti. The sequence continues at coordinate 1,125,643 of NW_016806375.1, forward strand.
AATGGCTTGAACCCAGAAGGAGGTTGCAGTGAGCTGAGATGGTGCCACTGCACTCCAGCCTAGGCGACAGAGCAAGATTCTGCCTCAAAAACAGAACAAACAAACAAAAGCCAACCAACTTTACACATGCTGAGGTGGATAAGCTCACAAAACATTAATCATAAAAGTAGGCTAGGTACAGTGGCTCACACCTGTAATCCCAACATTTTGGGAGGTCAAGGTGGGAACATCGCTTGAGCAAAGGAGTTCAAGACCAGCCTGAGCAAAATAGTGAGACTCCATTACTACAAATAGTAAAAAAATCAGCTGGGCATGGTTGCTGGCACGTATCTGTGGTCCCAGCTACTTGGAAGTCTGGGTAGTTGAGGCTGCAGTGAGCTTTGATCACACCACTGTACTAACTCTAGCCTGGGCAAAAGAGCAAGACCCAGTCTCAAAAAAACAACCAAAACACTCATCTATAGGAGCAGCAGTTGAAAAAACCATGGAGCATTCTACACAATGGTGAACTATGCAACTGTACACAGGAACGAGGAATATCTTTCTATTATATACTGCTGCTTTGCAGTTAGCTCCCAGATACATTCAGTGAAGACAAAAAAGAACTGAAGAAATGCATGTGTTGTATATTTCCATTTACCTAAGAAAGGAGGAGGATACAAATACATATAGAAGCATTTGCTTTTTTCTTAAATGGAAACATTCTAAAAAGTTTGCCTACAAGAAAAGAAAGGGTGTACTTGACAGAATTTTTTTGAGACAGAGTTTTGCTCTGTCACCCAGGCTGGAGTGCAGTGGCGCAATCTCGGCTCAATGTAAGCTCCGCCTCCCAGGTTCACACCATTCTCCTGCCTCAGCCTCCGGAGTAGCTGGGACTACAGGCGCCCGCCACCACACCCGGCTAATTTTTTTTGTATTTTAGTAGAGACGGGGTTTCACCGTGTTAGCCAGGATGGTCTCCATCTCCTGACCTCGTGATCAGCCTGTCTTGGCCTCCAAAGTGCTGGGATTACTGAAGTGAGCCACCGCGCCCGGCCTGATAGAATTTAAGTCAGACTTCTATGACTATACCATGCGGAAACTCTAGAACGATGTAAATGTTTTACACAAATGTAAAACAACTTAGAAAATTATAGGAGTAGGGAGAAAACAATCTCTAAAACTTGGGAGCAAAATAAAACTAATATATATAAATTTAAATGTGTAACCACACAAAGATTCTTTCAAATGACTTGAAGATACAGTTATTCGACTGTATAAGTGGAAAAACTGTTTTCAGTGGTAGTGGAGGTACTGTAAGAATAATGTAGAGGTTGGCACAATGGCTCACACCTGTAATCCCAACACTTTGGAAGCCGAAGTGAGAGGATGGCTTAAGCCCAGGAATTTGAGACCAGCCTGGGCAACAACACAGCAAGACCCCATCTCTACAAAAAATCTAAAAATTAGCCATGCATGGTGGTGTGCACCTGTAATCCTAGCTATTCAGGAGGCTGAGGCAAGAGGACTGCCTGATTTCAGGCAGTTGAGGCTGCAGTAAGCCATGATCACACCACTGCAATCCAGCCTGTGAGAGCAAGACCCTATCTCTTTAAAAAAGGGGGGGGAAAAAAAGACCACAAAAAAGACTGTAGACATACTGTGAAATAAAACAAAATGAGTAATTATGTTGATATCATTAGGAATTAATATTATGGGCATGAGATAAAGAAGTAGGTAAAATAAAACACCCACAAGGTTAAGTAAAGACCCTTTAATAGAAAATACCAGAAAAGGCCGGGCGCAGTAGCTCCTGCCTGTAATCCCAGCACTTTGGGAGGCCGAGGTGGGTGGATCACCGGAGGTCAGTAGTTCGAGACCTGGCCAACATGGTGAAACCCCATCTCTACGAGAAATACAAAATAAGTTGGGTATGGTGGTGCATGCTTGTAATACCAGCTACTTGGAAGGTTGAGGCAGGAGAATTGCTTAAACCCGGGAGGTGGAGGTTGCAGTGAGCTGAGACTGTGCCACTGCACTCTAGCCTGGGCAACAACAGTGAAACTCCGTGAAAGAAAGAAAGAGAAAGGAAGAGAGAAAGAAAGAGAGAGAGAAAGAAAGAAAGAGGAAGAAAGAAAGAAAGAGGAAGAAAGAAAGAGAGGAAGAAAGAAAGAAAGAAAGAAAGAAAGAAAGAAAGAAAGAAAGAAAGAAAGAAAGAAAGAAAGAAAGAAAGAAAGAAAAAAAGAAAGAAAGAAAATACCAGAATAACCCCATAATGTATTTTATCTCACCAAAAAAACAAAAAAAATCATCTAGAAAGAATGACCAACCAAGTAGCAACAAAGCACCCCTATAACCCAGACTGGTATCTAAATACCATTTCCCAAAAGAAAGGAACTAGAGTTCCTTTTAAAAGTGGCCAACTGCAGATCTGGGGCAGGAAATGTGGAGGGTCCCACTGACCAAAGATGGGACAATTTGATCCAATCCATTAACTGCAATGGACCGAAATAAATATGGCTAACAAAGGGAGGAAGATCAAACATTAATCTGCCCTTCCTGTACAAACTATACCTCTTGGTAACTGAACAGCTGAGGCAAAGTTACTTCTTGAAGAGGTATCCCACCTAATAAATGAAGACCAACTGATATAATTAGTATATTATCATTTTGCAATCCTAAGAGCACTGCTGGCAGCTTATATCACAAGAGACAATCAAATGAAATGTTATGTGCCACCTGAGAGAAAATATATCATTATGATAAAGTATTCTTGACAAGGAGGGCAAAAAACTTCAAAATGTGAATCTCATCAGGCCTCTAGATCATCAATTTACAAAACACTTGGAGTACAGATGAACACGTTAAAATGACACCCCTGTGCCCTGTGGAAAATTCTACAGGATGTACAACTTAGTCTATTCAAATAATAAACAGCAAAGAAAAAGAAAAATAGAGGCACGAGGACACTTAGTAAGACAATACACAGGTCTTGTTTGTTTTTTGTAGAGATGGGGGTCCTGCTATGTTACCCAGGCTGATCTTGAACTCCTGGGCTCATATGACCCTCCCCTTGGCCTCCCCAAGTGCTGGCATTATTAGGTGTGAGCCACTGCACCCAGCCTATAGGTCTTATTTGGATTCTGATTCTCACAAACTATATATAAAACATATATATATACACATATCTATATATAGCCAATTGGGGTGAACTGGAACTGACTAAATATTTGATGATATTAAGGAACTGTTAATATTTTTAGGTATAATGATATCGTGGGTATTTTCTTTTAACAAGTCTATCTTTTCGAAATCTATACTGAAATATTTGTGAACAAAATGCCAGGTTTTCTAGGATTTTCTTCAATGTAGTATGTGAGAATAAACAGATGAGGGTACAGATGGAATAAGATTAGCCATAAACTGATACTTGCTGAAGCTGATGATGGGCTCATTATACTACTCTACTTTTGTAAGTGTCTGACATTTTCCATAATGAGCGAGAGAGAGAGAGGAAGGAAGGAGGGAGAGGAGGAGACTAGCCAAGCCTTGAGACTTCAGCAGAAGTCATCAGATCATGACTCTTTCAGGGCTTTCTGCCTTGGCCCAAACTCCAGCTCCCTAAGGACCTTTCTTTCCCCTGCATCCCAGTTCCAGGGAGGAAGACATACCGCAAAGATGAGTGAAATGTCAGTGGTAAGGGCCTGCACTCGGTGGAAGGAAGCAATAAGGGTGATGGGTAGGAAACCATCAGCATCCATTTTCCTTCGCAGGAAGAAGTCTCGCTCTAAATTGTCCACGCTGAAGTAGTATTCACTAAGTGGAGGGAAGAAGTAGTTATCACCAAGGGATTGCTGCATCAGTTTTATGAGTATGCCTTCCTTCTTCTGCTACACATCCCAGCAATCTCACACAGCCTCTGACCTAGCCCATCGCTATCCTATATACCAACAGTATTGAGGGCCGAAAAGAAATGACGTGATCCCTTCATGGCACCCTACCTTGCTTGGGTCAAATCACTCCCTCTGCCCTAAGCCCCTTGGCATGCCTGTCAAACTCCTCATCCTCCTTTAAATTCCAGTCCAAATATTGTTGGTCACTTTCTCTTCTGCTCCTCAAACACTTACTAACACTCTATTACAACCATGTATTTTCTTCTATGACTTCCTTACTGGACTGAGAGACAATGTATCGGAGTGGTTAAGAACAAAGGTTCTATAATAGGACAGAAAAGGATTTAAATCTGTGCTTTGTTACTTACTAGCTGTGAGATTCTGTGCAAATCACTGGGCCAGTATGCTTGTCTATAAATTGGGGCTAAAAGACTCAGCTCACAGGAATTCAACAGATAAGAATTGCAGGACTAAGACAATGCCTCTAAAACACTTAACATTGAGGCTGGCCGATAGTAACGATCCAATAAACGTTCGTTAGTCTTCTGTCAATGTTGTCATTACAAATGGAAGCACAGAAGGGGGTAGATTCTAAATATTTTCCTTCCTTTTTGTAATGGTGTAGTTTCTAATTTTCTTAAGGTAAATGTTGTACTACTTCTGTAATAAACAATGAGAATGTGGTATCACTTCTGTAATAAACAATGAGAAAAGCCATCTTTGGCCGGGCGCGGTGGCTCAAGCCTGTAATCCCAGCACTTTGGGAGGCCGAGACGGGCGGATCACGAGGTCAGGAGATCAAGACCATCCTGGCTAACACGGTGAAACCCCGTCTCTACTAAAAATACAAAAAAATAAACTAGCCGGGCGAGGTGGCGGGCGCCTGTAGTCCCAGCTACTCGGGAGGCTGAGGCAGGAGAATGGCGTAAACCCGGGAGGCGGAGCTTGCAGTGAGCTGAGATCCGGCTACTGACCTCCAGACCGGGCGACCGAGCAAGACTCCGTCTCAAAAAAAAAAAAAAAAAAAAAAAAGAGAAAAGCCATCTTTTCAGCCTGAGCCTGAAACTGCTGCTAAGCACCAAAAGGGCCTGCCCAGCTACTACACTCTAGCAACCCCTAACCTCTCACTCATTTCTCCAGGGTAAGGCTTCCGCACACTCACATCTGGCGCTTGATGTAGTCTTTGAGCAGTTCCTGATCCACGCTGTAAAGCTCAGTGCTGCTGACATTGTCAAAGTAGTAGGTGATGTTGTTCATGTACTTGGGTGTACGAGGCCCCTCCACACCATCAAACTTTCGGTAGCCAAACTGGTAGTCAAAATGGGCTATGGGGGAAATGGGTGCCATGAGGGAGAGGAGATTCCTGCCCACCACCCCCGCTGCACACCCTTGGACATCCCGGAGCCCAAAGGGGCCTCACGTACTTCGAGTGCCACCCCGGCCACGTCCCCGGCCGCGACCACGCCCCCGTCCACGGCCACGGAAGGAAGCCCGCGCCCCACCAGCCCCATCACTCTTCACACTCGATGTCTCATCCTGGTCGTGCCAGGCAGGCTCCGGTTTGATCTCTGGTTGCCAGGCTGGGGTGGGGGGCGCCACAGGCACGTAGGTGGCAGACTCAGACCCTATGGGGAGAGGGGTACCAGGTCAGGCCTGAGGGTGTCTCCCAAGTCCAGGCCCTCCATAGTGGGTAGTGCATACCTTTGATATCTCCACGACTGGCAGGTATGTGTCTAGGTTCCGGCGGGCGAGTGGGGCGTGAAGCCAGTTTCTCTCTGGGTGCTTCAGGCTTCATGTCTATTTGTAACGGAACCCACTTGTGTTTGTTTCCTGGGAGACAGCATGGGCACATGAGAAAAGCTTGAGGGAGAGGCCACTCCTAGCCAGCTCTACCCACTCCTCCTCTTCTGCCCTGTACTTGGGCCCAAATCACAATCTGGTTACCTTGGGCAGATCCCTTTCCCACACATTAGCCCTCTTTTTCATCTCTAAAATAAGCTGGTCAGTGGCCCTCAGTGTGTTAGAGACTCCTCGTTAACTCCTAAGATCAGTGTCTCCATGGCCACAGAATCCCCTTCAGGAGTCAGACACATGGCAGCCCAGAATGAAGACCATGCTTTCCAGACTCCCTCTAGACAGGTGCCAAAACACTGCCTGTGAGAGTTAAGCTGAAGTAACCAACTCCAGGTTGAGTCCCTAAAAGGAAAGGGACCATCCTTCTCTCTTCCTTTCCTCCTAGCTAGAAGGAGAAGGAAATAGGAAGCCATCAGTGATCATATGAAGAGCCAGTGCACCACAGCAAGCTGAAGGGATTTAGGAATTGTCATACCAGGCCTGGCATATTTACAGCAAGCTGTTACATCAAAGAAAGTTTTATCTTGTTTAAACCATGGTTACTCTAGATCAGCATTAGAGAAGTCAAAATTTCAGCAGGTTTCTTGAAAACTCTTGTGTTTGAGAGGAGGGACTGATTAATGACAGATGGTTGAAGACTGCTGTCTCACCAGCCTACATCCATCAGTTCCCCTCTGACTTTTCAGAGGGGGTACCTAAAACTCCTCCAGCAGTCTCCTGGAGTCCTAACATTTCACAGTTCTACCCTGCCACCTTCTCCCAAGTTCTGCTCCCAGTCACTCACCTTTCTTCTTCTGTCCGCCTCGCTGGCAATCCTCATCTCCATTCTTTTCCTCCCCTGATTCGTCCGATTTGGTTTTTGGACTCTCCTTACTATCACTCCCTTCTCCTTTCTCCTGTTCCTTCATGTCCTTCTTGGGTGGCAGTTTACGGGCAGGCTGAGGCTTGTGGGACTGTGGCTACAGCAGGAAGTAAAGTAACAGGGAGGTGAGTGTGAGTGCCTCATGGTATAGGAGGGAAGGCACTCCCTGTCACTAGAAAGGCAAGCAGGAGCCACAGCATGCAATGGCAGGCTGGACAGGATGTATTCTAAGGTCATTTTCACACCTGAGATGGTTTCACCGGGAAGCATGATCAAATAGGCCAGAAAGTGGAAAGGCAACTTATCTCTCCAGCTTCCAAGTCTAAGTGACAGAGACAACCTTCAGGACAGCAGTGCTGAGGCTCACGGGGGCAAAATTATTCCCTGCAACAGGGCCATGTTGTCTAGGTCGTCTGTGGGAAGGAAGAGATGCCCTCTGGCCTATCAACAACAACTCTGTGAAGTAAAAGCGGCCACAGCCAGTGAGTAAAGACTCTAAGCCACTGGCCCAGAACAAAAGTGCTGGGAAGAAGAGAACTGACTAGGAGTCCTCTCTTTGCTAGGGCCCAAGAGAATTTTATAAGCTTCCCCAAGACATGTGGTCTGGAGGTCGGTGCTTGGCCTAACTCTCCTACTGCACTCAGAAAAAGCGTAGTGATGGAGAACACAGGCTGGGGAATAATACAATACACCTGACTTCCAATCCCCACTTGGCCATCAAGGGCTAGTAATTAACCTCTGCAAGTCTCAGCAGCTTCATCTGTAAAATGGGAATTATAAAAGGACCTATCTCAGAGTCACTGTGAGGGTTAGATGAGATGACGAACAGGCAATTCAGGCGACCCTTGAATAAAATGGCTTTGAACTGTATGGGTCCACTTATATGCAGGACTTTTAAAAACCAAACGCAGATCAAAAATACGTATTAGCAGGATGTGAAACCTGCATACACAGAAGGCCAACTTTTCATATATGTAGGTGCTGCAGGGCCAACTGCAGGACTTGAGTATGCAAAGATTTTGGTATACACAGGGGTCCCGGAACCAACACCTGCCACCAGCCCCGCCATGTATAACAAAGGAAAACTGTACTTGGCAGTCTCTGACACAAAGCAAAGGTTCAAATGATGACAGTTCTTAGCTATTTCAATGTTGCTCAGATTGTATTAACCACCCCATTTAGAAAACTGAGAGGCTGGCGGACTGGGCACTGTGGCTTTACGCCTGTAATCCCAGCACTTTGGGAAGCCGAGGAGGGCAGATCACCTGAGGTCAGGAGTTCAAGACCAGCCTAGCCAACATGGTGAAACCCCGTCTCTAAAAAATACAAAAATTAGCCAGGCATGACGGTAGGTGCCTGTAATCCCAGCTACTCGGGAGGCTGAGGCAGGAGAATTGCTTGAACCTGGGAGGTGGAGGTTGCAGTGAGCTAAGATCATACCATTGCACTCAAGCCTGGTGACTGAGCGAGACTCCATCTCAAAAAAAAAAAGAAAAGAAAAGAAAAGAAAAGAAAACTGAGAGGCCAGGAGGCATGGTGGCTCATACCTATAATCCCAGCACTTTGGGAGGCCGAGGCAGGCAGATCACTTGAGGTCAGGAGTTCAATACCAGCCTGGCCAACATGGTGAAACCTTGTCTCTGCTAAAAACACAAAATTAGCCAGTCGTGGTGGTGAGTGCCTGTAATCACAGCTACTTGGGAGGCTGAGGCAGGAGAATCACTTGAACCCAGGAGGTAGAAGTTGCAGTGAGCTGAGACTGCGCCACTGCACTCCAACCTGGGCAAAAAGAGTGAAACTCTGTCGGGGCCGGGGGGAGGGGCTGGGGGGGAGGAAAAAAAAAGAAAACTGAGAAAGGTTAGAGCTAAGGCTCTCTGGAAGCTTGAAATGTATGTATGTCAACAGAGTTCAAACCTGTCTATCCTTCCACAAAGACTCACCTGAACACTCTTGTGGGCTATCTCTCCAGGTGTGGGCCAGTTGATTGCATCTCCAAAGTCACCAACCTGCAGGGAACATACACTATGAGGGCCCCAGGAGTGACCCTGCCTTTGCTATTCAGCCCCCGACCCAAGCTTCACCAAGAGATCAGAGGCCACATCAGTCTGTTCACCAGGACCACTCACAATGGATACCCAGAAGGAGCTCCCCTGCAATTCACAGATAACCCAGAACTTGTTGGCAGTCCAGGAGCATTCACTAGAACAGGAAAGAGGCCACCACCTCCAGAAAATCCCCTTGGGTTGCCCACTCTGATTCCTTACCTTGCTGCCTTTGCGCTGTTTAGGAACAGCTGCCCTCACCACTTTGGCTGGAGCAGAGTGTTCTACGGGAACAAGAAGGGAGAGTTAGTAATGCAAAGCCCATGTGATGGGGCTACTACCAGCTCCTCACCCTCATCACCGTCCCCACTCCACCAAGCAACCTGCAAGTTCCCAAAAGAGAAAGACACAGTAGAGAGGGGAAAGACATATGCGCAAACACCAATAACAATTTTACCAGCCCATTCCTAAAGAAGTCATAGAAAGCAAGATCATGCAAAGAGCCAGGAGCCAGCAGCCAGCAGCCAAAACCCTAGGAGTCCAGATTCAGGTGGGAGGCCCTTAGAGAGAATAGTTCTTTAACAGAAACTGAGGCCTGAAGAAAGAAGTCCATGTCACCAAAGTCAGCACTATAATTCAGGGTTCCTGAATCATGGCAGATGTCTGAAAGATCATTTCTGGCCCTAATATTCTGGAAGTCTGATGGGAGCAGACCAGGACTAGTGATCACTGGGAAGGCAAAGTAAAAACCTTAAGTGAGCCATCAAGAAATCTAGGGACCACACCAGGGCCAGTTGGTCAGGAATGATTTTTGTCTCCTCAGTTTCCAATGAAAAAGTGGACTCCCATTTGACTCAACAGTCCTACCTCTAAGAATTTATCCTAATGATACAAATTAGACAAGAGTTACGTACAGAGATGTCCTACTAAAATATTATCTATAACTGCAAAAAATGGAAAACAACCTATATACCCCAAAATAGGAGACTGACTAAAGTTTATCCATTTTAGAAACGTCATTAAAAGACAATGATCTCTACTAATATAAAAGACAGACACAATAAATGAAAACTTTGTTTGTGGCCAGGTGCAGTGGCTCATGCCTGTAATCCCAGCACTTCGGGGGGGGCCAAAGCAGGTGGATCACCTGAGGTCAGGAGTTCGAGACCAGCCTGGCCAACATGGCGAACCCCCTGTCTCTACTCTTAAAAATACAAAAAATTAGCTGGGCGCGGTGTTGGGCACCTGTAATCCCAGCTACTTTGGAGACTGAGGCAGGAGAATCACTTGAACCCGGGAGGCGGGGGTTGCAGTGAGCCGAGATCGCACCATTGCACTCCAGCCTGGGCGACGGGGCAAGACTGTCTCAAAAAAAAAAAAAAAAAAAAAAAAAAGTGTTTGTTTTGAGACAGAGTCTCACTCTGTCACCCAGGCTGGAGTGCACTGGTGCCATCTCGGCTCAGTACAACCTCCACCTCCGAGGTTCAAGCGATTCTCCTGTCTCAGCCTCCCAAGTAGCTGGGACTACAAGTGCGCACCACCATGCCCGGTTCATTTTTGTTTTTTTAGTCGAGATGGGTTTCACCATGTTGGCCAGGCCGGTCTCAAATGCCTGACCTCAAGTAACCTGCCTGCCTCGGCCTCCCAAAGTGCTGGGATTACAGGTGTGAGCCACCACGCCTGGCTGAAGTTTTTTAAAAATTCTTCTTGTAAAACAAAAATGTGCACACGCACACACATACAGTACAAACTCTAGAAGGACATGTAAGAACTACCAGGAATTAAATATAACATTTACAGGGACTTCAGTTTTTCAACAAAGACAGACATAGGCTTCCACTCCCTACCAGAGCCACTACCCCCTCAAGATACCCCACGTGCCTTCGAGAGCTGGAGTTGTGGAACCCAGCCAACAGCATCCCACACCCCAGTGCAGGGCAATGGTGAACCAGAAAATCTCAATCCCAAGAGGATAGAGTTCTTAGGCCCAAGGGGCCATTCTGCACCCATACTCCTGCAACTTCTGGGTTAGCCTAGATGAGCCTAATACCATCTAGTCCCCCGATAAAATCTTTGTCTGCTTCAAACCAGGACCAGGTTCATGTATACCTGCACTATGGCTGGTAATCACTTCTCCCAGTACCCAGCAACACTGTGTGCATGCTACCAGGAGAGCAGGCCAAAGGGCCTGTGTACCACCACCACCAACTTCACTAACAGGATGTTATAAAGAGGAATCAGGTGCAGAGGGCAAGGTATTCCTGAAGACTTTTCCTTAAAAAGGTGAGGCAAAGTCAGATCATTGTTTGATCACAAAAGGAGATGGTAAAGTATAGAAAGCTCAGCCTCCAATCAACGTTTCAAGAGCCCTCCTGCCATGAAAAGACCTCACCAATTCCCTACTCTGCCACCAATCCCAAGCTGATGAGAATACAGTCTGAGCATACACATGAATATTCTTAAATTAGTCCTGTGTGAGTTTGTTGAAAAAGGTCCATCCCCAGATTCCTCTGTCCTGAAAACCCATAGTGCCATTCTTTCTCTGCTCCCAGGTGAGGCTTCAGGTTGCCCCTGACAAGTAGAAAAAAGCCCCCAGAAAGGCAGAAAAATCCACTGGGGAGCAAGAGCCACTTCTGCCTTTAAAATCTAAATTTCACAGATTTGTTAAAATCCTATTGGGCTTCAAGGAAACCCAGAAGGATTCAGATGAGCTGCTGTCAGGCCCTGCAGGAGACCAGAAAGAAGACTAGGCTTTCTGATGACTTCAATTATCCATCTCAGCCACCAACCCTCACCAGGTAACCCACTAGAGCAGGTGTGCACACACAGAATATACAGGTTCAGCTGGGCCTGGCATCTGTAATGGCTTCCAATGCAAACCAATCCTTTGCACATGCACCAATCCCCATGTCTAGCACCATCCCAACCAAATCAGGGGATAATTCTCCTTCTAACCCTGCATTCTGAAACCTGCATGCCTGCTGCCACTGACCCAACGCCCAGTCAGGAAACACCATTCACTTGGTCAAGAAAACAGTTATAGCTGGGCACAGTGGCTCATGCCTGTAATCCCAGCACTTTGGGAGGCCGAGGTGGGCGGATTACCTGAGGTCGGGAGTTCGAGACCAGCCTGAGCAACATGGAGAAACGCCGTCTCTACTAAAATTACAAAATTAGCCAGGTGTGATGGCACATGCCTGTAATTCCAGCTACTTGGGAGGCTGAGGTGGGAGAATCGCTTGAACCCGGGAGGCAGGAGGTTGTGGTGAGCAGAGACTGCACCACTGCACTCCAGCCTGGGCAACATGAGTGAAATTCCGTCTCAAAAAAAAAAGAAGAAGAAAACAATTATAGAATGACAGGACCATAGTTCCAATCCACTCAATTTGTAGATAGGGAACTGAGGCCAGAAAAAGGGAAGGGACTTCCTCAAGACTAGCTGCAAAGCTAAGATGAGAAGCTATAAATCTTGACTCCCTTGCCAAAGCTCCTCCACAGCTCACCAGAAATTCCATGAAGCCCAGTGGTTTCCATGTGTCTACTGGTGAGGAATGGGTAAAAAACCTTCTTAGTGTAATCTAAGAGCACTTCCCTGGTTTTTCTGAGTAAACAGTTACTGATGACTGGGCCCAGCAGCTTATCCACCCACAGGTCTCTGAGGCCCAGATTGTAGGAGGGAGGATGGCACACAGAGTCCCTATGAGGGTCTTCTTCCTCAACTAAGGCAAACCAGAGCCTAAAGGGTATCTGGAAGAGAAGGAAAACCACCTTCTGTCCCAAAGGACTATAGCCAGGAGTCAGTACTAATTCTGGTAATTCTAGCTCCAGGGGGTCCAGGGGCTTCTTAAATACACACATGCCTTTGTTAAAAATGAAGCATAGCTGGGCGCGGTGGCTCAAGCCTGTAATCCCAGCACTTTGGGAAGCCGAGACGGGTGGATCACGAGGTCAGGAGATCGAGACCATCCTGGCTAATACGGTGAAACCCCGTCTCTACTAAAAAATACAAAAACCTAGCCGGGCGA
>NW_016806375.1:1138967-1157720 GCF_001698545.2 Rhinopithecus bieti
CCGAGTAGCTGGGACTACAGGCGCCCGCCACCTCGCCCGGCTAGTTTTTTGTATTTTTAGTAGAGACGGGGTTTCACCGTGTTAGCCAGGATGGTCTCGATCTCCTGACCTCGTGATCCACCCGTCTCGGCCTCCCAAAGTGCTGGGATTATAGGCTTGAGCCACCGCGCCCGGCCGAGCCTCTATTTTCAAGTGTGTCTAACACCCCCTCATTCAAAGACCACCTAGGAAAGTCAGAGGGCCCCATTAAGCACATGGACTTTGCTATGGGATGGACTTAGAGTGGAGTCCCTACCTACTCTGTTCCTCACAGGGTCCCTCTGAACTTCACCTTCCTCTGTAAAACTGAAGTCATAGTTACATGGCTGCTGGAACAGTTAAATGAACAGCGCATAGTAAGAGTACCTAGCACACAACAAATGCCCAACAAATGCTAATACTACAATTCACAAAGGAAGCTTACTATTTCCAAGCAATCACCACCCTCACTCTGAGATAGAGATGGGGATGGCGGGGAGATACACCAAATCATCTCTCAAAATGAAAGAATCAGAACGTATGGGAAAAATTTCTCTTGGGGATCAACTGGTTCAATTCATCCAGTCCAGACTGCAAATGAGGCCACCCACCTCACCTGGCTCTTCTGAGTGGTAATCCATGCCCACTGGGTGGGGACACCACACCACCACATTGCCCTCCAGAGACAGGAGGCACCTGGGCCCCAGGGCAAGTTTCCCCAGGAAAGGAAGCTTCCGAACTTTGTAGTTTAAAATGGGGAAAGAAAGATGGGGGAATTTAACCACAGGTCCCCCAGGGGTGCTTTGACATAAAGCCCTGCTTTGTTAGGGAGGAAGGAAGAACATGGAGAAGGCTGAGAGAGTTCCCTTTCAGTTGAAATTTGGTCATTCCACTTTTTACTCAGTATAGAAAAGGAAAACAGCCCAGGCTCAAGGAGTCTCTCTCAGCTTACTAAACCCGTAACTCTGGCCAGTATACAGTCAGGTAAAAAGATTTAAAGGTATTTTCACTACTGTCTTGTTCTCAAAAGATCCTAAGGCTGCTGAACTTTTGAAACAAAAGCTACCCAGAGGTTCCAGATGTGAAGGTCTGAGGAGCAAGAACTTGGTTCAACCAACAGGTAGAAAGCACATGGGTGATTCAAACTCATAGGTCACAGTAAAAAAAAAAAAAGCTGGTAAGAGGCAGGAAGAAGCTAGAATTAAAACTGAGAGACCGGTGCGTGAAAGGTGAAAAAAGGCAGAGCTATCCAAAGAAAGCCTTCAGTACCCAGAGTGGGTGACTAGAAGGACTACCAGATTTCAGGCCTGAGCACTGCCAGGAAAATTAGGAAGACCAAATGCTTATTTGGGGACTGGTATCATCTCTTGGAGATTGGCATCTGAAAAGGCTGAGTTTACCAGAGCTAAGAACTACTACCTTGAGGAACAAGGTCATCTTGGGTTTAGGGGCTGTGTTAAATTCACACTCACCAATCTGCTACCATAGACCTGGCCATTAGGTCGACCTCCTTCGGGGAGACCTCCCAGACTTCAAGTGTGGTGAAGTACCCTGCTATGTGCTCCCACGGTACTGTAAATGTTAACTGGTTGGTTACTTATCTGCCCGTTCCCTGAGGGTAGGGACCACAGGGCTGCTTTCACAGCACTAACCCAGTGTCTAGCTCAGGGCCTGGCAACACAGCAGACACTTGTTTAATGAATGGTGACTTCACACCAGAAAAGGCTTTGCTTGTCAAGTGCTAATTCCTGAGGTTACAGCCTCAACCCTTAGCCTTCAGCTGGGGCCCTCCCAAGTACAGAGAAACTGCTAGTGTCCTAGAAACTGCTGGCTCCCAGAGGAACGCAGGCCCTAGCCCAGCTTTGACTCACAGGCAACCCAACTGCCTGGTATCAGTGCTGCACCTCAGTCCAGAATGCAACACTCACCAGTTGTATAACCCCTGGGAGCATTACCTACCATTCTACCCCAGCATCACCCTCCTTACTAATATTGGGCCTACAGGTGTGAGGACAGAAAGACAGATCTCAACCACTTAGATTTCTCACCAAAGCACAAGAAATGCTAGCAGCCAATCATAGATGCACAATTAATGACAAGTGTTAACAATATGTAGTGAGCATTTACTAGACACCACACACTGTTCTAAATTCTTGGCATGGATTCTCTTAATCTTGATCATGCTGAATTAGTTTCTTTCATTGGTCCCATTTTAAAATAGGGAACCCAAGACACATGGTGGAAAGGTTATTTGCCAAGATAACAGCCAGCAAAGAGCGGAACAGGATTTGGAGTCAAGCAGTCTGACTCTAAAACCTGTGCTCTTAACCGCTAAAAGGAGGTGGAAGAGAAGCTAAGGGGTATAAGTTACCACCTTATTGTAGCCAACAGGACAGTTTCTCAACAGCAGGGATGCCCGGGCATCATTCTACATACTGGAGAAAACCAAAGCCTGTTGCAGGGAAGCATAAGCTAACAGCTGGGCAAGTGGCACTTCAGTGGTTGGAAGTGCTTAGTTTCCCTACCCAGAGAGGCAAGAGAAACCACCACCAAGCACACCTAGCTTGAGTCTAACTCCAGAACTCTGGCACTAGCAGCCCTATGAGGAAAGAGACATTCCTTCCAGACCCACCTCCCAGTTCCTCCCAGTTCTCCCAGAGGCTGCTCAGGGGGATCCAGCTGACATGGATTGTGCCCCTCCCTCAGCCCCCAGATATGAGGAAGGCCACCACTATCTCCCTGAGCCTGTGTCCAGGGACCCTGACTGTGGAAGGCAGCAATACCATCTGGAGGGTGAGGCAGGCAGGAAAGAGTGCCTGGGTTATACTACCCACCTGTACCTGTCCCTCCCAGGCCAGCCTGAGGGCAGATTATCTGAAAAGCCTGGCTACTTTCAGCTGTCACTCATCCTGGGGATAGGGTGGAGTCATGGAAGGGAGCCTGGAGACCCACAGGCCTTTCCTCCTATGCTGACTGATCCCAGCACCCCCCAAGCAGCAACATTCTTCTATCGAGTAAAGAGAATGCCATGTTAGCCCTCCTCACCTTGGTCACCAGCTGCTGCTGTTGGTACCATCTCTCAGAGGCCTCTCTGCCCAGTCCTCCCACCCAAATTTCCCCTAGACCTGAAGATGAAATGCAGGAGGAGCTGGAAGGGCATTCTTAGGGAGAGGAGTGGGCAGAGAAAGGGAAGGAGAGAAATGTTCAGAAGGTCAGACCATCTTGAGTTCCCGCTGAAAGGAAGCTGCAGGCCACCAGTCAGCTCAGGAGCTGCTGGACTGAAAGGAGGGGCAAGGGTGGGCCAGGCTCCAGTCACATGATGCTGGCCAGCCTGGCCCAGCCCAGGCCCAGCCCCAGCCCCAGCTGACTATCTTTAGCCTGTGGTGACCCAGGTGGCCCAGTGCTCCCACTCTCCCTGCCCAGACGTGGACCCAGCCACCCTCGGGTGGCTGTGGCCACTCCCACTGCTGGTACGAGTCCCTGAAATCCTGGTCCAAAGCTGATCAATAATCAACACAGCTGAAATATATCAGTGGCCACTAAAGCTCCGGGCCTCCATGTGCCAGCTCTCTAACCCAGCCTTTTCTAATGAGCACATTTGGTTCTAGTTAGAACAGTAATAAAAATCACCTTTTACTGCATACTGACTAAGTACCAAAAACTAATCTAAGTTGCTGTCTATGTATGATTTCACTTAATCATCTCAAAAAGACACAATTATTCCAGTTGTCCAGAAAATGACACTGAAGGAAAGGACTCGCCCAAGGTCACAATGTTGAAGAGCAAGATGACTGATTCCTCAGGCCTAGTCACAGATCTCAATATAAATTCTCTTCAGGAAGCTTCCTGACTGCCCAATGTAAAGTGCTACAAAACCAGCAACTCTGGATCAAGTTCTAATTCAGTCTACAATTTAAGGTCTTCAGGGCACTCACTGCAGCCTGAAATGGTTGCCTCTGTGTGTAATCTCAACTCCACTAGACTACAATCAATTACTGAGCGCTCACTACAGAGGTGTCCAATCTTTTTGCCTTCCCTGAGCCACAATGGAAGAATCATTGTCTTGGACCACATGTAAAACACACTAACACTAATGACAGCTGATGAGCCTAAAGAACAAAAATTGCAAGAAAATCTCAATGTTTTAAGAAAGTACAAATTTGTGTCAAGATGCATTCAAAGCCGTCCTTTGGACAAGCTTGCCTTACTATGTCTTTGCATGGTGCCAAAGTTTTTTATATGTAGTAGCTCATTTATTTTTCTTTTCTTTTTTTTTGAGACGGAGTCTTGCTCTATCACCCAGGCTGGAGTGCAGTGGCGCCATCTCGGCTCACTGCAAGCTCTGCCTCCCGGGTTCACGCCAGTCTCCTGCCTCAGCCTCCCCAGTAGCTGGGACTACAGGTGTGTGCCACCGCACATGGCTAATTTTTTTGTATTTTTAGTAGAGACAGGGTTTCACCACGTTAGCCAGGATGGTCTCGATCTCCTGACCTCGTGATCCACCTGCCTCAGCCTCCCAAAGTGCTGGGATTACAGGTGTGAGCCTGGAAGGTAGGTATGATGATGATTCCCAGTTAAACAAATGAGCTATGCATAACCAGTTTGTGGGGCTCCCACGGGCTCTCCTAGGCCCTGGACTTCAGAAGCCAATCCTCTCAGGCAGGTTGCCAGGCACGCACAACTCCATGCACATCTGACTCCATTACCCTGATGTGGGAGGCTGCCAACCTCAGAGGTTTTCTTCCTGTCCTTGGTGGTCAACCACCACGTCAGGTAACACTAACTCATTTTTTGATTTTTTGAGATGGAGTCTCACTCTGTCACCCAGGCTGGAGTGCAGTGGGGTGGCACAATCTAGGCTCACTGCCACCTCCACCTCCCAGGTTCAAGCGATTCTACTGCCTCAGCCTCCCGAGTAGCTGGGACTACAGGCGCGAGCCACCACGCCTGGCTAACTTTTTCTATTTTTAGTAGAGACGAGGTTTCACCATGTTGGCCAGGCTGGTCTTGAACTCCTACCTCAAGTGATCCACCCACCTGAGCCTCCCAAGGTACTGGGATTACAGGTATGAGCCACCACGCCCTCATTTTATTGTCCTTCCAATCTCAGGGCATCCTTTGTTGGAAGAGGCTTCTGAATCCCCAAAAAATTACTATGGATTATTCCCATTATTGGAGTGGAGAGGCTGCTCCCAGACCCAGTCAGGGCTGGAAAGACTTGAGAATCTCATAGTACATACAGAAAAACTGAGGACCAGGAGAGGCCAAAGTAACCAGTGATTTGCTGTAGAGCTGGCACTGGAACATCAAGGCCTTGTCTCCCAATCTAGAGCTCTTTGGCAAACGGGGAAGCGAACATCTCCTCCTCAACAAAATATACTCTGTGCCCAACTATATCCACTCACAGGGTCGGGGCAGGGCCTTAGGGACCCAAAGTGTCACAGGAACTGTTCCCCAAAACTACCCATACTGTCAAGAAAAACTACTCACATGGAACTGAAATACATGACCACAGGGGAGAGTGCTTTGAAGTGGCTCTGGGAGGGGCCCCATTTCCAATCCCTTTTTTCCTCTTTGAGCCCTGCCAGGGAAGGCTGAATTTCTCAGCTCCCTCTGGAAGACCTGGTGGGCCCTGGAGATCTTTTTCTCATTCTCTGTCTGTCTGTCTGTCCTGAGAGGCAGGCTGGGCACATCTGGTAGCCTGAAAATTCCACAGCAATGGGAGGGACTTTCCAGGGAGGGTCATCCCAAAAGCAGATAGGAAGCTGGGGTTCTCGAGTAGCAACTAGTTCCCCCAATCCAGGTCAGCCTGGCCAGGCAGCCTTGCTTCCCAGGAGGTGCTAATTTGCCTCTCTCGGTGAGTTCAGGCTGGCCTACAGGCTCCTTCAGTGTCATATGCTACACCCCAACTGGAAAAGAGTTGAGCCCTGGGATGCCATGAACATGGAGACATTACAGGCTTAGCAGCCGGGGTGCTGCTCCACCTGCAGACTCCCCAACCCTGCACACGGATGCTCTCAAGGCACCAGCACACCCCTTTAGAGAATGTAGAGGGGGGCCAGGCGCAGTGGCTCACGCCTGTAATCCTAGCACTTTGGGAGGCTGAGGCAGGCGGATCATCTGAGGTCGGGAGTTTGAGACCAGACGGACCAACATGGAGAAACCCAATCTCTACTAAAAAATACAAAATTAGCTAGATGTGGTGGCACATGCCTATATTCCCAGCTAATCAGGAGGCTGAGGCAGGAGAATCATTTGAACCCAGGAGGTAGAGGTTGCAGTGAGCCGAGATTGTGCCATCACACTCTAGCCTGGGCAACAACAGCAAACCTCTGTCTCAAAAACAAACAAAAAAAAGGGAATGTAAAAGTTGTCCAATCCCTATCCCAAAGCCACCCTACCAGCAATTTACTATGCCACTGGGTTAAGAGACAGGTTAGAGCAGCAGTTAACAGCATGGACTTTGGAGTCCATTCTTGGATGTACTAACCAAGAGCCACCATCAATTAAGTAACTCACAAGGCCAGGGACAGATGAGTCAAAACTGAGCAATCTCTCATGCTGCTTGTAACTTGATAGGCATTAAATGGGCCACACATCAATGACAGCCAAGCAACTAGGTTCATGAGGAAGCAAAAAGACAGCTTACAGAGATGATTCCAGGAGTCAGATTTAACCTCTCACTTTCCTGAACCATGAATGGGGTCCATGACAGCCAACTCACAGGATTAACAGATTAAATGAAGTAATAGTATCATAAATGCATGGTAATTATTTTTCATTTATTTAGGGCAATTCTTGAACCTGTCTGGTGCCCAAAAAAAGGTGGGGCAAGTTGGGAGAGAATATGGTTGCCAGATTTAGCAAACAGCAATTCAGGACACTGCTAAATCTAAATTTCAGATAAATAGTAATTTTATAGACTAAATATGTCCTCTGCAGTACTGGGACATACTTATACTAACATTTGATTTATCTAAAATTCAAATTTAACTGGGTGTCCCCTATATTTTTAGTTACATCTGGATACCATAGTAAGGAAGGACTGTTGCCCCATGTTCCAAACTGAAAGTGGAATTGTGACCAGAGCCCTGGGCTAAAAGTCAAGAGACTGGTTGACAGTCCTGGCTCAGACACCAGAGCTCTTGCTATGGATGCCTGGCAAGAATTGCCCTCCAGTGTCTTCAGTCTCTCTATTCAGAGGCCTGTGGTAGGGGGTGGGCAGAATCCTATCATCTACAGTCCTTCCAGTCCTAACATCTTGTGATTCTGTCCTTACACCCATTGATCTCCATAAATGCAGCCAGCTTTCCAGGACACGCTGTTAAGATTTTGGCATGCATTCGAATTACCATGTGAGGAGCTTGTCAAAATATAGATTCCCGGGTCCCATCCTTCAGAGATTTTTTTGCTCAGCAATGGTGGAGTCAGGAATCTGCTAGGTAATTCTAAGGTAGGTTTTTCTCTGTACATACTTAAGTTATTTTGATTTAACCTAGTGAATTTCAACTGTTAAATTGACAGGGGTTACCCAAAACCACAATACCATATTTAATATTTTTAAATCAGAGCTGCACTTCTTAAACCAGCAGTAAGTATAGTCATGAGCCAAATAATGACATCCCCACCCACAAACATGACAGTTGGTCCCGTAAGATTATAATGGAGCTGCCCTATGCCAGTGTGCCACTTTGTTATATGTATTTTTTAATTTTTAATTTGTGTAGGTATATAGTAGGTTTATATATTTATGGGGTAGATGAGATACTTTGATACAGGTATAATAATCACATCAGGGTAAATGGGGTATAAATCATCTCCAGCATTTATCCTTTCTTTGTGTTACAAACAATCCAGTTACACTTTGTTATTTTTAAATGTACAATAAATTGTTGCTGACTGTAGTCAGTGTGCCATTTTTAAAAATCTTTAAACATTTTAAGGCTAGTAAAGTGAAGCAGTGGGTATGAAGAAGGAACACTTTTTATTCCGTATTTATACCATATTTTTACAGTACTTTTTCCTTTTGAGACAGAGTCTCGCTCTGTCACCCAGGCTGGAGTGCAGTGGCATGATCTCTGCTCACTGCAACCTCCGTCTCCTGAATTTAGGCAATTCTCCCACCTCAGCCTCCCCAGCAGCTGGGATTACAGGTGTCTGCCACCACGCTCAGCTAATTTTTGCATTTTTTTTTTTAGTAGAGATGGCGTTTCACCACATTGGCCAGGCTGGTCTTGAACTCCTGACCTCAGGCGATCTGCCTGCCTCGGGCTCCCAAAGTGCTGGGATTACAGGCATAAGCCACTGCGCCCAGCCTACAATACTTTTTCTATGTTTAGATACACAAATACTTAACATTGTATTACAATTCCTATAGTATTCAGTATAGGAACATGCTGCACAGATTTGTAGCCCAGGAGCAACAGGTTATACCATACACCCAAAGTCCATAGTATGCTGTGCCATTTGTTTGTGTAAGTACACTTCAGGTTCACACGATGACAAAATCAACTAATGACACATTTCTCAGAATGTATCCCTGTTGTTAAGTGACACAAGACTGTATTTGGGTTATTGTTTTCTTATTTTACATTTATATTCTTTAGTATGGATTAAACACTTAAATTTCTTGAAAAGAAAAATAAAATAGCAGAGCTGTTCCAAAAGAAATGTTACTAAACTGAGTGACTCCCATTCAGCAGGAGTTCCTGAGCAGAAGGCAGTTTGAAAAACAGTCACTTCACAGTTGTAGAAACTGTAGATCAGTGAGCTAGCAGGCTTGCAGTACCAATTCTGTGGTCTACAGAGCACCTGCGAAGAGGGGTTGGCTTGGGTGAAATGCAGATTCTTGACTCCCTCTATAAACTCCAGAAATCAATTTAGGAAGGTGGGCAGAAATTGAACACCTGCAGCTGTATGCTTCCTGTGCAATGCTCATGGCAGATTAATGTTTGAGAACTGAGCTGCCAATGAGTGAGACTGCCAGGAAGGAACCCTGGTCTCCAAACCCCAGTGCAGGGTCTCACTTGTATAGACAGAACTTCATTGGTTCACAAGAGCAGGTAGTTTCAATTACACATATAAACAGCAGACAGAAGAGAGGTGCAGGAGGTACTCTTCCTTTACCCACCAGTCCAATCTCCAGCACCAGGAACCAACACTGATCCAAGAAGCCACATGATGAGTGTGCTGACAGATATGAGGTCACAAGGGACCAGTCTGGGCTGGCGTTTAAGTTTTACAACAAGCTCCAAAACTTGGCTGTGCCAGAATAATGAAGGTTCTGAAGGAAATTGTCCACCTGCTTTTTTGCCTCACAGCCAAACAAGCTTCTCTTACCCTAAAAATCTTACTGTTTGCTCATCCAATGCCCTGACTCTATACAAAATAAAATAGATACTGGGTCTTGCTATGCTGCCCAGGCTGGTCTTGAATTCCTGGGCTCAAGGGATACTCTCACCTTGGCCTCCCAAAGTGCTGGGGTTACAGGTGTAAGACACCAAGCCCAGCCATATTTATTTTAAAATATTAATAATAGTCATAATGGCCACCACTTACTAGGCATTTACCGCAGGAAGCCAGGCCTCCTGCCGTGGGCCTTTTGTGCAGTAAGTTTTTCAGTCTTCACAATGGAGGGACTATTATCCCAGTTTTAGAAGACTCAAAGCAGCTAAGTTGTTAGCCAAAGGTCACCCCATGAGAAGGTATCTGACCCCAAGGATATGAAATCCCAGGCTACCCCAAACCCCTCTCAGCACTGCAGGAAACAAACATTAGGTTCTTGTCCCCAAAGGGCTCCAGATCAAGCCTGTAGGCCCTACAGGGGACTGAAGCCACCAGAATCCACTCCTCTTGAGCCTGTTAGTTCACCTGCCAAATGGGGATAATGCAACTCAGAAAAGGGAATGATGTGAGTAAACACAGTCAAGAATCAAAAGCACTGTTTATTGCAAAGGCAATGCTCTAGTACCACCTGCAACCTGAAGGCCTGGGCTCCGGCAAGCACCAAAGCCCCAGGGGAGTTGCTTTTTTTTTGAGGGAGGGTCTCACTTTGTTACCCAGACTGGAATGCAGTGGCGTGATCACAGTTCACTGCAGCTTCGACCTCCCTGGGTTCAGGTGATCCTTCCACCTTAGTCCCCTGAGTAGCTGGGACTATAGGTGCTTGCCATCACACCCAACTAATTTTTCTATTTGAAGTTCTTGTTTGTATTATGTTATTTATTTATTTATTTATTTATTTTGAGACGGAGTCTCGCTCTGTCACCCAGGTTGGAGTGCTGTGGCCGGATCTCAGCTCACTGCAAGCTCCGCCTCCCGGGTTCACGCCATTCTCCTGCCTCAGCCTCCCGGGTAGCTGGGACTACAGGCGCCACTACCTCGCCCGGCTAGTTTTTTGTAGTTTTAGTAGAGACGGGGTTTCACTGTGTTAGCCAGGATGGTCTCGATCTCCTGACCTCATGATCCGCCCGTCTCGGCCTCCCAAAGTGCTGGGATTACAGGATTGAGCCACCGTGCCCGGCCCGTATTATGTTTTTTAGATACCAGGTCTCGCTCTGTCACCCAGGCTGGAGTGCAGTGGCAGAATCCTAGCTCACTGCAGCCTCAAGCTCCTGAACTCACACGATCTTCCTGGATCAGCCACCCAAGTAGCTGGGACTAAATTAGCTGTGATACCCAGCTAATTTTAATTTTTGTAGAGACAGTCTCGCCATCTTGTCCAAGCTAGACTGAAACTCCTAGGCTCAAGCGATTCTCTCGCCCTGGCCTCCCAAAGTGCTGGGATTACAGGTGTGAGCCACCATATCCAGCCCCAGTCTTCTTCTAATCTCCACTCTGGCAGCACTGACTATTCAAAGGGGCCTCCTGTTTTTCTTTTTTTCCCTGAAATTACTGAGTTTCAACTGTTTCTTTCCTCAAGGCAACAAAGTCTGGAAATCCTAATGCAGGCACTGTGATTCCCCCTGGTGCCACCTGAGACACTTTGTCCAAGATACAGACTTGGTTTTCTGTAAAATTAGAAGTAACCAGATGGCTTCTTAGTGACCAAAGCCCTTTTAGATTCCGACCTGCTTCAAGTCTAGGATCTCCAAAGATCTGCCACCTCAGGGGGCAATGGCAGTGATGATATGTGGGCAGAAAAGGCCTGGGGCAGGGATAGCGGAGAACATCCCAGAGCAACTACAAGCCCAGCAACAGCCAATAAGGACCTTTACTGCCTCTCCAATCCCACCTCAGAGAAAATGCAAGAGATGAAGTCTCCCCAAAGGTAGTACCAACCCTTTCAATCCAAGGGTTTGAGTAATAAGACTAGATCCCAGGAGAAATCAAAAGATGGTGCCTTAGACTCCTTAGCTCTGGCAAATGCCGTCTTGAGCAATATCCCACTTCGAGGCAATTTGGCTCGCAGAGGAGTGCAAACCAAGGCACCCCCTCACTCCCTGGAGCAGGCCCTCCCCAGCCTGGAGACTTGGCACAGGGCTGCTGAGTGCCATAGCTGCCATTTCCTGCAGTGCAAACAAGCATGGGGCAGGGATGCAGTGATGTAGAGGAGAGCTGGCTTCCCTGGATCCATCAAGTATTTAAACTCCATCCAGTCTTTAAACTCCCAATCATCAGTACTCTGCTCCTTTTCATCTGAGGGCTAACCCAAGTCAGCTGCTCATCTTCAACCCTCCTCCAAAGGGGCAGAGGAGGCCAGCAGCAGGCCAATGGCACACCTAAGAGGCAGCCCAATTTTACAGGCTGAAAAACTCAGGCACAGGTTTGGGTGTGGAGAAACAAACAAACAAACAAAAAAACAACAAAAAAATGAAACCAGGCTCCTACAAATCTCAAACCTGCATGACGTTCTTGTCACAAAGTGGCCTAGTGTGAGGCACTTGTGCCCACACTGGAGTGCAGCATTGTTGGACAAACCAATTATTTAGAGATGTCTAAGTCCCAACCTGACTCAAGTCAAGCCACGTCCCTTTCTGCAACCACTCTGGCCCAACTGGTCTTTTTCCCATTGCCTATCCACATTTGTTCTCCCCATGAGACAGGCCAGTGCTGGCCTGCTTCCACCAGCGGGGTGGGCTGTAGACTTGGGGGCACTCCCACACAAACCAAGTGGAAGGTCTCTGCTCACCCTCCATTAGTTTCCCCTTTGTACTTCAGGTAGTTCCAAAACCAGGCAGGAAGCTCTCAGAATCTGGCAGATGAGTGGAAAGAACACTGGACTGGGAGTTCAGAGTGCTTGTGTTTTAAATATCCTATCCCTGTGTTGCAGCTCGGTATCTTCCCCTATCTGGGCCTGCTTCCCCCAGCACAGTGCTGTGTGGTAACATGCACTTACACATGTATGCATGTGAATGGTGGCCCCGGCTCAGAGGCCTCAACCCCAGCATGCCTGTAAAGGGCAGGGAAAGAGTGGAGGGCTCACAGGTAGCAGCTGGGTATGTGCCTGCACAGCCACAGTTCCTTAACCTTTCTCTCAACAGGAAATTGCTACCTTCCTTCCCAAGGTGGCTTTGAGGGTTACAAAAGATTAAGTCCCCTTGAAAGCCTATGTTTCTAAATGGAAAAAATATATAGCTTACAATACAGTGGATCCCCGTCCCACCAGCCATAGTTTGTAACCCATGGTCAACTGAGGCCCCAAAATAGGAGAGTACAGTACCACAAGATATAGTGAGGTGACAGAAGCCCCCGTTCATACGTTTTCTTAATGAAATCAGCAACAAGCCCTTCCAGTACAAAAACTGGGTGGACTAAACTTCCAGTCATGGAGTCTTCCTCGTTGTTTATCTCAACTCCTCCCTCTTCCCAGCTGACCCAACAGTAACTCAAAGGATAGAACAGCAAGGTCTTTAATAAAAAAAAAAAAAAAAAGCCAGGTGCGTTGGCTCACGCCTGTAATCCCAGCACTTCAGGAGGCAGGCGGATCACCTGAGGTCGGGAGTTCGAGACCAGACTGACCAACATGGAAAAACTCTGTCTCTACTAAAAATACAAAATTAGCAGGGTGTGACAGTGTATGCCTGTAATCCCAGCTACTCCAGAGGCTGAGGCAGGAGAATTGCTTGAACCTGGAGGCAGAGGTTGTGGTGACCTGATACCATGCCACTACACTCCAGCCTGGGCAACAAGAGCAAAACTCCATCTCAAAAAACAGAACAAAAAAAAAGGTATTTTGAGAAAGAGACCACATTCACATAACTTTTATTATTATACATTGTGCCTCATTTACAAATTAACCTTTATCATAGTTATGTACGTACAGGAAAAAACACATAGGTTTAGTACTAGCTTAAGTTTCAAGCATCTACTGGAGGGTCTTGAAATGTATCCCCCATGGACAAGGGGAAGGCTACTATACTATGATCCCATTTTGTCTTTTTATTAAAAGGTGTATATATATGTATACTCTCACACACACTTGAAATATGCTATCCAATACCATAGTCACGAGCCACAAAATGTGGATACTGAGCACTTGAAATGTTCCTAGTCCAAATCGAGAAGTTTAAGTGTGAAAGACATCAAATTTCAAAAACTTAGTAAGAATGTACATTTCATTATTTTTACATTATGTTAAAACAGCATTTTGAATAGATTATTAAAACTGAATTCCCATTTTTACTTTTTTTCTGTCGCCCAGGCTGGAGTGCAGTGGCCGGATCTCAGCTCACTGCAAGCTCCGCCTCCCGGGTTTACGCCATTCTCCTGCCTCAGCCTCCTGAGTAGCTGGGACTACAGGTGCCTGCCATCTCGCTCGGCTAGTTTTTTGTATTTTTTTTTTAGTAGAGACGGGGTTTCACCATATTGGCCAGGATGGTCTCGATCTCCTGACCTCATGATCCGCCCGCCTCGGCCTCCCAAAGTGCTGGGATTACAGGCTTGAGCCACCGCGCCCAGCCTCCGTTTTTACTTTTTAAAAAAATATAACTACTAGAAAATTTTAATGTATGTGGCTAGCACTGGTCTAGAAAGATATACAATCCCATCAAGGCTTATTATATTTACATGTGTATTTATGTTCATGGGGGTTGGATATTTAGTGGGACAGATTACCAAGAGGTTGTTTTCTTTTGCTAAAATATATTTGGACATTTTCTACAACGAATTGGTGTTGCTTGAGCAACCTGAAGATTTCCCCTTCAAAAGAAGTTAAAAGGCCCAACACATAGGGTATTTTCCATCCTCTTTGGTAACACAAAGAGAGCCTCCCAAAGCCTGTAGAGAACCCCACCCCCAACCCTTCCTACTGACCCTAAGGCCATGCCTGAAAACCCGCAAGGTCTTTCCAGCAGACCTGCATGTGGCCCCGCAGAGCTGAAGAGGAACATCTCTAGGGGAAGAAGAGTCGGGACTCCCCAGCAGGATCAGTGCCTGGCTTATACCCACTTGGCTTATGTCCCCAGAGCCCACCCTGCCAGCGGAGGCAGAGCTGAAGCGTCTAGGCTGGGCCATAAGAGCCCTATACAGATATCAGCATCTCAAGATCTGTGCAAGTCCTCTCTCTCCCCGAACAGTTTTCCTGGCAGGATATGTACAATTCTGTGGTCTGGGAGAAGGCAAAGCCAGATGATGTGTACAGTATGAACTCTGGAGTCAGTGTGCCATGGGCTCAAACCCCAGCTACTTACTAACTACTGTGGAGCCTTGAGCAAATTAGTGAACCTCTATGAGCACCTGTTTTCTCATCTGTAAAATGAGGACTGTCACTGTAGCTAGATCCCATAGGGTTACTGTGAAAATGAATGGTGACAGTGAATAGGAGTGTGCGGTAGCTTGGAAGTTCAATAATCATGAGATTAGCAGAGGGTCTCCAGGAACTCTGGCCTGGCTTCCTGGGGCATCTGTCCTCACCAAAGCAAGCTACCCATAAGGCAGATTCTAGGACACCTGGCTAAGCCCAGGGACATGACAAAAGCTATTACTCACTGATAAGCACTGCACTTGACAGCACAGGATCCAATCTCCCTTATTTTTTTGAGACAGAGTCTCACTCTGTCGCCCAGGCTGGAGGGCAGTGGCGTGATCTTGGCTCACAGCAACCTCCACCTCCTGCGTTCAAGAGATTCTCTCACCTCAGCCTCCCAAGTAGCTGGGATTATGGGGGCCTGCTGCCACACCTGGCTACTTTTTTTTGGTAGAGACGGGGTTTCACCACATTGGGCAGGCTGGTCTTGAACTCCTGACCTCAGGTGATCCACCTGCCTCAGCCTCCCAAAGTGCTGGGATTATAGGCGTGAGCTACCATGCCCGGTCAGGATCCAATCCTTTTATAAAAGTTGTGAGAAATGAAGTTCTAGCCAGGAGAAACTAGAGAATGGGACAAAAATCAGAACTCCAGTCTAAACTGTACTCCAGCAGCTTGCTCTGACTCTGCCCTAAGGATCTTACCTGAAATCAAAAACCCACAGCAGTTTCTGACAAGAAGTCAGGAAGAGAAAACCATGACACACAGACTCAGGGCCAAGATCAGTCCCCACCTCCTGGACTGCCCTCCCAACCATGCCCTTGCCTGTGTCTCAGGCTATTCTCTCACATCCTCATTCCACCTCTACCCTGGGGCAGGGAGGGAGCCAGGGACAGGCCAGGAGAGGTAGCCTAGGCAGGGAAGCACCTGTCCTTAGCCTGGCTTTGGGGCCAAGAGATCCAAAACCAGGGGGAAAATGCCTGCCTAAACTACTCTTCTGATCAGGAGACAGTGCAACTAATTCAGCTTCTAGACAGAGCGAGAAGTGAGGAGGAAATAGGAAACAGCAATCAGAAAGCTTCCTCTTTAAGTGGTCTAGTCTCAGGAGAAAACAACTAGTTTAAAAAAAAAAAAATCTGGCCCAAGTCACTATGCCATCATCCCCTACTCTCCATCTTTTCCTGAACTACTACAGAAGTAGTCTCCTAAGGAGTCTCCTTGCTTCCACCTTGCCTCCTCCTCCTACCTCCTCCGTCCATTTTCCACAGAACTGAGTAATCCTAAAGCAGAAATCAGGTGATATCACCTCTTCCGATGCTTTCAGAACAGGATCCAGACTCCCTAAGCTGGCCTCCAAAGGCCTCCTGTTTCTGATTCTTTGTGTCTCTCTCTCCTCATTCATACAGGCCTTGTTCCTTGGAGAACTCTAAACTCATTATCACCTGGTACTTGTTATTCCTCCAGAAGGTTCACCACCAGTCGCCTTATCAATCCCATCTTGGCTCACCGTGAGAGGTACTCCCTAACACTTTGACTGAGGCTGCCCCCAGCTACTGTCACAAGGTCTCTAGCTACATCTTTCTCCTTTATACTCTGAGATTGATCACACTTACAGGGTGTTTGTGCTTAACAGAGCCTTAGAGATTGAGATCCAAGATGCTATACCCATTTTGCAGATGAGGGGAGGGAAGCAAAGTCTCACTGGGGCCTAACATAACTCAGTTTCACCTGGCAAGCCCATCCCTTAACTCTCAGAGAGCTTTCTATTGGTGCTCCAGGGCCTCTGGCCACAAAGCTAGGTGAGTCCTATCTCTCCATCACACTCACTCCCCCACCTCACCTCTACTGAGTGCAACTCCTACCCTAAGGCCTTCAAGTCTTCCCCAACGCCTCCTCTCATTCTTCTTCCATGAGGATGTTCCTCTGTTTGTGAGCTAGGCAGTCTGCTGTCCTTTCTCATTTTTATGATGAAATACACAAAGTCTGGGTCCATAGACCTCATGCTGGAAGGAAGCCTGGATAAAAGATGGCAAACTCAAGGGTCTATAAGAGCCAAGCTGTGGCACTCTTCACCTAAAGGGAGGCTGGGCCCTGCCATCAGACAGCAGTCATGAGAGGCCCAGAGTGGCTAGGTCTTCTCATTTTTCCCCCATAATAGCTTTATTGACATAATGTACATACCATGCAACCCATCCATTTAAAGTACACAATTTGGCCAGGCATGGTGGCTCATACCTTTAACTCCTGCACTTAGAGAGGCCGAGGTGGGCGAATCACCTGAGGTCAGGAATTCAAGACCAGACTGGCCAACATGGCAAAACGCAGTCTCTACTAAAAATACAAAAAATTAGCCAGGGGTGATAGGCACCTGTAATCCCACTACTTGGGAGGTTGACGCAGGAGAATCGCTCGAACTCGGCAGGTGGAGGTTGCAGTGAGCTTAGATCAGGCAAAAAAAAAAAAAAGTAAAATACGGCTGGGCAAGGTGGCTCACACCTGTAATTACAGCACTTTGGGAGGTCGAGGCAGGCAAATCGCGAAGTCAGAAGTTCAAGACCAGCCTGGCCAACACAGTGAAACCCAATTTCTACTAAAAATACAAAAATTAGCTGGGCATGGTGGCGTACGCCTGTAGTCCCAGCTACTCAGGAGGCTGAGGCAGGAGAATCACTTGAACCCGGGAGGTGGAGGTTGCAGTGAGCCAAGATCGCGCCACTGCACTCTGGATTGGGCAACAGAGTGAGACTTTGTCTCAAAATAAATAAATAAAAATAAATAAATAAAAAGTAAGGTACATAATTCAGTGGTTGCTTATTGACTGATTTTTTTTAAGCTAGAATTCCCTAGGTTTCCAGATAATTTTCTTGATTTTTAAATATAAGATGATTAAAGTGTTTCTAAATGCAAGTCAATCAAAGCTTGTCAGTAGGCTGGACTGACAGGTGACTTCTGCCTTTTAAAATGTAAGCCCCACCATGGCCGCAATGTGTCTTGTTTACAACTCTGAATCTCAGGGCCTGACACCTAACAGACACAGTATTCACAACTTTCTGAATGAACATATCTGAAAAGTATTTTGCCAACTTGTAGCTGCAGAACCCTACAACAAATCATGCTCTAAACTATCCCAAATATTACCATGTCAAGAAACTCAGTATCTCCTGTGACAACTGAATCCATTTAGGGGCACTGTTAAAAGTTACTACTTGACTATAGGCAAAACCTACTAACCCTTCATCTTTCACCTGCCATCAGAGCTTTAGGCCAAGTGCAAAAGATCTATCAAAATTCTGTATTTCAAGACAAGCAGCATTTCCCACCGCACCCCCCAAGCTTTGATTCCCTGGGCAAAATAACCCTAGTTCTTCAACCACTCCTTCACAGAAGGAGGCATGCAGCCCAGTGAGCCAATTCTTCTAGGTGTTCCTGATTTCCTGTCTCCCACATTCCTAGAAGCAGCATCCAGTCTCTCATACCCAACCTTGCACTCACCATTTCCAAACCCCACCCCTACACTGGGCTCCAAAACCAGGCTATTCCGTCCATGCTGTCTCTTCCTCCTATCACTGTTAATATACACGCACGCATAACAGGAAATACATATACAGAACAGAAAAATCAGAGAGAGCTCTGCTTCTTCAAACTCCAAGCTGCAGAAAGCCATGAGAGAGTGGGAGAGTTTTACTGCAAAACACCTGAGCTCATCTCTGACATTCTAACTCTAGGGCATTCTCAAGCACCACAACTTGAGCTTCTCACTGTCAAGATTATGGTCCCCAGTGAGTCCTCAAATTCCACTTCAATATGGAGTTGCATGAGCCAGCCTAGAGCAAGGTCAGAAAAACTGGCTGAGAGTTCATGTAGGCTACCTTTCTGTGTATACTCAGAACCAAACTTCAGCAATCAAGGGGCAGAGGACCCAGAACAACAGAGGAAGACCAGTTATAGCACCTGACTTCTGTTAAGCAAACTGAAGACCCGGGCCAAACTCAGGGCCTCAAAAGAACATTCAACATTCTTTTTTTTTTTTTTTTTTTTTTTTTTTTTTT
>NW_016806375.1:1158085-1169571 GCF_001698545.2 Rhinopithecus bieti
ACCCAGGCTGGAGTGCAGTGGCCGGATCTCAGCTCACTGCAAGCTCTGCCTCCCGGGTTTTTTACGCCATTCTCCTGCCTCAGCCTCCCGAGTAGCTGGGACTACAGGCGCCCGCCTCGTCGCCCGGCTAGTTTTTTGTATTTTTAAGTAGAGACAGGGTTTCACCTACGTATTAGCCAGGATGGTCTCGATCTCCTGACCTCGTGATCCGCCCGTCTCGGCCTCCCAAAGTGCTGGGATTACAGGCTTGAGCCACCGCGCCCGGCCTCAACATTCTTACCATTACCACGTATTACTATGTGCCAGGCTCCAGCTGAGTGTTTTTATATATTCACCTAGCTCACATTCAACAATTATCCTAGTACGTGGGCACTCCAGCTATAGCCCCATTTACTGAAGCCCAGAAGTTAGCAACCTATCCGAGGGCACTCAGTTGGCAAATGGCTGGGCTAACTGTGACTGACTGTCCCAAGCTCATGCTTATCTACCCCATTTTACTTCTTCCTCCAGAGGTAGAATAAAAACAGAACTATAGTGGGAGCAGGTTCAAGTCTCAGCCTTGCTTTGAATTCGCTGGAATCCTGAACAACTCCTATTTCCTTTCTGGGCTTGAAGTACCCAACCTGTAAATGAGAGGTTTAGATTGACCTCTGAGGCCCTTCCAGTTCCAAATATTCCCTCCTCTCTGAAAGGAGGAAGGGAAAACCAAGGCCCTGAGGGCACAGCAATGGAGACAGTGCTGACAACTAGGAAACTGGGCTGGGTAAGCCTAACTATAGCCTAGTGTTCTCAAGAACTCAGGGTAGCAGCCTATCTGTGGGTAAATGCAAACCCACTGTTCTCAGCATAGCTGTAAAACCAGCTGATGGTTAGAAGCCTAGCCATGTGGACCTCCCCAGGAGAAGGGGGCGCTATTGCCACCTGGAAGCCTGCCCCACTGCCCCTTCTACAACTTTCAGGGTCTCTTGTTCTTCCCACCCAGTCAGCTGCAGCAGGGGCAAGCAGGCAAGCATGAGCTCAACCAGTTCGTCAGCAATTGTGCTTCTTCCAGCAACTGAGATGCATTCTGGATAATGCAGCCTTCTGAAGGGTCTGAGATATCCCATAAATCCCAGCCACTCTCTACCCCTAAATGATGACAGTTA
The DNA here is from genome assembly GCF_001698545.2 of Rhinopithecus bieti. Classification (NCBI taxonomy): domain Eukaryota; kingdom Metazoa; phylum Chordata; class Mammalia; order Primates; family Cercopithecidae; genus Rhinopithecus; species Rhinopithecus bieti. The sequence goes on from NW_016806375.1 coordinate 1,159,231, forward strand.
ATAATTGCCCAAGATCCACATTTCAGGAATGACTTGGAAACTTGCTCCATTTTGTAATCTGGGAACCTTGCCCTAAAGGATCAAATGGGAAACCCCAAATCACCTATTCTTAACCCAAGAGGTTCTGCCATGTGGCCACAGTCATCTTTCAAAAGGAAAAATCTGACCATGCTACTCCCCTCACATACAATCTTCAATATCTCTCCACTCCTTCCAGCTAAAATTAGAATTCAGCACAGATTACAAGGTAATCTTTACCTTACTTTACCTTACTTTCTAATCATCCACACTAGAACCACAAGGAACTCAGTTCCCGGAACACCAGGACCTTCCCTCAAACAAACATGAGTTCTCTTTCCAGGCTTCTTCTCAGATGACTGCTACTCATCCTTCCCATTTCTAGAAGACTTCTCTGACCTATACTGAATTGGGTGTCCCTGCTACACTGCCAAAGAATTCCATGCTTTGGGATTCCCTACACAGCACATTCCATACTGAATTTTGAGTGCATGTGTTTCTTGCAGAGACTTTTTATTATGCACTGCAGTATCCCCTATATCTGACACATGGTAAGCACTCAAAATGTAATGAATGAATGCCATTAAAAATATGCAATTAATTCATTCTTTCACTAAGTGTTCACCAAGCTGCCTACTACATTGTGCCAGGCACTGCTACAGGTGCTGGGAATACAAAGTAGTCAAGTATCAAAGTCTCTGACCCAGTGGTGGTAAGAGCTAAGAAGAAAAATAGCCAGGTGCTGTGGCTCATGCTTGTAATCCTGGCACGTTGGGAAACCGAGGTGGAAGGACTGCTTGAGCCTAGGAGTTTAAAGACCAGCCTGGGCAACACAGTGAGACCCTATTCCTACAAAAAATTTAAAAACTGGCCAGGCGTGGTGGCGTGTGCTTGTAGTCTCAGCTACTGCTCTGGAGGCTGAGGTGGGAGGATTGCTTGAGCTTGGGAGGTTGAGTCTGCAGTGAGCCGTGATCGCACTGCTGTACTGCAGGCTGGGTGACAGACTCAGACCCTGCCTTGGGGGGAAAAAAAAAGCTAAAAAGAAAAATGAAGCAGGGTAAGAGGGATGGAGATAGGGAATCCAAGGTCAGGGCTTGCTAGTCTATATAGGGCAGTCTGGGAAGGCATTTCCACCACAGTGATGTGCAGGAAGAGCACTACAGAACAAAAGATCTGAAGCAAAGAGTACATGACATGTTTCAGGAAGTGAGGACTGATGTTGGAAGGGAATGAGTGAAGAAGGAGCAAGTGATCAAAGATGAGGTCAGAGGTTAGATGGAGACCAGATCAAGTACAGTCTTACAGAACACCCTGAAGACTCTGGATTTTACTCTGCTGAGAAGTTACCAGAGGGCTTTAAGTAGGAGTGATAGGAGACCAGTTAAGAGGCTGCTGCAAAAATCTACATGAGAAATGATGATGTATGGTCCAGGCCAGCAAGAGATGAGGTGGTAAAAGCATTTAGATTTGGACCTAGTTTTTGTTGTTGTTGTTGTTGTTGTTTTTGGAGATGGAGTCTTGCTCTGTTGCCCAGGCTGGAGTGCAGTGGCATGATCTCGGCTCACTGCAACCTCTGCATCCCAGGTTCAAGCGATTCTTGTGCCTCAGCTTTCCAAGTAGCTGGGATTACAGGTGTGCACCACGACACCCAGCTACTTTTTATTTTTAGTAGAGACTGGGTTTCACCATGTTGGCCAGGCTGGTCTCAAACTCCTGACTTCAAGTGACCCTCCCGCCTCAGCCTCCCAAAGTGCTGGGATTACAGGTGGGAGCCACCACGCCCAGCCAGTTTTGTTTTGGTTTTTTTTTGAGACATGGTCTCACTGCATTGCCTAGGCTGGAGTGCAGCAGCACAATCATAGCTCAACATAGCCTCGACCTCCTGGGCTCAAGCAATCCTCCCACTTCAGCCTCCAGAGTAGTTGAGACCCCATAGGAGTGCACCACCACACCCAGTTAATTTTTTTTTAAAAAGAGATGGAGTCTCACTATGTTGCGCAGGCTGGTCTCAAACTCCTGGGCTCAAGTGATCCTCTCACTTCAGCCTCCCAAAGTGCTGGGATGCCATGTGTGAGCCACCACACCCAACCTAGACGCAGTTTTTTTTTTTTTTTTTTTCTTTTGAGATGGAGTCTTGCTCTGTCACCCAGGCTGGAGTGCAATGGCACAATCTCAGCTCACTGTAACCTCTGCCTCCCAGGTTCAAGCGATTCTCCTGCCTCAGCCTCAAGAGTAGCTAGGATTACAAGCACGTGCCACCACGCCCGGCTAATTTTTGGATTTTTAGTAGAGGCAGGGTTTCACTGTGTTGGCCAGGCTGGTCTTGAACTCCTGACCTCAGGTGATCCGCCCCCCCACTTGGCCTCCCAAAGTGCTACGAGTACAGGTGTGAGCCACCGCGCCCAGGCAGCTTTTTCTTTTTGAGATAGTCTTGCCCTGTTGCCCAGGATGGAGTGAGTGCAGTGACACACTCATCTTTCACTGCAGCCTTTACCTCCCAAGGCTCAAGTGATCCACCCACCTCAGCCTCCCCAGGAGCTGGGATTACAGGCACATACCACCATGCCCAACTAATTTTTTTTTTTTTTTAAGAGATGGGGTATCCCTATGTTACCCAGGTTGGTCTCAAACTTCTAGACTCAAGCAATCTGCCCACCTTGGCCTCCCACCCAAAGTGCTGGGGTTACAGGCATGAGGCACTGTGCCCAGCCAGGACACAGTTTTTAAGAGTCAAAGGATGTACTAGCACATTACATGTGGGGTCACCAAAAGACATTTACTTTTTAGAGACAAGGTCTCACTCTGTCGCCCAGGCTGGAGTACAGTGGCACAATCACAGTTCACTTGCAACCTTGAACTCCTGGGTTCACATGATCCTACCATCTTGGCCTCCCAAAGTGCTGGGATTACAGGTGTGAGCCACTGCAACCAGCCAGAAAAAAAGAGAGGTGGCAAGGATGATCTTAAGGTCTTTAGTCTGAGCAATTAGAAGGATAGAAATGCTTAACGTCTCCTGAGTCTCGCTTTCCTCATCTGTGAAATGGGAATAAAAAGAGAATCTGCTGGGCCAGGCGCAGTGGCTCATACCTGTAATCCCAGCACTTTGGGAGGCCAAGGTGGGCAGATCATCTGAGGTCAGGAGTTCGAGACCAGCCTGACCAACATGGAGAAATCCCGTCTCTACTGAAAACACAAAAAATTAGCCGGGGGTGGTGGCGCATGGCCATAATCCCAGCTACTTGGGAGGCTGAGGCAGGTGAATCGCTTGAACCCAGGAGTCAGAGGTTGCCGTGAGCCGAGATTGCGCGCATTGCACTCCAGCCTGGGCAACAAGAGCAAAACTCTTTCCCAATTAAAAAAAAAAAAAAAAAAGCCTCTGCTCGGCAGATCACTTGGGCTAGAACAGATGAGACACTCAGTAAATGGTGACTATTATACCACTATTACCTATCTCTGAATTATCAGGAGCCTAAATAAATTAGTTTAAGTGAAAAGCAGAGCAAAAACCATACAGAGTCCTATCTCTATCAGATCATTTATCTAGATGGCTCCTGGATACTGTGGGACTTAAGTTCCTCTGAGAAGCTTGCAACTCCATTCTAAGGCAAAGAGAAGACAACTTGAGTGGCTGGAATGTATGTCTTGAGAGTAAGGTTGTTACCACTAGTTTGGAGAGTAATTACAAAGTGGCCTGTAAACAAGGCCTGTCATGGAGGAATCATCTAGGTTTACTAACAGCACATCAAACTGAGATGGAGAAGTCCCACGCCATGTATGACAGATTTACCAGGCTGGATTTACAAAATTCATCTATGAAGACCCACACTCGTCCCCTCCCCATACCTAGGGCTTTGCCAGTCTAAAGGTTCAGCCAAGAAAAAAAAAGGTGCCACACTAGGACTGTCCTTGATTCTGGGAAAATCTTTCAGGGAGACATCCCAGGCTATTAGCCATGGGAAGTTGGTCACTTGCCCCTGGTAACTATCACAAATAGCCCTTCTTGAAAATTCAGCTAACTCCTGATTATCCACTCAGTTGAGGAAAGGCACAGATAAACCCTCAGAGTAAGTAATTACCAATATCTGGCTTTGGAATGCAATCTTCTGAAATTAAAAAAACTTACATCTTACATCTGTGTAGGATGTTTATTTTTCAGACGGAGTCTTGCTCTGTCACCTAGGCTGGAGTGCAGTGGCACGATCTCAGCTCACTGCAACCTCCCCCTCCCAGGTTCAAGCAATTTTCCTGCCTCAGCCTCCTGAGTAGCTGGGACTACAGGTGCAGGCCGCCATGCCTGGCTAATTTTTTTGTATTTTTAGTAGAGATGAGGTTTCACTATGCTGGCCAGACTGTTCTTAAAACTCCTGACCTCATGATCCGCCTGCCTCAGCCTCCCAAAGTGCTAGGATTACAGGTGTGAACCACCGCACCTGTGCTGCCCCGTACTTAACAGCAATTTGACCCTCTAAACAACCTCAGCACCAGGATTAGCCCCATTCTGTGAATAAGGAAAACAGAGGTTAGACAAACAATCTAAGGTCACAAAGTGAGAGTAGAGAGAAGTACCCTGCTCATGTCCTAATTTAAATTCCATCACCGTCCCCCTTCACATTGATGTGCTGTTTCCCATGTTTTCACTAGCGAGGTATCAAACACTTACTTCTTTCCTTGAATCCCAGGCAAGGTAAGGCCATCCTTTCTCCTGGCCACTCCCTTAGATCACTCTGGACCAGCCAGGGAGGTTTGTGAGTCTGGACTGAGGCACCTGCTGAACCTCCAGTGGCCCCAACACCCTAATTACTCCCTTTGAGCTGTCTTGGGTTTTGCAAACAGGGGCACTCCCATCTGCCAAGCTCTTCATTTTAAAGAGGTTTTTGTGGTTTCAGGCCGGCTCCTCCTTCTCCTCCTCCTCCTCCTCCTCCCCTGCCCACCTCCCAGAAAAGGGAATGGGTGCTCAGTAATAGCTATTAGATTGCTTACTCCAGTTCAGGTCCCACTGCTAGACAGTGGGTGGGTCAGCAAAAAGACCCCATCCCTCAGGAGGTTCAGAGTTCAGGAAGGTTTGTGACTATCCTCTACCTCCCAAAGGGCCCCACCTCCTAAAAACCTTCCCCTACCTGGCAGGCACTCACTTCCGGGTCAGTATGAAACGCAAACTACCTGTCCAGAAGGGAAGGGGCCAGGCCAGCTGAAGGCTCCCGATGAAAGCTGCCTCCCACTCTCCCCTTCAAAGGGTGTCCTAATTGTGACCTCTCCTTAGAAGAAGAGAAAGTGATTCACACTATATTGCTTCTTGGACTTTTGGCTAAGATCAAGTGCACGATAGGAAAAAGCCTTAAGTCTCATTGAATAGACTAACCAAGCAGTTTTAGCTGGGGTGCACAATATATCCAGTTACACAGTTAAAAATAATCATAATACCATTATCATCCCTGACAAAATAAGATAATTTCTTATCTTAAAATAGTCAAATTTCCTCAGTTGTCATCAAAACATCTTTGGACATTTGGTCAAGAATCAAGATCCAAACAAGATCCACAACAATGCACGACTGATGTCTCAACTCTCTTCATCTGTAACAGTTCTTCCTTTTTAAAAATGCCATTTATCTATTGGAAATAGTGTGTCTTGTAGAATTTCTCACATTTAGAAACTGAATAACTGCCTACCTCATGGCTAATTAGTCTGTTACTGTAGCCCCATTTCCCTACAAACTGGCAGTTAGATCTATGGTTGTTAGATTTAGGTTCAGTTTTTATTGGCGGAGGAAATTTTCAGGCTTTCAGACGCTGTAAGGCACATAACGTCTGGCTGCTCCATTATACACCCTCAAGCCATCGACTTAGGCTCCTGAAGCCAGAAGAGTTTCTCCAGCCTCCAGAGAGCTTGGATTCTTAATCATGATGCAAATATAAAGCTACACATATATAAAGCTATACTTTGGTTTCTTTCTTTTGTGGGAAGGGAGTTTTAGAAAAAAAGTTTTGATACTAGAAAACTTTTAAGACATTTAGACCTAGTCTAATACGCTGATTTTACAGATGAAGAAACAGAGGCACAGAGAAAGCAAAGGGTTTGCCAGCGTCCACATTGCTGGTCATGAGCATGATCAGAAGTAGCTCCTAGGGCCGGGCACGATCACTCATGCCTGTAATCCCAACCCAGCACTTTTGCAGGCTGAGGCGGGTGGATCACCTGAGGTCAGGAGTTTGAGACCAGCCTGACCAACATGGAGAAACCCTGTTCTACTAAAAATACAAAATTAGCCGGGCATGGTGGCGCATGCCTGTAATCCCAGTTACTCGCGAGGCTGAGGCAGGAGAATCACTTGAACCTGGGAGGTAGAGGTTGTGGTGAGCTGAGATCGTGCCATTGCACTCCAACCTGGGCAACAAGTGCAAAACTCCATCTCCAAAAAAAAAAAAAAAGTAGCTCCTAATAACGGTGAAGTAGCTTTGACACTGCAAGGTCATGGTGATGCCCTAGATCCACAGACACCCAGCTAGTACAACCAGGGCAATCTGGGGAAGGGCCCACACCCAGGAAGCAAAGCAGAGAGGTTTACATGGGCCCAGTTCAGTGCAGCAGAGGATCTCTGGGGCACCACGGGATTGCTGAATGATAATCTTTTTAAATTTTGGGCCAGTTGGTTGCATTTCAAAGGGACACAGAAAAAAATGATGCTCAGAACATAAACATTTAAGTCTCAGACCTTGTTCCAAACTTCAGCACTACGTTTCTTACTACACATCAAGTTAGAGGTGTACACAAAACAAACCTACTGTCTACCCCGGCTACGGTGGATGCGGGCTTGTGGAAATGATATACAGACACTTATCGACTTAAGATGGGGTTACATCCTGAAAATACCATAAGGCCAGCCATGGTGGCTCACATCTGTAATCCCAGCACTTCAGGAGGCCTAGGCCAGCAGATCACTTGAGCCCAGGAGTTGGACACCAGCCTGGGCAACATGGCAGAACCCCATCTCTATAAAAAATACAGAAAAAAATTAGCCAGTGTGGTGGCATGCACCTGTAGTCTCAGCTACTAGGGAGGCTAAACTGGGAGGATCCTTTGAGCCCAGGAGTTTGAGACTGCAGTGAGCTATGATTGTGCCACTACACTCCAGCCTAGGTGACAGTGAGACCCTGTCTAAAAAATAAATAAATATAATTAAATTGAAAATGCATTTAATACACCTACCTACTGAACATCAAAGCTTAGCCTAGCACCAGGTACCATGGCTCATGCCTGTAACCCCAGCATTTTGGGAGCCCAAGGTGGGCGGACTGCCTAAGGTCAGGAGTTCAAGACCAGCCTGGTTAATGTGGTGAAACCCCGTCTCTACTAAAAATACAAAAATTAGCTGGGCATGGTGGTGCACACCTGTAGTCCTAGCTACTTAGGAGGCTGAGGCAGGAGAATCGCTTGAAGCCGGGAGGCGGAGGTTGGAGTGGGCCAAGATCACACCACTGCACTCAAGCCTGGGCGACAGAGCAAGACTGTCTCAAAAAATAATAATAATAATAATAATAATAATAAAAACTTAGCCTAGCCTATCTTAAATGCACTCAGAACACTTATATTAGCCTACAGATGGCCAAAGCATCTAACATAAAGCCTATTTTAAGTGTTGAATCTCTCATGTAATTAATTTATTGAATACTATATACTGCAAGTGAAAAACCATGGTTGTATGGGTACCTGAAGTACAGTTTCCAATAAATGTGTATCACTTTCTCATCAACATACAGTCAAAAAATCATAAATTGAACCACCGTAAGTTGGGGACTATCTGTACTCTCAAGTCTCACGGCACTACACGTGCACCAGCCACAGCAAACTTTCAGTCCAGTTAGGCTGACTTTTCCTCATATCCCTGACAGCACACGTGCAACTCCCCCCAAAGAAAATCTTCACAAAAGGCAAATTAAAAAGTTAAAATTTATTTTTTAAAAATTCATCTCACCACACTCCGAAGCAAAAAACAGCTAATTCTTAAGAGTCACCAACCTTTAAATTATCCATCCCATGCCCTTCATGTCTGTGGATAAGCAAAAGTCAAGTTTTAAGAGACAGATCCCATACATATCATGGAATACTGATATAACAAAAGAAAAGGAAAGATCTGCATTCAGCAACCCCATCATATTACAGGTAGAGAAAAGCAGAGATCCAGAGAAAAGTCCCACCAAGACCCAGAGTAACAACTTCTACCTGCCAGGCACTGGGCTAAATACATTTATCATAATAATGAATGCTCGTAATACCCCCATGAGGCAGGTAAATCATAAATATCTATTACACAAATTAAGAAGGTGAGGCACAGAATGGTTAAATAACTTGCCCAAGGAGGCACAGCTAACAAGTGGTAGAGCTGGCATTTGAACCCACGCAGTTTGACCCCAGAACTTTTGCTATATATCATCTCTTAACTTAGACATCTTGGACCTTATACTTAGAAGGGATATGGCTAGGATAAGGCAAAAATTTTAAACATTTAAAAATACTCTGGGGAGGGAGGGAGATCTAAAAAACCAAAATGCAAATCCCAAGACTTAAAACTACAAATGTAAGACTTGGATGCTTAAAGCAGAATACAGAACCCCACAAGAAAGGAGAGATATCACAAAACATATTTTATTACTAGTTACTGCATGTGTCCCTTAAAGAACTAAAACACCAACATCTGAGCCAAAAGCAAGGCTAAAAATAGGCATTTACAGCAAGCTTTGGAAAGCTTTTAGTTTGCTTATGAGGTACTCATTTCTGTAGACTCCCAAAAACACATGCATCACAGAACACAAAAATTCCCAAGACCACACAGCCACTCCACTAGTGTCACATTTAAATTTGTCAAAGCTGTAAATAAAACCAGGGCTGGAAAAGCACTTCAGAGATTCATGTAGGCTCCAGAGAAAGGGCCACCATCTAGCCTTATCAGACTGACAGCCCAATCACAGAATTCTCTCTCAAAATACACACAAGCCTAACAACAAGCTTAGAGAGAGAAGCTACGGGATTAACCTGAGTTAGGCTGTCAAAACCTATTCCAAAGGTTCTAAACCAACGAGTAGACACTCTCTTACCTTAAGATTCCAAAAAACAATAACAGAGCAAATCTACCCTTACTGAGAATTTTGCTTTGGGCACTTAAAGCAAGTCAGCTTCTCCGCTCAGAGGAAAAGGTGAGATGCCAGCCAAGCTGTCTTCTTCCCACGATCAATAACCCCAGTGACACACACTATCAAGGGCTCCTGGACTTACACAAAATGCCAGCTCAGGCACCCAATACCACCTGATGTCATGGCTGATTTAAAACCCACAAGGCAGGTTCACCATTAGCCAAGCAGTAGCCAGGATGAGTAGCCCCATTTAAAAGGAGTGCTCTCTCCCGGGGATGATTATACCCTTTTGAGTTTAAAGAGTGGAGAAGGACCAAAGAGTGTTCTAAAGTTGTTTTCCCTCATTCTGTGGGTGGATAGGAGGGATGTGAAAGAAAACGGAGGTTTCAGCACTGTCTTTTGCATAAGAGGGCTCTGGAAGGGAAAGGGGGGAAGGGAAGGAGGGGTGAAGGAAGAGAACACAGTTTGAGGGATTGTTAGTAAACCCCCAATGTCCTCTCCTCCAAATGAAGCAACCTGAAAAGAAATAAAAATTGCAACATGCTGTTTTCAGGACTGGCTATTCTGGCTTCCCTAGGACTAGCAGTGCTTCTACTTCTTTGACTGTGAAGGCATTAAGCACCCCCTTTATTTTTAATGGTTTAAACCAGTTAGCCTCAATCAGCTACGGCAGGAGAGGAGTTTTTTTTTTTTTAAAAGCACCAGGGCTACGACCAGAGGCCATCATTCTAACTACAAGACAGTTCCAAACCGACCCACCTCCAACGGACCCAAAACCAAAGAATGGAGACCCGCCCTCTGCGCCGGCCGAGGAAAGAGTGGGCGCGCCCCCCCACCCAAGCCGACGATCTATTCTCGGCAAAGGAAGGCCAGGAGCAGACTCCATATTCTGCATCGCCTCTCTCCCCACGCTGACACGGCTCTGCTGGGATTTCCTGCAACCCTTACCTCCCCCTGGAAAGGGGCACGGTCCAAAAGGACCAAAACGCGGAGGAGGGAGAGGGAGGACTCGCGGAGCGCCGGTCGGCAGTCACATGCCGCTCCCCGCGCGGGGAGGCACCACGTTGTCCCGGCTGCAGAGGAATGCCGGGAAGGGGGGACGCGCACACACCCGCGCCGCGCACACGCACACTCGGCGCCGCGGGCCCGCACCCGCCTGCCACCCCCAGCGCCGCGGCCCGCGCCGAACGCCGAG
>NW_016806375.1:1171299-1174704 GCF_001698545.2 Rhinopithecus bieti
AGGCGGCGGGAGCGCGCGCGCACGGCTCCGCGGTCCTGCCCCTCGCCCCGCCCCTCGTCTCCGATTCCTCAGAGCACCTCCCGGGCTGGGGTAGGGACGCTCAGACCGGACGGGGCGAGCACGTGCCTGATGCAATTCGGGAGTTGTCGGTGGGGGCGCTGAGGGGGATAGGAGAGAAGGCTGGGCGAGGAGGGGAGGTGTCTTAAAGGGCCAGCGTGTGAGAGCGGCTTCAGGTGGAGCACATGGGACCGGGCCACGCGGGCGGCCGGGCCTGCTCGCGCTTTTTAGGCTGGGTGTCAGATTCAGGGGAAGGATCCATTAGTGTCATTCCTGACTTCCGGGAGACTGAAGGGAGGACCCTCATCCGCCCCGAGGATGCACCAACGCTGCCCCCTCCCCTGTGCGCGGCGGGCCTGGCCCCTTCGGTCCCCGCCCGGGTGACCTTGGTTGGGTGAGCCGTCCGCACCTCAGCGGGTTGTGCTCCGCGCTTCGCCGCCGCCAGGCCTGGCCTCGACGCTACCCGCAGATGGGTTCGACTCCGGGCCTGGAAGGCGATTCTTTAGCCCTTGAGGGCAGCGGGAGCCTAGGAAGTGGGAACGGAATTACCAAAGCCCTCACCCAGACCAGGCCCTTCTCCCCACCGCGGAACCTTGTATTTATGGGCAGGAAATGTCTTTTCTTTTAAGTGGATGTTGTTTTTTTCCTCAAGAATTGCTTTGGGCGGAGTTGAACCGTCCCTGGATTGGGACTTCTGAGATCTGAGGTTTTATCCTGGCCCTGCCCCTTACCATCTGCAGCAGTGACTTCCAGTTTCGTGGGCCTCAGTTTCACTATTGTAAAATGAAGGAACAACGTATGACAGCAGTTTCAAACTTCAATGTACATTCTATTCAATAAATACTTACTGACCTCGTACTGTGGGGGCCTTGCAGGGTTCTAGGAAACGGGTTTGGTATAAACCAGGCTAATGAAGTCCCTATCCTCATGGAATTTATTCTAAGGTGGGGAAAGAGACAATAAAAAAGTGATAAATTATTGTCTAGTATCTATGAAGACAATAGTTAAACTGTGGTAATCAGTTAAACTAGATGGACTACTTTTGTTTGGGTGATAAGGGAAGACTTCTTTGAACGCACATGCCAAAGTATTAGGAATCAGGCTCGGTCTGGGACTGGACCCAGAAATCTGCGTGTCTAGCAAGATACCTTTGGTGCTTATGACTTCACTTAGAGAAGTCCTGGCTTCTGACTGGCTGTGATCCCACGTGCTCACATAACATAACAGCCTGGAATGTTGGCCATCTCCAAAACAAGAATTAGAGCACACGACCTGCTGGATCTAGGAGACGACTGAATGAAAAGCCTCTTGGAACTGCCCCAGCCAGCAAGGCTGAGCTGTAGGATTGTTGTAACCTGTATGGGGGAGAAGCACTGGTAGGGATAGCCAGGTAATGCCATGTCTAATTCCAACTCTTGGGTTATTCAGCCTCCAAACCTTGGCCAGCTAGCCGCACTTCCCTGGACCCCTCTCCTGGTGGAAAAATGGGGGTAAATAATGCCTGACTTGCTTCCACCCTCTGAGCTCCTGTGAAGGGTCAAGTGAGACAATGTTAGTCAAGGTGCTGTGTAAATTTTATAGACAAGCCAGCACTTGAAAAGAGCTACCAAGGAAGGTAATGTTACTCAATGAATTACACCAGGAATCTACTAAGTGCATTACATGTACTCTTAATCAGAAGGTAAATTATTGCACATTGCCACTGGAATGCACTATTTATTTATTTGAAGAGGTAAGGTCTGTCACCCAGGCTGGAGTGCAGTGGTGTGATCATGGCTTACTGCAGCCTCAAACTCCTGGGCTCAAGCTATCCTCCTACCTCAGCCTCCGAAGTAGCTAGGACCACAGGCACGTGCCACCATGCACAGCTTTATTTTTTAAAATTTATTGATAAATATTACCTGAAGAGATTATTCACTCTAGACCCTCTCTAAACTTTGTTAATAGGGACATAATTATTATTGTTGGTCGTTCTTTTTGTAATTGGAGGTAGAGAAGTACCCTCCCCTGACCCCTGAGAACTTGTGAGGGTACGAGGGCACTATGTGGACAAGAAACTCATTCATGCTACTCAGCAGTCAGAGACAGGGTTGAACAAGCATGGCCAGGCCCTGCTGTGTACAGAGTGGAGGGGTATTGAGATCTGCCTACCCTGGGCCTGCCCCAGAGAGAGGCGAACTAGGGCCAGAGAAAGTAACAGACCTGTGTGAAACATCTTTTTTTTTTTTTTTTGACTTTCATTCTGTTGCCCGGGCTGGAGTGCAGTGGCGGGATCTCAGCTCACTGCAACCTCCGCCTCCTGGGTTCAAGCAATTCTCCTGCCTCAGCCTCCTGAGTAGCTGGAATTACAGGCGCCCGCCACTACACCCGACTAATTTTGTATTTTAGTAGCAACGGGATTTCACCATAATGGCCAGGCTGGTCTGAAACTCCTGACCTCAGGTGATCTGCCCAACTCAGCCTCCCAAAGTGCTGGAATTACAAGCGTTAGCCACCATGCCTGGCCGAGACAACATCTTACACTTAGAAGCTGTTAGAACTGGAAAAAGGAATCATAATGATTACTCATTTTCCTTGTTTTGCAGATGAAGAAACCAAAGTTCAGAAAAGTAAAGTTCCCGCCTGGGCACGGTGGCTCAAACCTGTAATCCCAGCACTTTGGGAGGCTGAGGCGGGCACATCACCTGAGGTCATGAGTTCGAGACCAGCCTGGTCAACATAGTGAAACCCCGTCTCTACTAAAAATACAAAAATTAGCTGGGCGTGGTGGCGCACACCTGTAATCCAAGCTACTCAGGAGGCTGAGGCACGAAAATTGCTTGAACCCAGGAGGCAGAGCTTGCAGTAAACCGAGACTACCCCCACTGCACTCCAGCCTGGGTGACAGAACAAAACTCCATCTCAAAAAGAAAAAAAAAAAAAGAAAAGTAAAGTTCCTTATCCAAAGTCAGACAGCAGAGCCTGACAGAGCCAGGTGTCATACCTGAATCTCTTTATCCTAAATCTAGTAGCTTTTTCTACATTAAAATAATGAAACTGGGTCTGGGCACAGTGACTCACACTTGTAATCCCAACACTTTGAAAGGCCAAAGCAGGAGGATCGCCTGAACCCAGGAGTTAGAGACCAGCCTGGACAACACAGTGAGACCCTATCTCTATTTCTTTTAAACTTTTAATAAAAAAAAGATGAGGCCGGGTGCGGTGGCTCACGCCTATAATCCCAGCACTTTGGGAGGCCGAGGCGGGTGGATCACGGGGTCAGGAGATCGAGACCATCCTGGCTAACACGGTGAAACCCCGTCTCTACTAAAAATATTTTAAAAATTAGCCGGGCGTTGTGGCGGGCGC
>NW_016806375.1:1175261-1187324 GCF_001698545.2 Rhinopithecus bieti
AAAAAAAAAAAAAAAAAAGATAGAATTGGGATTTGAATTCAGGTTTTTTTGATTCCTAACCAACTATAGTATTCTATATGCATATATTTCTAAATACAGTCACCCTCCCTTATCCTAGTGTATGCCTGAAACCCCAAATAGTACCAAACTCTATATATACTATGTTTTCCTATATATACATACCTATAATAAAGTTTAATATATAAATTAGGCACAGTAAGAAATAAACAATAATAATAAAATAGAACAATTATAACAATAGACTGTAATCAAATTTATGGCTGGGCGCAGTGGCTCACGCCTGTAATCCCAGCACTTTGAGAGGCCAAGGCAGGCGGATCACGAGGTCAGGAGATCAAGACTATCCTGGCTAACATGGTGAAACCCCGTCTCTACTAAAAACACAAAAAAAATCAGCCGGGCTTGGTGGCTGGCCCCTGTAGTCCCAGCTACTCTGGAGGCTGAGGCAGGAGAATGGCATGAACCCGGGAGATGGAGCTTGCAGTGAGCTGAGATCGCGCCACTGCACTCCAGCCTGGGTGACAGAGTGAGACTCCACCTCAAAAAAAAAAAAAAATTATCTGGGCATGGTGGCATACACCTGGAGTCCCAGCTACTGGGGAGGTTGAGGTGGGAAGATAACCTGAGCCTGGGAAGTTGAGACTGCAGTGAGCCATGATTGCGCCACTGTACCCCAGCCTGGGGAACCCAGTGAGACCCTGTCTCAAAAACAAAACAAAACAAAAACCTATTTGTAATTAATTATATGCTTGTTTGCTCCTTGTGCAAACAACTTCCTAAAGAGAGAGCAGGCTGCGTGAGAGACTAGAGAGCTGGGGGAATTGATTTATAACCTGGGTCCCATCTCCAAGTTTGCTGAATGACTTTGGGCAGCCTCCTGAGCCTTCCATCCACGAAACAGGAAGCATATCTGCCCATCCGGCTTATAAACAGGAAGAAAATACAAAGTTTACATGAAATTTTATTCCATTGGAGGGGGAGCAGTGAATAGGTAAAGAAAGGAGGAATGGTTCCTTATCTGTGCTTATTATAAAGGAAAATTTAACATGCTTGGATATGTATTAGTTTTATTCCCTTTGAGTTTGGTTTTCCAAAGAGCCTTGTGTTTCTGGAAGAGCTTGGGCTAATCACTTACTTCTGCTATGGGGCCCCTTGGGTATGAAGCCTCTTACATTGACACAACGGGAGTGGGGTTAGCATAGGGAGGGGCCTTGGCCAAAACAGTGCCAGCTGGGGAGTGTTTTTCAAGATCCTGAAGACTCTTGGGCCTTCTGACACACATCACATAATTATTTCAGTTCTTGGGAAGAGGCTCAGCCAGGATCTCCTCTTGTGAAGTAGATGTAAACGGCAATAGCTAACATACAAGGAGGAGGTGGGGTAGAGACTATTTCCATAATTCCTCGTTTAACCCCCAGGCCAATCCTTTTCCATGACTAACCCCACTTTACAGATGAGAAAGGAGGCTCAGAGGAAGAGGGGTGGTCAATGAGGAGGATGGTTTGCAATGAAGAAGGTCTGATAAATAACTTTTAACACACTCACCCCTCTGAGTTGGAAACAAGTACCATCTCAGCCTCTTCTCATCAGTTCTACCTATGCAGCCTCTTCTCCCATCCCCACTACCCTCCCTGGAGTTTTGTACTTCCCAAGTTGTCCCGTGATGGGCTTCCTCACTAACTGTACTCCCACTGTGATCCAGTCTACCACACTTGCCTGTGTCAGCTCTCTGGCTCTATGATGGACTCAGACCCCGCCTCTGCTTTGAATCTCCACATTCACACCCAGCACACCCTGACCCTAACTAACCTTCCTGTCCTACTGCCTTCCAGCACACACCCTACACTCCAGCAACAGGGGACCACTTACTCCTTCTTTAACTCAGGAAATATGTATTGAGCATCTACAATGTACCAGATACTGCTAGGCCCTGAACATAGAAAAGTGAGCAAGACAGACATGTTCCCTACTTCCCAGAAGTTTCCCATGTAAACCCCTGTGGGCTCCATGTTTTCCTACCTCCATTCATATAACATAGCTATTAATAGTGAGGTCATGACTCTGAATCCTGGCTCAACTACCTTGTGACTTTAGGTAAATATTTAACTTCTCTTTAAGCCTCAGTTTCCCCATCGGTAAATTGGAGATGATAATTCTACTTATCTCATAGAGCTTTCAGTGAGCCTTAAGTGAGATGTGTTTAATAGCCCAATGACATTTATAGCAGAGTATATGCTAAGTAATATTCCCTTTCATTACTTTTATTATTACTGATAACACCTTTCCATTTCCACTTGTCCTGAATTCTACTTGTCCTTCAAGGCTCAGCACCAAATGTCAACTTCTTCACAAAATCTTATTTAATCTCCATAGTTAAAGTAGATTTCTCTGAACTCTTATCTCCTAGTGGCAGTTTTCCTAAAACATATATTTTTCATTTTCTCTACTCGGTTATGGTTACTTATGAGAATGCCTTGTTCATAAGTAACCATAAGGCAGGGATTATACCTTATTCATCTTAGTGTTACTTGGAGTACTTATCAATGGTCACGAACAGGCCTTCAGTCTTTTCTGAACAAAAGAATAAATGAATGAATACAGGATCACTCCTGATTGCATCAATGTTTTGGCAACCAGAGCAACACTGTCAAGGGCCAAGTGCTAAATTATATTTATATATAAATATGTCTTTTGTAAATGATAAAATATAATATAAAAATAAAACAGGCTAACTTTAGCAAACTGGAAAATTTTTTTAGGCTGGGCACAATGGCTCATAACGGTAATCACAGCACTTTGGGAGGCCAAGGATGGGAAATCCCTTGAGACCAGGAGTTCAGGACAAGCCTGGACAATATACTAAGACCCCGTCTTTAAGAAAAATAAAAAAGAAATTACCTGAGTGTGGTGCCGCATATCTGTAGTGCAAGACTGAGACAGAAGGATGGCTTGAGCCCAAGAGTTTGAGGTTGCAGTGAGCCATTGATCATGCCATTGCACTCCAACCTGGGTGACAGAGGGAGACACTGTGTCTTTTCTTTTCTTTTCTTTTGTTTCTTTCTTTTTTTTTTTTTTGAGACGGAGTCTCGCTCTGTCGCCCAGGCTGGAGTGCAGTGGCATGATCTCAGCTCACTGCAGTCTCCGTCTCCCTGGTTCAAGCTATTCTGCCTCAGCCTCCCAAGTAGCTGGGATTACAGGCATGCATAACCATGCCTGGCTAATTTTTGCTTTTTTTGAGATGGAGTTTCACTTTTGTTGCTCAGGCTGAAGTGCAATGGCACAATCTCGGCTCACCACCACAACCTCCGCCTCCCAGGTTCAAGCAGTTCTTCTGCCTCAGTCTCCCGAATAGGTGGGATTACAGGTGCCCGCCAACACGCCCAGCTAATTTTGTATTTTTAGTAGAGATGGGGTTTCGTCATGTTGGTCAGGCTGGTCTCCAACTCCCGACCTCAGGTGATCCACGCGACTCAGTGTCCCAAAATGCTGGGGTTACAAACATGAGCCACCGCACCTGGCCTAATTTTTGTATTTTTAGTAGAGACAGGGTTTTGCAGGCTGGTCGCGAACTCCTGACCTCAGGTGATCCACTATGGCCATCTTTTTTTTTTTTTTTTTAAAGACAGTCTTGCTCTGTCAACCAGGCTAGAGTGCAATGGCACCATGTCAACTCACTGCAACCTCTGCCTCCCGCGTTGAAATGATTCTCCTGCTTCAGTCTCCCAAGTAGCTGGGATTACAGGTGCCTGCCACCTTGCCGGGTTAATTTCTGTTTTTTTTTGTTTGTTTGTTTGTTTTGAGACGGAGTCTCGCCCTGTCGCCCAGGCTGGAGTGCAGTGGCACAATCTCGGCTCACTGCAACCTGTACCTCCCGGATTCAAGCAATTCTCTGCCTCAGCTTCCCGAGCAGCTGAGATTACAGGTGCCCAAACGCCCAGGTAATTTTTGTATTTTCAGTAGAGGCAGGGTTTCACCATGTTGGCCAGGCTGGTCTCGACCTCCTGACCTCAAGTGATCTGCCCACCACAGCTTCCCAAAGTACAGGGATTACAGGTATGAGCCACTGCATCCGGCCCATTTTTTTTATTTCAGTTTTTTAGTAGAGATACTCTATTTTATCCAGGCTGGACTTGAACTCCGGACTTGAGTGATCCTCGTGCCTTGGCTTCCCAAAGTGCTGGGCTTACAGGCGTGAGTCACAGTGCCCAGCCAGTGACCCACTTGCTGTTTGGATCACCCTGTATTTTCCAAAGGGCTTTCATGGAGACAGGATAGACATGATTATCTTTGGTTGGCAGCTGAAGAACTGAGGCCTACAGAAGTTAAGTGACTTGCTCCAGGGTGCCAAGGCAGCAGAATCAAGATCAGAACCCAGGTATCACCCCTCCCATTCCAGATCGTGACACCACATCACAAGAGACACAGATAGTACTCATAGAAAACGCAAAAACCATACAGTTGGACGAACTCAGGTAACCATGTTTAAGCATTCCATGGTCAAGAAACATCCAAGTTCATGGAGACAAGTGGAAATCAGAAGCCAAAATGAGGGCATAAGGAAATTTCTTCGTAACATGAGCATAACTAGTCCCGCGGTGAGACTGGCTGAGAGAACCGTCACTCAGTCAAACATGGGAGCCAAGCTCCAAGACAGAAGGGCCCAGCCCTAGAGACTAGTGTGGAAACAATAAAGGACAAGACAGGGTCCCTCCACCTGGAAACAAAACTCCCTACACCAGCACATTGTTCTCCTCACAGACCATTTGCCTGTCCTTCACATGTGGCACAGAAAAATGGGGAAAGGGTTTGATGTCAAAAGAGCTGGGTTTAGGTCGGGTGTGGTGGCTGATGCCTGTAATCCCAGCACTTTGGGAGGCCAAGGTGGGTAGATCACGAAGTCAGGAGATTGAGACCATCCTGGCTGGCCAACATGGTGAAACCCCATCTCTACTAAAAATACCAAAATTAGGTGGGCATGGTGGTGTGTGCCTGTAATCCCAGGTACTTGGAAGGCTAAGGCAGAAGAATCGCTTGAACCAGGGATTCAGAGGTTGCAGTGAGCCGAAATCGCACCATTGCACTATAGCCTAGTAACAGAGTGAGACTCTGCCTCAAAAAAAAAAAAAAAAAAAAAAAAAAAAAGAAGTTGGGTTTAGGCCCAGCTTTGCCCACTTCCTAGCTGCATGACCTCAGGCAAGTCACTTTGTTTCTCTGAGTTTCAGTGTCTCCATCTGTAAAATGTCAGAAAGGGAATTGCTGGGTAAGATTCATTATGTCTTTGAGAGGATTAAATGAGCCAATATTTATGAAAGTGTTCAATAGTCTCAGCTCTGCCACCTACCAGCTTTGTAACCTTAGGCAAATTCCTTTGTGTCTCTCTGCCTCAGTTTTCTCCTGTGTAAAATGATGATGATGATAGCACCTACCCCCGAACCCCTGAGGATTATTGTAGGGATTGAATTAATACACCCAAAGTACTCAGAACAGTGCTTGATATATAGTGAGTACTGAGTAAATGTTTGCTATTATCATAAAGGGGGTAGTGGTCACTGGCATAGAGTCAGGAGAAGTATTCTTCAAATCTCACAAAGAAGGTGGGAGAAGTGTCACCCCATTTTAAAGATGAGGACACTGAGGCTCAGAAAGATGAGGTGTTTTATCTAAAGTCATACTGCTAGTTGGTGGAAACTCCAGGGCTTGTAAAGATTGTATATCCAAAAGGCCAGGTGCGGTGGCTCACACCTGTAATCCCAGCACTTTGGGAGGCCGAAGTGGGCAGATCATGAGGTCAGGAGATCGAGGCCATCCTGGCTAACACGGTGAAACCCCGTCTCTACTAAAAATACAAAAATGAGCTGGGAGTGGTGGCGTGCTGCCTGTAGTTCGAGCTATGAGGGAGGCTGAGGCAGGAAAATCGCTTGAACCGGCGAGGCGGAGGTTGCAGTGAGCTGAGATGGTGCCACTGCACTCCAGTCTCATAACAGAGCAAGACTCTGTCTCAAAAAAAAAAAAAAAATTACATGTCCAATACCCTTTCCCCTGCAGATAATATTCCATCTGTTGCAACCTGTCAGTCCTCTGGCCAATTTCAGCCCACAGGCAAATTTTGTTTGGTCCACACAGTATTTTTTAAATTGAATTTAAATGTGATTAGATGGGCCCAGCAAACACTAGTGAGCCTCAGGCCCCACTCCTCCTCTGGTGTTACTCCCAGCACACTACCCTCGTTTAGATACCTGCACAAACTAATGCCATACCAGTCATTAATATATGGAACAGACAAGTTCAGGAGACTAAAGAAGAGGCAGAGAGTATCATAGGTGAGAGTGGGAGGAAAGAGGTAGTCAGGGAAGCCTTCCTGGAGGTACCTGGATTTCAATTAGGACTTAAAACTGGGAAGTAGGATTTGCTGAGATTAAAAAGGAGGGCAGGAGATAGGGCAGATTGTTTTAGCATTTGGTGACCTTCGGATATGTTTATGATCCTCCCCTGCCAAGGCTTCCCCCAGGCCTTTCCTTTGGTAGAGGACAGAAAACAAATGAGCTGCCCTTTATCTCAGTTGAGGCCATGTGACCTAGGAGATCCAGAATCAATACAAATTGTCATTGTTTGTTGATTAATTGGTCTGTGCCATCATCTCTGAGGACTCAGCACTGTGCAAGGCACTTGGAGAAAGCTGAAATCACATGAGCCAAAGTATAAACTATAGCCCTGGCTGGGTGTGGTGGCTCATGCTTGTAATCCCAGCACTTTGGGAGGCTGAGGCAGGAGATTCACTTGAGAGGAGGAGTTGGAGACCAGCCTGGCCAACATGGTGAAATTCCATTTCTATTAAAAATACAAATATTAACTGAGCGTGGTGGTGGGTGCCTGTAATCCCAGCTACTTGGGAGGCTGAGGCAGGAGAATCGCTTGAACCTGGGAGGCAGAGGTTGCAGTAAGCCCAGATCGTGCCACTATACTCCAGCCTGAGCAACAGAATGCGACTCTGTCTCTAAACAAACAAACAAACAAACAAACAAACAAACAAACTATAGACCAGAAGCAGTGGCTCACTCCTGTAATCCCAGCACTTTGGGAGGCCAAGGCGGGTGGATCACCTGAGGTCAGGAGTTCGAGCCCAGCCTGGACAACCTGGTGAAACCCTATCTCTACTAAAAATAGAAACATTAGCTGGGCATGGTGGCGGGCACTTGTAATCCCAGCTATTCAGGAGGCTGAGTTAGGAAAATCGCTTGAATTTGGAAGGCGGAGGTTGCAGTGAGCTGAGATTGCACCATTGCACTCCAGCCTGGGCAACAAGAGTGAAACTCCATTTCAAAAAAGTAAATAAAAATAATGAACTACAGCCCTTGCCGTTAATAATAAAAGTAATAATGATAATGACAATAGCTAGCATTTATTACACCATTATGATAGTGGATAGTGGATTTTTTTGCTAAGGGTGGCATTTTTCAAGGAGCGTTTCCCAGAATATGAATAAATATACGTGAAGATGTAGTCCATCATCAAATCATTCTGGGAAACATTGGGTTAAGCAATGTTAAATGAAACTAGAAACTATTTTTTTCTTTTTTCTTTTTCTTTTCTTTTCTTTTTTTTTTTTTTTTTTTTTGAGACAGGGTCTCACTCTGTTGCCCAGGCTGGAGTACAGTGGCATGATCATGGCTCACTGCAGCCTCAACTTCCTTGACTCAAGCAATTATTTCACCTCAGACTCCTGAATAGCTGGAACTACAGGTACAAGCCACCTCACCCAGCTAATTTTTTGTATATATACATTTTTTTGAGACAGGGTCTCGCTCTGTTGCCCAGGTTGGAGTGCAGTGGCATGATCATGGCTCACTGCAACCTTTGCCTCCTAGTTCAAGAGATTTTCATGCCTCAGCCTCCTGAATAGCTGGGATTACAGGCATGTGACACTATGCCTGACTAATTTTATTTTTAATAGAGACAGGGTTTCACCATGTTAGCCAGGCTGGTCTCGAACCCCTGGCCTCAAGTGATCCACCTGCCTTGGCCTCCCAAGATGCTGGGATTACAGGCGTGAGCCGCCGTGCCCAGCCACTTTTTTGTATTTTTTGTAGAGAAAGGGTTTCATCATGTTGCCCAGGTTTGTCTTGTGCCCAGGCTCCAATTCTAGCAATCTTGATAGTTTCTAACATTTCCTACCTCTATGGAAAAAAGGATGATCACAGGAGTGAGGTGCAGAAAGGCTGTGGGAAGTTGATGGGGCTGCCTAACTGCCTGTCCCAACAACAGGCATGGATCAGAGAGGTTGGCCAATTTCCACAGGACTTGGATCTTTAGGTCAATTTGAGACATATCTCTAGGTTCGTTAGAAGGAATATGAATGGCCTAATTACCTAATGTGGACAAAAAGCATAGAGACTCTAGATAAAGACAAGGAAAAGCTGGGCTGGGCTAATTTTGCATGGGTATCATTGCCTTCTGTGTTTTTTGTAAACTTCCCAGGAGTCCCTCACTTAGGAAAAGCAGGAAATGTTGCAGTATGTCTGCCACTCTCTTAAAAACAAACAAACAAACAACCCTCCATAACTTTCTATTACAAGAATAAACTCTAGACCTCTCACTTTGGCCCACGTACCCTCTATGCTCCAGAACCCATTTACTTCCAGATTTTCCCTGTTTCTTGTCCCTGGCCTTGCTCTGTGCCAGTCCCACAAACACATGGAAACTCATCCCAGCCTGCGGGCCCCTAGGGCATAGTGTTCCCACTGCATTCCCACTCCCCCCACCCACACACAAACACTCGATATTTCGCATTCTTCAAGACTCAGCTTAAATGGCCCCTTCTCAGAGGGACCACCCTTGATCAGCCTGGTTGAAGTACTCTATGTTCTCCATAGCACAGATCACAACCTCTGATTTCATGTGTTTATCTGCTTTTTGTCCATTGCCTCCACTAACATGTAAGCTCCATGACATTGGAGCATGTGGCTATTTTATTCACCTTTAGTAGGCATTCAGTAGGCACTCAGTATGTATTGAAAGAATGCTGCGTGGCCTCTGACAAGCTGCTTTCCCTCTCTGGGACTCTGTAGGCCTATGAGTGAAATGAAGTGGTTAAAAGAGGTGTTACTGAGAGCCCTTGGCGCTCTGACTGCAGCTCTGTGAATAACATCTGGGCCTCAAGCCCAGGAGTGAGCCCGGCGTGTTGCATCTCCACAGTGCTGCACAGAGTGCACTGATTTAATCAAGCAGCAAACACCCTGTAATTTAGTGTTCTGTTGTTCCTCCTCCCCAGTCCCTGGACTGGGGACTGTGCTGTCAGATTTCCAGGATGATCCATGCACAGCCACCTGTTCTCCCAGCTCACTCGATCCCAGTGCCCCTGAGGAGAGGATGGTGGGCAGGCTGGGAAAACATTTTCGATCTGGAAGCCCAGGGGCAAGGAGGACTTGTCACTGTCCTGACCTGAAAGGCTAGAATCCACAAGAGATTCATCAGATCCCCTCCTTTCTGGATTAAAAGGGATGCTTGGCCCAGCCCTTTGCCTTAAACCTAAGTGTCTTCTAAAGATGCCTCCACCATGATTCTACTTGAAGTGCTCAGAATAGGGGCCTCAGTGCCTTTCAGAGCTGCTCATCTCACCAATGAATGGATTTGTTTAAAAAGTTCTTTAATCAGCAGCATGGTGTAACGCAAGGCAGTGTAGCATAGGGGTGAAAGGCCTGGGCTTCCAGCCAGGCTGCCTGGGTGGAATTCCAGCTCTGCAGCAGACTTGCTGTGTGAGCTTGAGCAAGCCATAAAACCTCTCTGTGTCTCTGCTTCCTGTAGTATAAAACAGGGAGAATCCTCAATGGGCTGTTGGGAGAATTACAAAGTGTTAATTGATAGTAGGAGAGCAATAAATGTAGATTACCGTTAATTGCTACCTACTGAGTGTTGGTGGTGGTAATTTAATTTTTTTTATGTTTGTGTGTGTGGTGTGTTTTTTCTTGGGGCCGGGGTGGACATGGCTGTTTTAGAGACAAGGTCTCACTATGTTACCTGGTCTGGTCTCCAACTCCTGGCCTCAAGCTACCCTCCTGCCTCAGCCTCCTGAAGTGCTGGATGACAGGCATGAGCCACCACACCTTGCTTGTTGGTTTTAAAACCTCTTAGACTCAGGTTCTCTGGATTGCTTTGTTTGCGAAGGAGATAGTAGATCCCAGCCCAAACTCAGGGCTGGAAATTCAGAGGGGTGGCTCACTGTTGACTGTGAGAACCTTCACTTTGTCTTTCAGAGCCTTAGGATCCTCATCTGAATAAAGAGAAAGAATATTTCCTGTCCTGCTTCCTTCCTGACATTTAGCCAATGTAGCTGGGTATGGTGGCTCACGCCTATAATTCCAGCACTTTGGGAGGCTGAGGTAGGAGGATTACTTGAGGCCAGGAGTGTGAGCTCAGCCTGTCAACATAGCAAGACCCTGTGTCTACAAAAAAAATTTAATGTCATAATAGAACCAATGTGTAGATCAAACGAGAAATGGACAGGAAGACTTTGAAAAGTGAAAAATACTATATAAACGTGAGGAATTAATCTCATTTTGTTGGAGAAGCCCTTACCACTTTTAGCAAGGCAAATCAGCTTTCAACAAAAATAGCTAAACTCAACCTACTTGGTAGATCATGTGCTTTTGGTACTTGCTGTGAATTTGAAGCAAATCCCTTTAGAATCTTCTTTTATTTATGTACTAGAGTTAAAAAAAAATTGAGAAGGGTTTGATTACAAACATTTAGGTACATTCCTAAAGGATACAAGTCTTGGTTTGGTTTCCTGCCATCTGGTTTATTGTTAAAGTTATTATTTCTCCAGTTTCTCCAATAATTTGATTGGAAGGATCCAGGTGAGCTGCATTCACTTTGCAAAGGCCAGCAGGACACAGTAACTCTTCATAATTTCAGGAGATCTTGGGTGACCTTTGCTGAAGACCTGCTCTGACATGAGGACCTGGGGCTGGGGCAGAAGGTTGGGGGAGGGGAGGCA
This sequence comes from Rhinopithecus bieti, assembly GCF_001698545.2. Classification (NCBI taxonomy): domain Eukaryota; kingdom Metazoa; phylum Chordata; class Mammalia; order Primates; family Cercopithecidae; genus Rhinopithecus; species Rhinopithecus bieti. The sequence continues at coordinate 1,186,276 of NW_016806375.1, forward strand.
GCCTTCTCATTGTACAAATCAGAAGCCAAGGCCCAGAGAGGGGAAGGGACTTGCCTAAAATCACACAGCTGTTTAGTGCAGAGGTTTGAATGGGTAAGCAGATCATTTGACTCCAAATTTCATGCTTTTTCCAACAGTTCTATTGCATCTTGCAATTACTCTAAATAAGCTACTTGTGTGTCCAAATCCTGTAATTCATAGGGGTTTACATTTGTCAAAAGTCATTGAAATGTACACTTAAAATCTGTCCAGTGCTTGGCGCGGTGGCTCATGCCTGTAATCCCAGCACTTTGGGAGGCTGAGGTGGGCAGATTATCTGAGGTCAGGAGTTTCACACCAGCCTGGCCAACACGGTGAAACCTAATCTCTACCAAAAATACAAAAAATTAGCTGGGCATGGTGGCACACGCCTGTAGTCCCAGCTACTCAGGAGGCTGAGGCAGAAGAATTGCTTGAACCCGGGAGGCAGAGTTGCAGTGAACACAGATTACACCACTGCACTCTAGCCTGGGTGACAGAGCAAGACTCCATCTCAAAACAAAAACAAAAACAAACAAACAACAACAACAAAAAAAAACTGTCTAGTATATTATTGTAAATTTAGCTCAATTTTTAATTTTAATTTTTTTATTTATTTTTGTTTTATGTTTCTGTTTTCTAAGACAGAGTCTTTCTTTCTTGTCCAGGCTGGAGTGCAGTGGCATGATCATAGCTTACTGTAGCCTTGACCTCTTGGGCTCAAGAAATTCTCCTGCCTCAGCCTCCCAAAGTGCTGGGATTACAGGCATGAGCCATTATGCCCAGCTAACTCCATTTTTTAAAATAGTAAAATGGTACATCTGTGTCCTATCTCATAAGGGGATCAGCATTTTGGATGAAAAATAATATATGGTCTAAAGCCTCAAGAAAAGCCCTCAGAAAATCATCCAATTTGAGTCAGCAGTCTTTGGGCATTGCTCTAACAGCCTGCTGTTTCTTTTTTTTTTTTTTTTTTTTTTTTTTAGACAGGGGTCCACTTCTCTCCCCCACTGGGGGAGACGGGGTTGGGT
>NW_016806375.1:1187798-1245163 GCF_001698545.2 Rhinopithecus bieti
TTTTTTTTTTTTGAGACAGAGTCTCACTCTCTCTCCCAGTCTGGAGTACAGTGGTGCGATCCTGGTTCACTGCAACCTCTGCCTCCCAGGTTCAAACGATTCTCCTGCCTCAGCCTCCAGAGTAGCTGGGATTACAGGTATGTGCTGCCAAATCCGGTTAATTTTTGTGTTTTTAGTAGAGATGAGGTTTCATCATGTTGGCCAGGCTGGTCTCGAACTCCTGACCTCAGGTGATCCACCCACCTCAGCCTCCCAAAGTTACAGGCATGAGCCACCGCACCCAGCTTTGCCTGTTTCTTCTGAGGGTCCAGATTAAGATGCTGGCTGGTGTGTAGGGCTCAGGTTGTGAGAAAAGGAATGTACAGCTAGCTCTACAATAAGGCGATATTCAGTGTGGTGAGACACACCTCTGGGATCCAAGACTGCTAAGGGAATGGCAGCATCCAGTATCCCACACATGCATCGTTTGCCATACTGTGTCTATGTCCATCAGATCGTGGAGCCGAGGGTGTGTGACTTAGATGTGTCTATGCTGTGCTTCTGACCCATTCTGTTTGTCTTAGGGAGGCCCACAGAACCTAAAGGGCCTCCCATTGTCCCTTAGGTTCCTGGAGGAGGCTAACTGAGGGTCCGGAGATGAAGACAAGGATCTGACAGTTCTCCAGAACCAGCAGTGGGAGTGAAGCTAGGGGAATGTTCAGGGACTATGAAGGGGAGGGCTGAGGAGCGGCGGTTAGAGCAGAGCTGGAAAGCTGAAACAATGAGGACAGCTCATTCACAAGGAGGGGCAGGGGCAGGGAACCGGGAATATCAGAGGAGATCAAAGAGAGAGAGAGCAAAAGCTTGGGGAAGACGGTTTTGAGGAGAAAGCAAGTACCAAGTGTTGACCTGCTGCAGCATTACAGAACTAATCACTGTCCTTCAAATTAGGAGTGGTGGAGGTGGGAAAGGCTAATCCACATATCAGAAGATGTTTAATGAGATGAAATTTGCTAAGTTGCAGAATAATTTTTTAGTCATTTATACATAAAAAGAAAAATTCTAGCCGGGCGCGGTGGCTCACACCTGTAATCCCAGCACTTTGGGAGGCTGGGGTGGGTGGATCACCTGAGGTCAGGAGTTCAAGACCAGTCTGACCAACAAGGTGAAACCCCATCTCTACTAAAAATACAAAAAAATTAGCTGGGCATGGTGGCATGTGCCTGTAGTCCCAGCTACTCGGGAGGCTGAGACAGGACAATTGCTTGAACCTGGGAGGCAGAGGTTGCAGTGAGCCAAGATCTCGCCACTGCACTCCAGCCTGGGTGACGAAGCAAGACTCCATGTTAAAAAAAAAAAAAGAAAAAAAGAGAAAAAATCCATGCTTCTAGATTATCAAAAAGGAAGGTTAGTTCCTTTGAGTACTTTAAACGTTCCCCCCTAGAATTGCATTAAAACAACATATTGGCCAGGCACGGTGGCTCACACCTGTAATCCCAGCACTTTGGGACGCCAAGGCAAGCAGATGACCTGAGGTCAGGAGTTTGAGGCCAGCCTGGCCAACATGGTGAAACCCCGTCTCTACTAAAAATACAAAAATTAGCCAGGTGTGGTGGCACACGCCTGTAATCCCAGCTACTCAGGAAGCTGAGGGAGGAGAATCGCTTGAACCTGGGAGGCAGAGGTTGCAGTGAGCTGAGATCGTGATTGCACTCCAGCCTGGGTGATAGAGGGAGACTCTGTCTTGAAAAACCAAAAAAAGAACACATTTATTCACCTCACACACATTAGGATGGCTAGTATCAAAACAAACAGAAAATAACAAGAGTTAGCAAGGATGTGTAGAAACTGGAAGCTTTGTATACTGTCAGTGGAAATGTAAAATGGTACAGCCACTATGGAAAACCATATGGAAGTTTCTCAAAAAATTAAAAATAGGGCCAGGCATGGTGGCTCACACCTGTAATCCCAGCACTTTGGGAGGCTGAGGTGGGCTGATCGCCTGAGGACAGGAGTTTGAAACCAGCCTGGCCAACATGGTAAAACCCTGTCTCTACTAAAACTACAAAAATTAGCCAGACGTGATGGCACATACCTTTAATCCCAGCTACTCAGGAGTCTAAGGGAGGAAAATCACTTGAACCCAGGAGGCAGAGGTTGCAGTGAGGCAAGATCGTGCTACGGTACTCCAGCTTGGGCAACACACTGAGACTCTGTCTAAAATAAATAAATAAATAAATAAAAATAGGCCACGCAGGGTGGCTCATGCTAGTAATCTAAGCACTTTGGGAGGCCAAAGTAGGAGGATCTCTTGAAGCCAGGAGTTGGAGACCAGTCTCAGGAACAGAGTGAGACCCCATTTCTACAAAAAATTTAAAAACTTGCTGGGCATAGTGGCTCATGCTTATAATCCCAGCACTTTGGGAGGCTGAGAGAGGTGGATTACCTGATATCAGGAGCTCGAGACCAGCCTGGCCAACACGGTGAAACCCTGTGTCCACTATTAGCCAGGTGTGGTGGCACACACCTGTAATCCCAGCTACTCAGGAGGCTGAAGCAGGAGAATCGCTTGAACTGGGAGGTGGAGGTTACAGTGAGCTGAGATCGCGCCATTGCACTCCAGCCTGGGCAACAAGAGCAAGACTCCATCTCAAAAAAAAAAAAAAAATTAAAAAACTTAGCTGGGTATGGTGGCAAACACCTGTAGTCCCAGCTACTTGAAAGGCTGAGGCAGAAGGATCACTTAAGCCCAAGAATTAAAGGCTGCAGTAAGCTAAGATGGTGCTACTGCACTCTTGCCTGGGTAGACAGAGTGATGATTCCACTCCTAAAAATAATAATAAAGTGAAAAAATGTAAAAAAATTTTTAAATAATTAAAAATAGAAATACCTTGACCAGGTGCGGTGCCTCATGCCTGTAATCCCAGCACTTTAGGAGGCCGAGGAGGGCAAATCACCAGAGGTCAGGAGTTTGAGACCAGCCTGGCCAACATGGCGAAACCCTGTCCCTACTAAAAATATACAAAAAAACCATGCCCGTAATCCCAACTACTTGGGAGGTTGAGGCAGGTTGCTTGAACCCGGGAGGTGGAGGTTTCAATGAGCCAAGATCTCACCACTACAATCTAGCCTGGGCAACAAGAGTGAAACGCCATCTCAGAGATAAATAAATAAATAAAAATAAAAATTGAACTACCATATGATCCAGCAATTCCACTTCTGTGTGTATATCCAAAAGATTTGAAAGCGGGGTCTTTTTTTTTCTTTTGAGACAGTCTCACTCTGTCGCCGAGGCTGGAGGGCAGTGGTGCGATCTCGACTCACTGCAACCTCCGCCTCCCAGATTCAAGCAATTCTACTGCCTTAGCCTCCTGAGTAGCTGGGATGACAGGCACCCATCATGCCTGGCTAATGTTTGTATTTTTAGTAGAGACGGTGTTTCACCATGTTGACCAGGCTGGTCTTGAACTCCTGACCTCAGGTGACCTGCCCACCTCAGCCTCCCAAAGTGCTGGGATAACAGGCTTAAGCCACCGCGTTCGACCTGAAAGCAGGGTCTTAAAGAGCCACTTGTACACCTGTGTTCATAGCAGTACTATTCACAATAGCTAAGAGAGGGAAACAACACAAATGTCTATTGATGGATACATGGACAAGCAAAATGTGGTATATATTATATATACCATGGAATATTATTCAGCCTTAAAAAGGAAGGAAATCATGTTATATGTTGCAACATGAATGAAACTTGAAGACATTATGCTAAATGAAATAACCCAGTCACAAAACAACAAATACTGCATGATGCCATTTATATGAGATATCTAAAGTCAGCAAATTCATAGAAACAGAAAGTGGAATGCTGGTTACCAGGGCCTGGAGGGCGCGGGAAAAGGGAAGTTTTTTTTTTTTTTTGAGACGAAGTCTCGCTCTATCGCCCAGGCTGGAGTGCGGTGGCCGGATCTCAGCTCACTGCAAGCTCCGCCTCACGGGTTTACGCCATTCTCCTGCCTCAGCCTCCCGAGTAGCTGGGACTACAGGCGCCCGCCACCGCGCCCAGCTAGTTTTTTGTATTTTTTAGTAGAGACGGGGTTTCACGGTGTTAGCCAGGATGGTCTCGATCTCCTGACCTCGTGATCCACCCGTCTCGGCCTCCCAAAGTGCTGGGATTACAGGCTTGAGCCACCGCGCCCGGCCGGAAGTTGTTTTTTAATGGGTGCAGAGTTTCAGTTTAGCAAGATAAAGTTCTGGAAATCTGCTTCCAACAACGTGAATACACTTAACGCTACTGAATGTACACTTAAAGATGGTTAACATGGTAAATTTTATGTATCTCTGACCATAAAAGGATTTTTTTAATTAAAAAAACCCAAAACCAAAACAACACATTTGCCTGTAGACACCCCCCTTTACTCACTGAAAAACAGCTGGTTTCAAAACAGCCTGTTCAGTGTGATACTATTTTTGTCAAATGTCCTTTTCTATTCTAATATATGTAAATTATTATTATTAGGACATAAACCAAAAGATTACCAGTGGATATTTCTGAGTGCTGATTTTGTCCCTTTTGCTAATCTATACTCTGTAACTTTTTTTAGGGAACATTTTGTTACTTATTAAAACAACAATTAAACTTCATCCTATTTCAGCCTCTGTCTTGATGTCCACAAAACCGACATAAGTTGAATTCGTATTTTTGAAGTTTTATTTTGTATGTAATTTGAAATCAATGCTAATAATTAATCTCAATATAATAATAGTAATACTTCCTATGCAGTGCAAGATACTTGTGCTCTTCATGAATTATCTCACATATTAACCTTTTGAGTTAGGTACTGTTTTTTTTTTTTTTTTTTTTTGAAACGGAGTTTCACTTTTGTTACCCAGGCTGGAGTGCAATGGCGCGATCTCCGCTCATTGCAACCTCCGCCTCCTGGGTTCAAGTGACTCTCCTGCCTTGGCCTCCTGAGGAGCTGGGATTACAGGCACGTGCCACCATGCCTGGCTAATTTTTTGTATTTTTAGTAGAGACGGGGTTTCACCATGTTAGCCAGGATGGTCTCAATCTCCCGACCTCAGGTAATCCACCTGCCTCCGCCTCCCAAAGTGCTGAGTTAGGTACTATTATTAAAACTCTTTCTACGATGAAAAAAATAGAGGTTATGGCCTCTATTACGGTGGCTCACACCTGTAATCCCACCACTTTAAGAGGCTGAGGTGGGTGAATCATCTGAGGTCAAGAGTTCCTGACCAGCCTGGCCAACATGGCAAAATGCCGTCTCTACTAAAAATACAAAACTTAGCCAGGCTTTGTGGCAGGCATCTGTAATCCCAGCTACTCAGGAGGCTAAAGCAAGAGAAATGCTTGAACCTGGAAGGCGGAGGTTGTAGTGAGCCAAGATGGCGCCACTGCACTCCAGCCTGGGCAACAGAGTGAGACTCCATCTCCAAAAAAAAAAAAAAAAAAAAAAAAAAAAAAAAAAAAAAAAAAAAAAAAAAGAAAGAAAGAAAAGAAAAGAGAAAAAAACAGAGGTTATATAGCTTGTGCAAACTCATTTAGAACTGTCAAAGCTGGCCAGGCACGGTGGCTCACAGCTATAATCCCAGCACTTTGGTAGACTGAGGCAGGAAGATCACTTAAAGCCAGGAGTTTGCGACCACCTTGGGCAACATAGCCAGACTCCCGTTTCTACACAAAAATAAAAAATAGAAATGTCAGAGCTATGTCTGATTTCAGAGCAGTCTGATGCCAAAGCCCATGTTATTGACAGCCTGGCTATGCTGCTAGACCAACATGATGTCGTAACTTGTCAACCTGTTCATGGCTTCCTTCAATAGCCACGAATCTATAATTTATGTGTTACTTAAATTGGTCAAACAATACCCCTACCACTCTCCTGGTGGCTGTAGAATATTTGTTTCAAAGATAAGGGTCAACCTCAGTCCAGAAATCCCAAGCCACATAACATTCCAGGTGGGTCCAGACAAAGCCAATGAATGAGACAATCCTGGGGACCTTGAGACTGGGATTTTATGAGACATTCACTTTTTCCACCTTACTAACTCCACAGCCCATTACAGCCAACCAGGACACATACCCTCCTCCCAGGACCAACTTCAATCTGAGCGTAGGGCAAAGTGCAGACAGGGAAGGATGTCAAACATGGTAATTGTAATAATATAATTTATCTCAAAAGAATGATTATGTTGGTATAATTAACACTTCATATGCAGACATTTCCATCTCTAAGGAGCTCTGAGAGTCTTAAGGATGATTATTTAAATATATATCACATCCATTGCTGGAGACAAGATCTATTGTTTTAAAAGATAATTAAAATTCCTTCCCCTTTGGAAGTAAGAAGATTTCCTGTAGGATGAATATTTTGCCCACCAGACACATGAATAGATCTAAATCTGGGAATTCCATACACAGGGCTGGAAAAGATCTCGAAGAGCAATCTGTCCAGGAAAGACCACTATCTAACAAATATAACATCAATTTCAGATTCCCTGCTTATGGCAGAAATTATTAATCACAGCACTTTTTCCCACAAAGGCTGCATGTGTCTTCAGAATCTTTCCCCCGGTAGTACTCAAGTTAGCCACCACTAGTTCATCAGAGTTGGATCCTATTTGCTATTCTGGTTATTAGTTCACTCTTATCCCTTCAACGAGTCAGACAGAAGACTAAAGTTCAGAAAGGTAAATAAGCTCACTCAAAATTATACAGCTGGTAATGCAAAGGCCACGTTACCAAATTTTTTCTTTTTCCTTAATCTCCATCCCTGCTTCTTTGCTCTGTTCAGACTATAATTGGTAAATTATATGGCTTGCACCAGATTCACCTTTCTTTTCTTTTCTTTTGTTGTTGTTGTTGTTGTTGTTGTTGTTTTTGAGATAGAGTCGTGCTCTGTCACCCAGGCTTGAGTGCAGTGGCACCATCTCGGCTCACTGCAACCTCTGCATCCTGGGTTCAAGCGATTCTCCTGCCTCAGCCTCCCGAGTAGCCGGGACTACAGGCGCGTGCCACCACGCCTAGCCAATTTTTTTATTTTTAGTAGAGTTTCACCATGTTGGCCAGGATGGTCTCAATCTCTTGACCTCGTGATCTGCCTGCCTCGGCCTCCCAAAGTGCTGGGATTACAGACGTGAGCCACTGCGCTGGCTCATCTTTCATGAATAAGCTATTTTAAATGCCTCCACCAATGATTTGCTGAATGACAGTGGGACTTAACCTCTTTCAGTATCAGGTGTTTTCAAGTAGAAAATGGAGACAGCAATCCAGCTTCAGAGTCCTGCCTGTCTTAGCGGCAGGTTGAGATGCTCTTTTGAGAAATGTGAGCTGCTAATGAAATGTCTGTAGTTGTAGGGAAAGGATCAGACATTTTGAGAGCAGCTTCTCTAAGAAAGGTACTGTGCTCCTTCTGGAATGTGTTTTGCTCTAGGGGTGTACAAATAGAGGAAGGCATTGGCTGGCTACAGCAATACGGTTATGCTAAGGCTACTTGGAGGAAGTGACATTTGAACAGGACTTTAAAGATCAGTAGGATTAAATGTTTCTTTTGATTATAAAAGTTGCACATGGTCATTACATAACTATTGGGAGAGACAGATTGTCAAGAAGAAAAATCATTCTTATTTCCTTTACCCATCAACCATATCAACTTTTTTTTCTTCTAGTATCATTTTACTCCATGCACAGGTGTTTTTTTTTTTCTCCTTTCACATGGTTATGATTGATAGGCATACCATTTTATATTTTGATATTTAAAAACCTTTAAAAGGCCAGGCGCAGTGGCTCATGCCTGTAACCCCAACACTTTGGGAGGCCAAGGCGGGTGGATCACCTGAGGTCAGGAGTTGAAGACCAGCCTGGCCAACATAGTGAAACCCCGTCTCCACTAAAAATATAAAAATTAGCCAAGCATGGTGGTACACTTGAAACCAGGGAGGTGGAGGTTGCAGTAAGCTGAGATCACGCCACTGCACTCCAGCTTGGGTGACAGAGCGCAACTCTGTCTCAAAAAAAAAAAGTCTAAATGGTGCTTACCCTTCGGGGCATGGTTTGTGACTAGATGGGAGTATGAGAGGCACTCAGCTATAGACCACAAGAATATAAGCACTTGGCTGGGCACGGTGGCTCATACCTGTAATGCCTGCACTTTGGGAGGCCGAGGCGGGCAGTCCACAAGGTCAGGAGTTCGAGACCAGCCTGGCCAAAATGGTGAAACCTTGTCTCTACTAAAGATACAAAAAATTAGCCAGGCATGGTGGTGTACACCTGTAATCCCAGCTACTCTGGAGGCTGAGGCAGGAGAATCGCTTGAACCCGGGAGGCAGAGGTTGCAGCGAGCCGAGATCGCACCATTGCACCCCAGCCTGGGCGACCAGGGCAACACTCCATCTCAAAAAAAAGAAAAATATAAGCACTTGGTGAAAATGTATCAAGCTATGCATTTAAGATTTGTGCACTTTTCTACATGTGTGCTATAGGTCAAAAAAAGTTAATTAATCAGTTGCAGAAAAATACATCTATGTGGTAGAGATAATCAAGACTGTTTATCTGTAATCCCAGCTACTCGGGAGGCTGAGGCAAGAGAATCGCTTGAACCCAGGAGGCAGAGGTTTCAGTGAGCTGAGATCACACCACTGTACTCCAGCCTGGGCAACAGAGCAAGACTCCACCTCAAAAAAAAAAAGTTTCTTTGGACAGAAGGAACAGCACAAAGAAAGTCATAAAAGTAGGAAATGGACAACAGTCCAGGTTGCTTGCAATATTGGTGTTATAATATTTTGTGTAAGCAAACTACCCCAAAATTTAGGGCTTAAAATTTATGAGCAATTTTATTTGCTCATAATTCTGATCTGTGGCAATTTCGGCTGGGTTCAGCTACACAGTTCTTTCTGCCAGTCTCCTCTAAAATCATTCATGCAGTTGTAGTCATGCAGATTGACTTGGACTAGAGGTCCAAGATGGCCTGTGCTGGTTATTGATTTACTGCCTTAGCTGCAAATTTACTTTTTTGCCAGCTCTATTAAAATGGATCTGGGCCCCTCAAATGCCTTTCTCCTTTGACAGCTGGCAGGATGCCCAGCTTTGTCAGTAGAGTGTGCTAGGAAGACATTGAAGTTTTTTCTTTGTTTGTCTACTTGCTTTTTACAGTCTAGAGCTATTTTTTTAATACCTATTATACCACGAATTCATAGGGAATAGATTCCAGCAGCTCAGCGTCCTTTTCATTGGTTCTCACAAAGTGTGCTTCTCTGGGTGGAGTGGCTGGTGCTTCAGCTGAACCCAGGTACCTTTCTCTTTGGCTTTCTTCTTTTTCTGATCATTTCCCTTCACACTTTTCAGGAAGCTATCTCAGCTCTTAGAATGCTTAGTGTGCTCCCTACGCAGATTAACTCCCTTGGCAAGAATCTTGCTCTTGTTTGTTTACAAGGCCAATAGCATGCTAGGTAACACTGTAGACTCTTCAGTTTTGCCATGGTAACATTTGTGGGGTATTCCTTTTTGAACAGTATCCATTCTCTCAATGTCTACAATATCATCTTACAGATTTGCATGTATGTGGCCAAAGGAACAATTCCAGGTTTCCTAAAAGACCTAGAGAACATATATCAGGTGCTTCTCTTTCCCTTTATGTTAGATATTTTAGTGAATTATTGGAAGGTGGCAGTTTTGGCTGAAAGGAAGAAAGAGTTTTGTTTCCTGGTTACTGTGTTCTGGCTCGCTAGGCTCCTGCAGTGTTGTGCTTCCCCCATGCCCAACTCTTGCACATGAATGGCCTCTTCAGCTTCAGGCTCCTGCAGGGCACCATGGCCAGCAGCATCTGGTAGCTAGCAGCTTCCCCAAGAATCCCTCTCAAGTGGTTGTGCAGCAACTGTCGATAAATAGACATTTCCCTATGAACAACTTTCCCTGGCACCTGAGAGGGCCAATTTCCAGCAAGTTTCAGAAGATGATTTTTTTTTTTTTTTTTTTTTTGAGACGGAGTCTCGCTCTGTCGCCCAGGCTGGAGTGCAGTGGCCGGATCTCAGCTCACTGCAAGCTCCGCCTCCCGGGTTTACGCCATTCTCCTGCCTCAGCCTCCCGAGTAGCTGGGACTACAGGCGCCCGCCACCTCGCCCGGCTAGTTTTTTGTATTTTTTAGTAGAGACGGGGTTTCACTGTGTTAGCCAGGATGGTCTCGATCTCCTGACCTCGTGATCCGCCCGTCTCGGCCTCCCAAAGTGCTGGGATTATAGGCTTGAGCCACCGCACCCGGCCTTCAGAAGATGATTTCTACCAGTTCCACTGAACTGGCAGGGCACCACAGTGACTTCTCTGCCATTTAGTGGGCCCTTTCCAAAAAGATCTAGATCTCAGCCCTGAAGGAGCTCTTCCTTGGGTGCTCTATGTCAACCCTAAAGATAGTGGCTGTTCCTCATATTTGCTATTCCTAGTCTTCAACGTTCTTTCCTTCTTATTAGTCAATCCCCTGTTACTCTAATCCCCTATTATAATTAATAATTCTTCATACTCAACTTTCCATATTCAAAGTACTGTGTGCTTTCTCTCTCCTAGTTGGACCCAAACAGATCCATTCCTCACTTATACTGTGTCTGGTGGTTGCTGTTGGCTGTTGGATCTGCCTCTCTCTCTATTTCTCGAGAAGGATAGGCTCCACTTAATTACATGGCAGCTGAGATCCAAAAGGGTGAATACCGAAAACACAAGGCCTCTTGAAGGCAAAGGCTCAGATGCTCCATAATATCATGTCAACTGATCTCTATTGGTCAAAGTAAGCCAAAGGATAAGCCGAGATTCAAAAGGAGGAAAAATTGACTCAATCTCTTGACTGAAAGAGTGACAAAGTCACATTGCAAAGGAGTGTGAATACAGGAATGGGAGGAATTGTTGCAACCATCATGGCAGACAATCTACTGTAGACTCATTGCATCGGAATCCGCAGGCTGCTTGTTGAAAGAAGGTACCTTGGCCCTACACCAGAGGGGCTAAGTCTACAGAGTGGGATCTGGGAATCCAAAATTTAACACCCTTGCCAAGTGATTCATACTTATATTACAACTTGAGAGTCATTAGCCTATGCTCATACAAGATTTCTTTTCTCTTCTTGCTTTTGAGACACAGTTTTACTCTGTTGTCCAGGCTGGAGTACTCACTACAACCTCCACCACCAGGGTTTGAGCGATTCTCCTGCCTCAGCCTCCTGAGTAGCTGGGATTACAGGCACACACCACCATGCCCAGCTAATTTTTCTATTATTAGTAGAGACAGAGTTTTGCCATGTTGGTCAGGCTGGTCTCAAACTCCTGACCTCAAGTGATCTGCCCAACATGGCCTCCTAAAGTGCTGGGATTACAGGCAACATTTCTTTTATTTATCATCATTTTTAAAATTTTACAGATAAAGTTGTATGTATTTATCATGTACAGCATGATGTTTTAAAATATATATATATAGTGGAATAAGTAAATCTAGCTAATTAACGTTAGCTCACATAGTCATTATTTTTGTGAGAACACAACATTCACTCTCTTAGCATTTTCTTTTTTTTTTTTTTTTTTTTTGAGATGGAGTCTTGCTTTGTCACCCAGGCTGGAGTGCAGTGACGCAATCTCGGCTCGCTGCAACCTCTGCCTCCTGAGTTCACGCCATTCTCCTGCCTCAGCCTCCCAAGTAGCTGGGACTACAGGTGCCTGCCACCATGCCCGGCTAATGTTTTGTATTTTTAATAGAGACGGGGTTTCACTGTGTTAGCCAGGATGGTCTCGATCTCCTGACCTCGTGATCCGCCCGCCTCAGCCTCCCAAAGAGCGGGGATTACAGGCATGAGCCACCGTGCCTGGCCCCCAACATTTTTCAAGGCTACAATATATTGTTGTTAACTTTAGTCACCATGTTGTATAATAGATTCCTTAAACTTAATCCTCCCATCTAACTGAAATTTTGTAACCTTTGACCAATATCACCCCAATTTTCCCTTCTCCCACAACTACCCTAGACCTTGGTAACCACCATTTTACTCTCTAATTCTAATGGGATATGATTTATTTTCATTTATGACTTCAAACATATCATTCCATTGTCTTCTGGTTTTCATTATTTCTGTGGAGAGAGTTTTATTATTGCTCCCTTCAAAATTTTCCGCTTATCTTTTACTATCAGCAGTTACATCATAATAGGCCCTAGTTCTGTAGTTCTGTTTTATTTATTTATTCTGCTTAGGGTTTTAAGTGATTCTTAATTATTGACCATCATCAAATATTGCTTCTGGCTTCATTTCTCTTTGCATTGTGTCTCTTCTCTCATTTCCTCTCCCCTCCCCTCCCTCTCTTCCCATGGGCCTTCAATTATATATGTGGAAATTTTTACCACATTCCATATAAAATATGTATTATATGTGCTGAATACTTTTGATATGGTTTGGCTCTGTTTCCCCACTCAAATCTCACCTTGAATTATAATAATCCCCACATGTCAAGGTCAGGACCAGGTAGAAGTAAGTGAATCATGGAAGCGGTTTCCCCCATGCTGTTCTCGTGATAATGAGTGAGTCTCATGAGATCTGATGATTTTAAAAGCATCTGGCATTTCCCCTGCTGGCTCTCATTCTCTCTCCCGCCGCCCTGTGCAGAGGTGCCTTCTGCCATGATTGCAAGTTTCCTGAGGCCTCCTCAGCCATGTGGATCTGTGAGTCAATGAAATCTCTTTTCTTTATAAATTACCCAGTCTCAGGTATTTCTTCACAGCAGCATGAGAACAAATTAATACAACTTTCTGCTGGCTTTCTGGTTCACTAATTTTTATTTTCAGCTGTGTTAATATGCTGTTATATCCATCTATTGCATCTTAATTTCAGATGCTGTATTTGGGGCTTAAATTTTCATTTGATTCTCTGTGATAGATTGTACTTCTTTGCAGAAATTCTCCATTTTGTCATGTGATTTCTTGCCTATATTAATCACATATCTTTTAAAGTCCATGCCTCAAAATGCCAAAATCTGGATCTCCTATGGGCCAATTGCTATTGTCTACTTGGTTTTCAGCCATGTGGTTTTATCTATGGAAATATCAGGTAAAGCCAGGCGCGGTGCCTCACCCCTGTAATCCCAGCACTTTGGGAGGCTGAGGCAGGTGGATCACCTGAGGTCAGGAGTTCAAGACCAGCCTGACCAACCTGGAGAAACCCCGTCCCTACTAAAAATACAAAAAATTAGTCAGGTGTGGTGGTGCATGCCTGTAATCCTGGCTACTTGGGAGGCTGAGGCAGGAGAATTGCTTGAATCTGGGAGGCAGAGGTTGCAGCAAGCCAAGATCATGCCATCGCACTTTAGCCTGGGTGACAAGAGTGAAACTCCATCTCAAAAAAAAAGAAAAGAAAAAAAAAGAAATGTCAGGTGAATTTTGATTGAATACCAGGTATTGTGTATGAAAAAAATCTGAGGCCTGGGATGGTATTATCTTCCTTCAGAAATATTTTTACTTTTGTTTCCACTAGGCATTTACACCTAAGTCCTATAAGGGATTGAATTGATTGGGTGCCAGTTTTGTCAGGGCTGGTCTAATTCTAATTCACATGTATTCCTAGGGTGTTGCCCTTTGGTGGCTCCAGTGGAAGACTTGAAATGTTGGCCAGGTGAAGTGGCTCACATCTGTCATCCCAGCACTGTGGAAGGCCAAGGTGGGAGGATCACTTGTGGTCAGGAGTTTGAGACCAGCCTGGGCAACATGGAGATACTGCTGTCTCTACTAAAAACACAAAAATTAGCCGGGTGTGGGGGAGGGTGCCTATAATTCCAGCTACTCAAGAGGCTGAGGCAGGGGAATGACTCAAACCTGGGAGGCCGAGGTTGCAGTGAGCCGAGATTATACCGCCACACTCCAGCCTGGGTGACACAGCGAGACTCCAGCTCAAAAAAAAAAAAAAAAAAAAGAAGACCTGAAACGTTTATTAGGGACACTCCTTCTTGGTAGACTCTGAAATCCAATTTTTATTCTATTCCCCAGCCTCATAACACTACCAGACTCTCTGCTCAGTTTCTCAGCCTTTTCTTGAGAAAGAGCCTATGCCTCATGCAGGAAAGTAGCAACCAAATATGGGGCTTCTTATCTCTCTGGAATCTTGACCCCTCAGGTCTTTGTTGCTTTGGTAGTTCTCTAATGCCTTCGAATACACAAACACACACACATATACACACACACTTATTTTGTTTAGCTTTTGTTTTTTTTTCTTTTGAGATAGGGTCTCACTCTGTCACCCAAGCTAGAGTGCAGTGGCATAATCACGGCTCACTGCAGCCTCAACCTTCTGGGCTCAAGCAACCCTTTCACCTCAGCCTCCCAAGGAGCTGGGACTATCGAGGCGATGCATGCCACCACACCTATTTTTTTTTTTTTGAGATGGAGTGCCACTCTGTCACCCAGGCTGGAGTGCAGTGGCATGATCTCAGCTCACTGCAACCTCCACCTCCCAGTTTCAACCAATTCTCTGCCTCAGCCTCCCAGGTAGCTGGGATTACAGGTGCCTGCCACCACGGCCAGCTAATTTTTGTATTTTTAGTACAGATGGAGTTTCACCACCTTGGCCAGGCTGGTCTTGATCTCATGACCTCGTGATCCACCTGCCTCGGCCTCCCAAAGTGCTGGGATTACAAGTGTGAGCCACTACACCCGGCCCACATCTGGCTAATTTAAAAATTTTTTGTAGAGACAAGGTCTCACTATGTTGCCCAAGCTGGCCTCGGCCTCCCAAAGTATTGGGATTTCAGGCATGAGCCACCAGTCCTGGCTGTTTAGCTCTTTTAATAATTCCCAGTGGTGGCCAGGCGCAGTGGCTCACGCCTGTAATCCTAGCCTTTGGGAGGCCAAGGTGGGCAAATCACTTGAGCTTGGGAGCTCGAGACCAGTTTCGGCAATATGACGAAACCCCATCTATACACAAAATGCAAAATTATCCAGGTATAGGGCACAGACCTGTAGTCCCAGCTACTTGGGAGGCTGAGGTGGCAGCATCACCTGAGCCTGGGAAGCTCAAGGCTGCAGTGAGCTGTGATTGTGCCACTGCACTCCAGTCTGGGTGAGAGAGTGAGACCTTGTCTTAAAAAAAAAAAAAAAAAAAAAATTCCCAGTGAAGTGGGGGAGCAGTCTTCTAGTCCATAATTACTAATTACTGGAAATGGAAAGCCTTTGTTTACCTAACATTTATCTTGCATTTTTCCGTGGGCAGGAATGACACTTTATTCTTCTCTGTAGTGCCAGGGCCTCCTCGCTTTAAGTTCTCAATAGACACCATTTAAACAAATGGATAACGGCTTGTAAATTGTTTTCGCTTTCATAATCCAATGCTCTAGGCAGGGAAGGAATTACTTCTGTAGTCCTAAATATTGGACCCAGAGAAGACTTGCCCAAAAGTCCCTTGACTAAGGTCCACTGAAAAGTCAGCAGTCTAGCTGAGTCAGAGTTTTAGATTCCTCCTCCAGTAAAGAACAGATGATAATAACAGGAGCTACTCAAGATAGGGCTGCTGTAAAAATTCCATGAGGCAATGTGAATAAAGTTCTTGGCAAAGTAACTGGATCTGTAAATAGGAGTTATTGTTTAAGGAAGGATTAGTATAGTAAACAAGGTGCCTTATTCCAGCTTTCTTTCTATGAGTTTTAGGGTGTCACAACAACCAGGGAAATCTCACTACTTTTCCTGTTCTGAGGGCTGGAGACTCCACTCCTGGAAGATCATGGTTGCCTCTGGCAGGGTTCAAAATACTCACTACAGTTCTGTGGATGATCTTACACCATGAAAGCAGGGTTGGGGGATAGCGCTCACTGCTTAGGGGTCCTCTGGACCCTACTGCTCCCTGCTGAAGGCCTCCCTAAAGCCTGGGAATCCAGAGTAGAGGGAGAATCAGTAGCCCTCATGCCAGGGGAGTGGGGCTGAAGGGCCCCATCTTTCTCCCCACTTGTCCCCAAACAAGTCCATATGGCAGAGTAATTAAGAGCACAGAATCCAAATAAAGACAGACTTGGGTTTCAATTCTAGCATACTATTTCCTGGTTGTTGGCTCCTGGCTAAGTCTCTTAATTTCCCTGACTCAGTTTCCTCATCTGTATAAAGAAGTTGATAACAGCATCTACTTTTATAGAACTGTTTGAAAGATTAAATGAGACACAATAAATGATACCTCTTATATTTTCTCATATTTTTCCCCCTAGAATATATGTCAGAAGGAAGTGGTACAGCCAGAGCTAGAACCTGTATCTTTGCACTCTCCCTTCCCTCACCTTTGCCTATACCACCCCTAAAACAACTCACGTTTTAGGGTTTACACAGTGCTTCCCAACTTTCCCCATCCTAGTCCATGGTAATTCTTAGATACCTGTGGGGCTAAACTTATGAGGAGGCTGTCTAAGGCCTGAAGGTGACTACCCAGCAGGACTGTGGCCTCTGGCTGCCCCAGTCTCCACCTGGCCACTTATGGCCCAATGGTTCTATATCTCAGCACACTTGTAACCCATCACTCTTCCCCAGCTAAAAACCTTAGGGTTAAGGCATTGACAACCCCTGTTACAGCTAGCACTTGTAACGCCCGGCAGTGACATATTAACCCATTGTTAGTAAATGAGTCCTGGACCAGTTACTCAGGCTCCTGGTGAGAGTCCAGAGGCCAGAGCCCAGAACATGAAAATTGGGAAGAAAATCAGATGTTGGCATTCGTTCAGCCTCTACCTCAACTCACTGTATGACCTTGGCCAACTCATTTCCCTTCTCTGGATTTTACTTTTATGTTTGAAGCAGAGAAGAGTTAAAACCTAGGAAAGAGGCTAGGTGTGCTGGCTCACGCCTATAATCCCAGCACTCTGGGAGGCCGAGGTGGGTGGATCACCTGAGGTCAGGAGTTTGAGACCAGCCAGCCAACATGGTAAAACCCGGTCCCTACCAAAAATACAAAAATTAGCCAGGCATGGTGGTACACGCCTGTAGTTCCACTACTCAGGAGACTGAGGCAGGAGAATCGCTTGAACCCGGGAGGCAGAAGTTGCAGTGAGCTGAGATCGCGCCACTGCACTCCAGCCTGGGCGACACAGTGAGACTCCATCTCAAAAAAAAAAAAAAAGAAAAGAAAAGAAAAAAAAAAACCTAGGAAATATGCATGAGGTCCCTTTCACCTCTAACATTCTAAGAATCAGGGATTCAGATGGGCATGGTGGCTCACGCCTGTAATCCCAGCACTTTGGGAGGCCGATGCGGGCAGATCACAAGGTCAGGAGATCGAGATCATCCTGGCTAACATGGTGAAACCCCGTCTCTACTAAAAATACAAAAAATTAGCTGGGCATGGTGGCGGGCGCCTGTAGTCCCAGCTACTTGAGAGGCTGAAGCAGGAGAATGGCGTGAACCCGGGAGGTGGAGATTGCAGTGAGCCAAGATTGCGCCACTGCACTCCAGACTGGGCAACGGAAAGAGACTCCATCTCAAAAAAAAAAAAAAAAAAAAAGAATCAGGGATTCTATGAATTCTCCACTGCCTGGCTATATCCTGTTCCTGGTGATCTGGTTCCTGTAAGTATAGACTCTTCCTGACTGTGCAGGTGACTTCTCCATGTGCTACTGGCTGGTCTCTGAAAATAACCCGTCTCTCCCAGAATGAGGGCAGGGTCACACCTGTTCTCTAACCTATCAACAGAACTCCTGAGTCTTCTGTGTGTTCAGCTTCCTCTGCCCACCCACCAGCCTGGGGAGAGCAATATTCCCAGGTTCCTGAATCTCCTCTTCTCATAGCCCCCTGGCATTGCACTATTGTCTGGGTAATGAAGAAGGCAGGGAGGGAAGACAGCAAAAGGAGTCCAGCAGCCTCCCTGAAGGAGGAGAAAGGGATGCTGGAAAAAGGGAGAGGGCAGGGAGGCTAAAGGCAGATCATGCGGAGTCTGGGTTGCCATATTCTGCAGGGGCTAGACTTGGCCTTGCACGCAGTGAGGAGTCACCAAGGGCTTTACAGTAGAAGAAAGACATGGTCAGAACTTGTGGTCAGAACGTGTTTTGGCTCCATGGAAGGCAGCCTGAGGGACAGAGAGAAACTGGGGGCTGTTAGAGAAATGAAGGTCAAAGATAATGTCATAGCAGTGGAGACAGTAAAGAGGAGATATTTAGGAGGTAAGGTGGTAGACTGAGTAACTGGGCATTCAACCATAAATCTGACTGTGTCATTGTGCTGGGTGACTGGGATGATACTGTCATAGGATACAGGGAATATCTGGTTTGTCAGTATGGAGAGAAAGGACTCCAGGAGCATGGAAAAAAGGGTGCCAGGCACCTGTAATACATTACAATCCCTTGAACCACAGCCTTATGTTCCTTACAGCTTTCTCTGGATTGGTTCTCTCAACACTTGTGCATTATCATCTCTGTTTTGCAAATGAGAAACTTGACATGAGAAACTTTGTAAATAAGAAACTTTAGCAGCAGAACCAGGATGTTGAATTCCAGTTTCCTGACCCTTGGCCCAGAACTCAGCCATACAAGGTGCTTCCTTGCAGTGGCTGGCAGGAAGAGGTACAGGGAAGTTCACCTGTGCCTAGGTGCTTCCCAGCTCCTCTCTCTGGCCTTCCCTATACCCCCAAACCTGCCACCAACTGGTAAGGGTAACATAGGACCCCTTCACTTCTTTCAGCCTCTGCTTTCCTTTATGTCATGTGAAGTTGTGGGTGGGGCCAAATGAAGTTTTTCAACATTCGAACAGAGGAACCCCCCCCAACACACTTTTTTTTGAGACGGAGTCTCGCTCTGTTGCCCAGGCTGGAGTGTAATGGTGCCATCACAGCTCACTGCAACCTCAACCTCCTAGGCTCAGGGGATCTTCCCACCTCAGCCTCCGGAGTAGCTGGGACTATAGACGTGCACCACCATGCCGGGCTAATTTAAAATATATATATTTTTAGAGACAAGGTTGCACTATGTTGCCCAGGCAAGTCTCCAACCCCTGGGCTCAAGTGATCCTCCCACCTCAGCTTCCCCAAGAGCGGAGATTATAAGTGTGAACCACCAGGCCCAGCACCCCACCTCCTTTTTAAGACAATGGAATCATATGAATGACTGAAATGAACTCAAATAGAAAAGAACCTTTTCAAGTGGAAGCAGAGATTAGGGATGCAGACTCAGAGGCTATCTGGTTGGATGGTTTTCCTGCTTGCTACCTCAACTCATCTACTGTTTGACAGCTTCCTTGACACTTCCAGAATCTCCAGGGTTCCATAGCCCACAGTTTGCAAACCACTGGCCTAGCAGACTCCTGCATGAACCTCCCAAAACAGAGGTTCCCAGCCTGGGTTCACAAATAGAATTCAGGGTATCTCTGAACTTGGAAGGAAAAAAAATTTTTTTCTTCTCTTTTCTTTCTTTTTTTTTTCCCTCCAAGACATGGTCTCTCTCTGTTGCCCAGGCAGGAGTACAGGGGCACAATCTCAGCTCACTGTAGCCTCAACCTCCTGGGCTCAAGTGATCCTCCCACCTCAGCCTCCTAAGCAGCTGGGACTGCAGATATGTGTCACCACACCTGGCTAAATTTTAAATTTTTAGAGAGAGAGTTTCCCTATGTTGCTCAGGCTTGTCCCAAACTCTCAGGTTCAAGTGATCCTCCTACCTCGGCCTCCCAAAGTGTTGGAATTACAGGTGTGAGCCACCACACCTAGCCTCTGTTTTTCAGTTATGGACCATTACAAACCACTGTCTTTATTTTCCCTAACCTGTAACTCAAGTTAGCATTTTGTTTCGTTATAAATGTAGGCAATGACCCACAGTAGTATTGGCAGTTCCTGTGACTATGTCACCAAAAGAAATCATAGATATTTTAATATCACATTATAGTTGTTGCAGATCTTTCAAAAATACCATTTATGGTTAGTATTAATTTTTTTTTTTTTTTTTTTTTTTTGAGACAGAGTCTCGCTCTGTTGCCCAGGCTGGAGTGCAGTGGTGTGATCTCGGTTCACTGCAACCTCCGCCGTCTGGGTTCAAGCAATTCTCCTGCCTCAGCCTCCCAAGTAGCTGGGACAAAAGGCACATGCCGCCATGCCTGGCTAATTTTTTGTATTTTAGTAGAGACGGGGTTTCACTGTGTTGCCCAGACTGGTGTCAAACTCCTGAGCTCAGGCAATCCACCCGCCTCAGCCTCCCAAAGTGCTAAGATTACAGGCATGAGCCACTGTACCCAGCCAGTATTATAAAATTACCATAGCTATATCTTATTTATTTATTTATTTTTTTGAGACAGAGTCTCACTTTGTCACCCAGGCTGGAGTGCAGTGGCACAGTCTCGGCTCACTGCAACCTCTGCCTCCTGGGCTCAAGTGAGTCTCGTGCCTCAGACTCCTGTGTAGCTGGGATTACAGGCATGTGCCACCATGTCCAGCTAAGTTTTGCATTTTTATGGGGTTTCTCCATGTTGGCCAGCTGGTCTCAAACTCCTGGCCTCATGTGATCCGCCTGCCTCAGTGCTGGAATTACAGGCGTGAGGCCACCACACCTGGCTACAATAGTTATATCTGCCGCTAGACTTCATTTTTAAAGTACTAATGTGATAGTTGTATTTCAGGATGATTGGTTTCCTTTGTCATCCTATGTATTTTATGTATTTAAAAATACCCTGAGAAGGAGCCCATAGGTTTCACAGATTGTCAAGGGATCCATGAAATCAATAAGGTTAAAAACCCTTGTCCTAGGACTTCTCTTCCAGAAGAGAGGAGGGAGCTGGGAGCTTGCTGAAGGCTGCCAAAAGAGGGTATGTAGGGCCTAGGATCCCCAGAGGCCCCTCTGCTTCCATATGCACTCTCTGAGCCTGAGGAAAATGAGACAGGAAACTGGGACAGGAGCAAAGGGACTCTGAGAAGTGGAGCAGAGGCCAATAGGCCAGGCTGGCAGGGCTCAGGCTAGGGGCACCAAACTGAATTTCTTAGCCCCCACCCCAGCCAGGCTTCCCAGGACTCCTAGGTCCTAGTCTTGCTTCAGTCATTTCCCTTCCCAGCCTCAGTTTTCTTCTCTGAGTTAATACAGTGGGAGCAATCATGGCTTCAAGGTCAAGAGAGACCCTGCTTCTGGATCTACTTCTGCCTTACCTTGCCACATGACTTTGGGCAAGTCATCACCCCTTCCCACATCAGCTTTCACATCTGTGTAACAAGGAGATTGGCTGGCTCAAGGATAGCAAATTTCTAATATAGGTACTGCCATTCCCCCTTGCCATACCCACAATAGACATTATTGAGAGATCTTAGAGTCTGATCATTCTATGCCCATAGGTAGCTTCTGAGCCTTTTCAACACTCTACTTGTTGACTGAAATTGGCAAATGAAGTGGAGCCTATTTGCTATTACTGTACTAGATGATCTGGCTGGGCACAGTGGCCTATGCCTCTGGTCCCAGCAACCTAGGAGGCTGAGGCAGGAGAATCACTTGAGTCCAAGAGTTCTGGGGTATAGTACACAATGCTAATCAGGTGTCTGTACTAAGTTTGGCATTAATGTGGTGACCTCCCTGGAGAGGGGGGACACCAGGTTGCCTACGGAGGGGTGAACTGGCCCAGGTTGGAAATGGAGCAGGTCAAAACTCCAGTGCTCCCATGCTGATCAGTAGTGGGATCACGCCTGTGAATCCCACTGCACTCCAGCCTGGGCAAAATAACAAGACCTCATCTCGAACAAATCAATGAACAAAAAAGAAAAGAAAGACAAAAGAATACATTTCTATCTCTGATATTCTATCGCTTTAAAGATCTGATCTCAGAAACCCAAGTGAGATACTAGCTAGATGCAGAGACCTGTAAAGGCGGCTATTTCTGCTGGTGAGGTGGCTCATGCCTGTAATCTCAGCAACTCAGGAGGCTGAGGCAAGAGGTTCATTTGACAAGAGTAATTTGAGACCAGCCTGGCCAACAAAGTGAGACTCTGTTTCCATAAAAAAAAAATTTTTTTTAAGTTAGCTGGGCATGGTGGCCTACACCTGTAGTCCCAGCTACTAGGGAGGCTGAGGTGGGAGGATTCCTTGAGCCCAGGATGTTGAGGCTGCAGTGAGTTAAGAAGGTGCCACTGCACTGCAGCCTGGGTGACAGAGTGAAACACTGACTCTTAAAAAGAAAACAAAAGGCTATTTCTAACCCATAGGGGTGTGTGTGTGTGTGTGTGTGTGTATGTGGGTGGGTGTGTGTATGTGTCAGAGAAAGAGAGAACATTCTCAGCTGGGCTACATATTTTCTCTCATGTAGCAAAAATGGGGTCAGAATAGGACACCCAGAAGCTGAAATCTCAGTAGAGCTCCTCATGGTTCAGTTAGGCCTCCTGGAACAGATGAGTGGAGGCACGTGGAAGTCAGACTTTTTGATCAAAGTATTGGGAATTGGCATCCTACCAGTACTGATATCACCAGGCCTTACCTGTCCCTAAATGTCCTGTGTCACAAAGAATAGCAGTGATGGTGACAGAGAGTGAATAACACCAGTCACTTCTGGTATAATCTACATGGACTCAGATTAGCTAGGTAGCCAAGATGTGCTGGAGACTTGTGGTTTCTTGCAAAGCAATGCAGAAAGCCACTTAGGAAGTTATTTCAGAGTGTAACTAGCCTAGGTTACAGCAGAAGCCTAGACAGGTGCCATAACTTACCTAATGTCACAGCCGTTTCAAGCCATCACTAGGACCAGGGCCCAGATATGTAAGTAAGGAGTAGAGTGCAATGCAGAGGTTGAATAACCACAGGCTTGTGGGGCCAGGCTGGTATCACAAATGAGAAAGTAGGCTGGGTAGAATAGTAGGGAATGGTAAGCCGGGCGCGGTGGCTCAAGCCTGTAATCCCAGCACTTTGGGAGGCCGAGGCGGGCGGATCACAAGGTCAGGAGATCGAGACCATCCTGGCTAATATGGTGAAACCCTGTCTCTACTAAAAAATACAAAAAACTAGCCGGGTGAAGTGGCAGGCGCCTGTAGTCCCAGCTACTCGGGAGGCTGAGGCAGGAGAATGGCGTGAACCCGGGAGGCGGAGCTTGCAGTGAGCTGAGATCTGGCCACTGCACTCCAACTTCGGCGACAGTGAGACTCCGTCTCAAAAAAAAAAAAAAAAAAAAAGGAATGGTGGGGACTGTGGCAAACTAGATGTCACATGCCCTGTTTAAAGGCAGCAGCTAATATCAGTTCAAGTTGGTTGTTGGCATATGAGAATGTGGACATATAGTGCCAGATCTTTCTTCTGGTTTTTAAAGACATGTTAGACTTTAGATTTTTATATTAAATAGTCTCTCTCTCTCCTTTTTTTTTTTCTTTTTTTGGAGACAGGGTCTCATTCTCTTGCCCAGGCTGGAGTACAGCAGCTTGATCTTGGCTCTCTGCAACTTCCACCTCCCTGGCTCAAGGAAATCCTCCCGCCTCAGCTCCTGAGTAGCTGGGACTACAGGTGCATACCACCACACCCGGCTAATTTTTAAATTTTTTGTAGAGATCGGATTTCGCCATGTCACCCAGGTCAGTCTCAAACTCCTGGATTCAAGCAAGTTGCCTGCCTTGGCCCCCCAAAGTGCTGAGATTACAGGTGTGAGCTACTGTGCCTGGCCAAATAATCTCATGTTAAAATGTTGCCATCAGCTGGGTGCAGTGGCTCACACCTGTAATCCCAACACTTTAGGAGGCCAAAGCAGGTGGATCACTTGAGGTCAAAAGTTCGAGACCAGCCTAGCCAACATGGTGAAACCCCATCTCTACTAAAAATACAAAAATTAGCCAGGTGTGATGGTGTGTGCTTATAATCCCAGTTACTTGGGAGGCTGAGGCAGGAGGATCGCTTGAACCCTGGAGGCGGAGGCTGAAGTGAGCCAAGATGGCACCATTGCACTCCAGCCTGGGTGACAGAGTGATACTCTCTGTCTCAAAACAAAATAAAATGTTGGCATCTAACTTTTTAAACAGTGAAAGGCTGGGCATAGTGGCTCATGTCTGTAATCCTAGCACTTTGGGAGGCTGAGGCGGGCAGACACCTGAGGTCAGGAATTCAAGACCAGCCTGGCCAACATGGCAAAACCCCATCTCTACTAAAAATACAAAAAAATAGATGGGCGTGGTGGCAGGCACCTGTAATCCCAGCCACTAGAGAGGCTGAGGCACAGGAATCACTTGAACCCGGGAGGCGGAAGGTACAGTGAGCTGAGATTGCACCATTCCACTCCAAACTGGGCAACAGAGCAAGACTCCATCTCAAAAAAAAACCAAAAAATAGTAAAACACCACTGTGTGGGCCAAACAAAACACAACCGAGAACTGCAGTCTAGCCTGATTTGTAAATTTTGGTGGAAGGGGTAAGGGCCCCAGGCTGCAGATTTAAACATATAAAGACCTGAGTCGGAGTTCTGCCACTGCATGTCTAAGTAACTTTATTTAAGATTTGTAGCCTCCCTGAGCTTCAATACTTTCTCCTGTAAAATGAGAATAGTAAAATGGGCTACTGTGAGGATAAATGAGGTAATGACTTTAAAACATCTAGTAAAATGGTTAGCTCATCGTAGGTACGCAATAACTATAGCTACTCCACTGAAGTTCCTAATTGGAGGAACTCCCAATCCCTTCTGCTCCCTACTCCATCCACTTCAAATCTACTTTTTCCCCAAGGTTTGGTCACTCAATATCCCTGGAACTCTAACTCAGATACCCAAGGCACTCAAAAAATACTCGCACACACCCTGCATTCACTCTTGGGAGGATTTTGAGATGCCAAGGCTAGTTACCAAGGAAAATGTTTAGGAGGCTTCCCTGGTGTTCACCAGCAATGTTTCAGTGTTGATTAAAAGACAGGCTTGGTCAGGCGCGGTGGCTCACGCCTGTAATCCCAGCACTTTGGGAAGCCGAGGTGGGCAGATCACCTGAGGTCAGGAGTTTAAGACCAGCCTGACCAACCTGGAGAAACTCCATCTCTACTAAAAATACAAAATTAGCTGAGTGCGGTGGCACATGCCTGTAATCCCAGCTACTCAAGAGGCTGAGGCAGGAGAATCACTTGAACCTGGGAGGCGGAGGTTGCGGTGAGCCGAGATCAAGCCATTGCACTCCAGCCTGGGCAACAAGAGCAAAACTGTCTCGCAAAAAAAAGAAAGAGACAGAGGCTTGCCCCAGAGCAGAGGACTGGCTAACATGACCCTTCAGGGGCCTTAAAATCTTCAACTTTAATTTCTTTTTTTGAGACACAGTCTCGCTCTGTTGCCCAGGCTGGAGTGCAGTGGCGTGATCTCGGCTCACTGCAACCTCTGCCTCCCAGGTTCAAGCGATTCTCCTGCCTCGGCCTCCTAGTAGCTGGGATTATAGGCGTGCACCACCATACCTGGCTAATTTTTGTATCTTTAGTAGAGACGGGTTTCACCATGTTGGCCAGGCTGGTCTCAAACTCCTGACCTCATGATTCACCCATCTCAGCCTCCCAAAGTGCTGAGATTACAGGCATGAGCCACCATGCCTGGCTTCATCTTTAATTTCATTAGCTCCTGTGCACATGCACATATGCATATATGCGCATAACACTCACACACATTGTTGCTCAAATATCTGCCTAAATTCCCTATTCCTAGAAACTGTTTTGGCTTTCACTTTCACTGCACTCCTTCTACCATAGGCTCTACCCAGAGGGAGGGTGCTGCCACAACCCTTGAAACCAACATTCTCCGAGATTTATTTACTCAGCAGGGAGCTGCAGGAAAGGAGAGAACAGGAAAGGCTGAAGCTCAAATGACTGCATAGAAGGGGCTTTGAAAAGAAAAGTGACTTACACCCAGGGTCATCAGTAGGTCTTACAATATATATTTGAGCCCAAGATCCTTTACTCCGAAGTGCCTGTTCTAACCACTGTATTATCCTGCTGCTTCCAATGGGGCCACATTCCAGGACTGGTTCCCATCCCAGGAGTCGTTAGAAAATACCATGACTCAGTGAGATATTTCCCCTTTCTTTCTGTTTATATGATTCTACATTTTAAAAAGTCCCAGTAAATGGTATTTTTTTTAAAGTAAAAGGATTTAAACAAACATCCACGATTCCATCATAATCAGTAATTCTTTTATCGCATTATCACACAATGATTGGAGAAAATAATTACTACAGAGGCCACATTTTACACAACATTCATTACCTTACCTCATCAATTCCAAAATGTATTTTTAAATCTGAATTTATCTTAAAATCTGTGGAATCTAAGTTTGCATGGAAGACTTTATTTGGTCATAAGAAAAATCGTGGTAGGCAAGCATTGCCCAGATTACAATCCCCATTTTGCAGCTGGGAAAACTGAGTTCAAAGAGGTAAATAATTTGCCTGAGGTCACAGAGCTAGTCAGTGCAGAACCAGAACTGCAGGCCTATCTCCTGATTTTCAGCACAAGATTTTCAGCACAAGCGGTATCTACCATATATTCCTGGCCTCCAGGCCCTGTGTTCATCCCTACCTGTTCCCATCACCCTCCTGGCCACACCCTAACAGAGGGCTGAGGGAGACCTCAGCTACTCCAACCAGGCTTCCCCAGCCTCAGCCAGCTAGAGGTGGGGTAAACTCACTGTGGGGGCTCCCGGGAGCAGTCTCTCCACATAGGAAGTTTTTAAGTCTAAAGCTTTCACTTTCAAGAATGAACCCTGTGTGTGAGGCAGCATGCAGAGACCAAAGCTCAGGTTGGGTGTGAAGGCAGGATTTTGCTGGTGTCCTTATAAACCCCATGCAAACTAGATCTAGGAGTTCCCCACCTGGGGACCCCATTCCCTGGAAATTACTCACAAATGCTCTATTTTTCATATTTCAAGAGGTCAAATGAAAATAAAATATCAACTCTAGATAAGATCTCACAGACAGAATAAAACACTACATTGCTTTTGGCTGAACTTGCATCAGTTTAGCGGTTTGTTTCTGCTAACCAAAAAACACTGATTGGCTATTACAGGGCCACAATTAACACAGAAGGGGAAAACCAATTAACGAATCATTATGTAACAGGTGCAGCTTGACAGACTTAAATCTTTCAGAACAAGGGGTGTGACAAGGGAAAACAATAAAAAAGGAAAGCCAAGAGCGGAATTTGAGCTCCGCATTTTCCCAGATGGGGAATGTGAGGTTCAGAGAGCTGGAGTGACTCGCTCAGGGTCACACAGCAGGGCTGGAACCAGCACCCAAGGTTTCTGCCCCTAGGGAGAAGGATCTTCCCACCACACCCTGCTGTCCTGAGGTCTGAGAAACGCAGAGTGCTAGGACTCACCAGGGTTGCTGAAGGGGGTCAGGACAGGGAATGGCAATGGCTTCTCCTTGTCACCTGTGGGATCCTTCCTCGGGGCAGCTGCCAAGGCCACGCTGTTTTTCCTCCCTGGGAGTCTGCCAGGGCAGCTAGGTGTGGGAGCCTCTTGGAAATCCAGCTCTGGGTGAGGGAAAGGAGGCCTCTCTGACAAAAGCACCCTCCAAAGCATAGAGTGACCAGGGCCTGGGGTCACGATGTGGCCCTGAAGGGTTTAGGTACATCCAGATCGCACAGCTGCCTCCTGGCTCTGGCCCGGGAGCTCTCCAGGTTGCCAGGCTAGTTTTCCTGCCAGATGCTGGGTGCCTTTAAGAGAGCGACGGCAGCTCATTGGCTGAGAAAGGCTCCCCCGCAGCACAGATAGGGTAGGGGCAGAGAGACTTAGGTGAGTAAACAAACGGTGGCAACCCGTGGAGTCTCCCCTCCTCCACAGCCCTGGTCCTGGGCTTCCTTCCTCACCTCCACTCTCCACCCTGGAAAACAAGCTGGGGCTAAAGGAAGAGCAAAACACTCTGCAAAGTGCTCAGTGCGGTTCAGACTACATGATCTCACAGTGACCCTGGGGCAGACTTGTTAGTACATCTTCCCTTTTTGGTGGCACAACTGAGTCCTTGGAGGGGTGAAGTGGCTTGTTCAGTTCACACAGCCCTTGTAAGGAAGGTTAACAGAGTGGGATGGTGTGAGGATCCAAACCCAACTATCCTGCCTTTGACTTCCCATACAGTGCTGCTGGACCACACCACTTGCCTGTTTGTGAAGCCTTTGGCAAGTCACTGCCTCAGTTTTCACATCTGTAGCATGGTATAGTCATACGAGTGATCCTCTACTCACTATAATGAGTGTATAACCTTGGGTTTAAAGCTGAAAGAGATTTTGGAGAGTATCTAGCTCATCTAGTCATTTATCAGGCATTCATTATTCAACAGGCATTATTATTCAGCAACTATTATGTGTCAGGCCCTGTTTTAGTTCCTAGGGACACATCAATGAGCAAGAAAGTCGAGGACCCTACTTTTACTGAGTTTACATTCTGGAGAGAGGGGATCTAGATATAAAGAAACCAATTAGATAGGTAATAGTTCCACAAAAATGAAATAGGTGGATATGATAATGGGGGGTGGATGTGAATATTTTCAATGATGTGGTAAGGGAGGCCCTCCCTCGGGAGGTGATATTAAAGCTGAGACATGAATGATGACAAGGAACCAGGCAATGGAAGAGCTGGAGCAAGAGTGTTCAATGCACACAGAACCAACCATGAGTGTAAGGACCCTGAAAAGCAGGTAAGTTTGGAGAACAGAAAGAAAGCTGCTGTCACTAC
Source organism: Rhinopithecus bieti (assembly GCF_001698545.2). Lineage (NCBI taxonomy): Eukaryota > Metazoa > Chordata > Mammalia > Primates > Cercopithecidae > Rhinopithecus > Rhinopithecus bieti. The sequence continues at coordinate 1,216,393 of NW_016806375.1, forward strand.
AATATAGTTCAATCCCTGTACCCCCTCTTAATACATAAGGAATTTTATCTATTCCTTATCTATTCCTGGAAGGTAATTCAGGAATTCAGAAAGATGATTCAACTTGCCCAAGATTCCCTCTTGTAAATTCCTCCTTCCTTTCTTTATCCTCATGTAGAAAAGAAGGAAACTGAAGCGTGGGGCTGACCAGCATATTTGGGTTACCAACCCAACAATCATTCCAGTAGTCTACACTGCTATAATCTCATGCTTCTTCCACTCTGTAGACATACGTAAACTCCCAGACAGCAAGAACTATGATTTTAAGAGTGTACAACACTGCCGGGTGCGGTGGCTCAGGCCTGTAATCCCAGCACTTTGGGAGGATGAGGTGGGCAGATCATGAGGTCAGGAGTTCGAGAACAGCCTGACCAACATAGTGAAACCCCATCTCTAGTAAAAATACAAAAATAAGCCAGGTGTGGTGGTGCATGCTGTAATCCCAGCTACTCAGGAGGCTGAGGCAGGAGAATCACTTGAACCTGGGAGGTGAAGGTTGCAGCGAGCCAAGATCACGCCACTGCACTCCAACCCAGGCGACAGAGTGAGACTCCGTTTCCAAAAAAAAAAAAAGGTATCACACTGAAGAACAAATCCTGACTGACACTGACAGAATATGTAGTAGTCTTCAAAATTCCAGCAGTAATGCAAACGACCACACTGTCACATGAGATCAGCACAGACCTTTCCTGTGGAGTTCCTTTCCACTTTCATTTTCAGAATTTTTTTACTCTGATTTTTAAAAAGGGCTGTCTGTTTTCAGTTTAATATTGTTAGTGGTAGCTTTGGTATTATTATGAGATTGTTGAATATATAGTATAACTAGGATGGGGATAAAGCAGGAGTACACCGTTTTACATCTGCTGGTGTTGCTGAGTATGCAGGACTTCTGGTGTGGGAGAACAATACAAATGAAGCAAAAGGGGCTTAACGTAAAAACACATAATCTCTGTGCTTTGTATTGGAGGTTTCAGTATGATCTTTTTTTTTTTTTTTTTTTTTTTTTTTTTGAGATGGGAGTCTCACTCTGTCACCCAGGCTGGAGTGCAGTGCTGTGATCTCGGCTCACTGCAACCTCCACCTCCTGGGTTCAAGTGATTCTTCTGCCTCAGCCTCCTGAGTAGCTGGGATTGTAGGTGCGCGCCACCATGCCTGGCTAATTTTTTGTATTTTTAGTAGAGACGGGGTTTCACCATGTTGGTCAGGTTGGTCTCAAACTCCTGACCTCATGATCCGCCCACATCAGCCTCCCAAAGTGCTTGGGAGTACAGGTGTGAGCCAGTGCACCTGGCCTAAATCTTTTTTTTTTAAGAGATAGGGTCTCACTATATTGACCAGGTTGGTTTCGAACTGTTTTCAGGTCTAGAAACAATGACCAATCCTTTAGCGCAGAGGTCCCCAACTCCCAGGTCATGGACTCGTACCAGTCGTGGCCTGTTAGAACTGGGCCACACAGCAGGAGGTGAGCGGCCTGCAGCCAGCAAAGCCTTGTCTGTTTCCAGCGGCTCCCCACCACTTGCATTACCATCTGAGCTCCGCCTCCTGTCAGATCAATGGCGGCCTTAGATTCTCATAGGAGCCTGAACCCTATCGCAAACTGCATATGGCAGGGATCTAGGTTGTGGATTCCTTATGAGAACCTAATGCCTGACGATCTGGGGTGGAATTGAGGTGACGATGCTAGCACTGGGGAGCGGCTGCAAATGCAGATTAACATTAGCAGAGAGGTTTGATTGCACAGACCGTAATAAATCAGTTGCTTGCAGACTCATATCAAAACCTTATCAGTGAGTGACAAGTGACAATTAAGCTGCATCTGGTGGCAGGCTTTAGGTCAGCATCTGACACTTATTTTAGTGATTGCATGGCCCGCTCATTATTTTATTTACTGCTTCCATCTGCGCCTCTTTCCCACACTGCACACTCGCCTTAGTCACAGTTTTGGTGAGCCCACAAGCTAACCCTAGCCAAAATGAGTAAAAAAAAAAAAACAAATCTCACTGGAGAGCTTATTTGAAAAGGCGGAAAGACCCAATGATGAGAGAGCAGAAGACTCAGACTGCCACAAAAAGAAAGCTGCATTTAAAAGAAAATACCAAGAGTCCTACTTAAATTATGGGTTCATTGCAACACGTGATTCACATTCTCCAAGCCTGCTTTGCATAATATGTGGCGACTGGCTATCCAATGGAGCCATGAAACCTTCAAAACTGCTTCACCACATGAAGGCCAAGCACCCTGCATCAAAAGACAAGCTTTTGGAGTTTTCAAAAGAAAAGAATGTGAACACGAAGAACAGAAGCAATTATTGAAGGCCACCACTTCATCAAATGTGTCTGCACTGAGAGCATCATTCTTAGTGGTTAACTGCATTGCTAAAGCTAAGAAGCCTTTACTATTGGTGAAGAGTTGATCCTGCCTGCTGCTAAGGACATTTGTCGTGAACTTTTGGGAGAGGCTGCAGTTCAAAAGGTGGCACGTGTTCCTCTTTTGGCTAGCACCACAACTGGACAAATTGATGAACTGGCAGGGGATATTGAGACACAATTGTTAGAGAGGATTAATGAGTCACCGTGGTACGCAATCCAGGTTGACGAGTCTACCAGTGTTGACAACAAGGCAACAATGCTTGTTTTATCCATAGAGAAGTGCTGAAATGTCACCTGAACTTAACAGCATTTTAGGGCAGGCGCAGTGGTTCACACCTGTAATCCCAGCACTTTGGGAGGCTGAGGTGGGTGGATCTCCGGAGGTCGGGAGTTCGAGACCAGCCTGGCCAACATGGAGAAACCCCATCTCTATTAAAAATACAAAATTAGCTGGGCGTGGTGGTGCATGCCTGCAATCCCAGCTACTCAGGAGGCTGAGGCAGGAGAATCACTTGAACCCAGGAGGCGGAGGTTGTGGTGAGCCAAGATAACCATTGCACTCCAGCCTGGGCAACAAGAACGAAACTCTGTCTCAAAAACAAACAAACAAAAAACAAAACAAAAAAACACCACATTTTGCAGGACATAATTAAAATGATCAGCCACATTAAAGTGCATGCCCTTAACTCACGTCTGTGCAGCTGTGAGGAAATGGACACAGAGCACACATGTCTTCTCTTATACACAGATGTGAGATGGCTTTCTAAAGGTAGATCACTGGCCAGTTTCTGAGTTATAAGAGATTTCTTTTAGAAAAACTGTTTTCTTTTAGAAAAACAGTTACTAGTGTCACATTTCAGTGACACAGAATGGGTTGCAAAACTTGTGTGACATATTCAACCTGCTCAACGAACTCAAATTTGTCACTTCAGGGGACAACGACCACTGTGTTCAAGTTGGCAGATAAAGTGGCTGCATTCAAAGCCAAACTGGAATTATGGGGGCGACGAGTGAGCTTTGGGATTTCTGACAGGTTTCAAGCATTAGCAGAGATTTTTGAAAGAAAAAGACTGAGCCAGGGTCTTCTTTCTCTCAGCTGGTGCATGATCACTTATCTCAGCTTTCAAAAGAGTTTGAGTATTACTTCCCAACCACAAAAGACCCCCGAACTGGGAAGGAATGGATCCGCGACCCATTTGTGAATAAGCCAACTGACTTGACGTTGTCCATGCTAGAAGCGGATCAATTGCTTGAGAGGGCAAATGACGGTGGCCTTAAAAGTATGTTTGGGGCCGGGCGCGGTGGCTCATGCTTGTAATCCCAGCACTTTGGGAGGCCGATCACAAGGTCAAGAGATCGATACCATCTGGCCAACATGGTGAAACTCTGTCTCTACTAAAAAAAAAATATACAAAAAATTAGCCGGGCGTGGTGGCACATGCCTGTAGTCCCAGCTACTAGGGAGGCTAAGGCAGGAGAATCACTTGAACCCGGGAGGCGGAGGTTGCAGTGAGGTGAGATCACACCACTGCACTCCAGCCTGGGCAGTGTCAGAGAGAGACTCTGTCTCAAAAAAAAAGGTATGTTTGGGACTTCAAATCTCCATACATTCTGGATTAAAGTCAAGGCGGAATATCCTGAGACTGCCACAAAAGCATTGAAAAGCCTGCTTCCTTCCATTTCCAACAGCGTATCCTTGTGAAGCAGGGTTTCTGCAGTGTCAGCAACCAAAACAAGATTACGGAGTAGACTGGACATAAGCAACCCACTTTGGGTGTAACTATCTCCTATCACCCCCAAATGGGACCGTCTAGTTGCAGAAAATTGAACATATAATAATAACAGAAATAAAGTGCACAATAAATGTAATGCGCTTGAATCATCCTGAAACCATCTGCCACACCCCGTTTAGTGGGAAAATTGTCTTCCACAAAACCGGTCCCTGGTGCCAAAAAGGTTGGGGACTGCTACTTAGCAAATAGTGAGCATCTGTAGTGCCCAGACTGTGGTCTCTAAATACTACTTTCCACAAAAAGGAACCAAGGTGTCTTTGAAAAAATAAATAGCCAATTCTAGCTTTGGGGCAGAAAATGTACAATATGTACTTAGACTATTTTCTAGTGTCACAAATCAAGGAAGCTAGAGTTGTGCCAAAGAGACTCGCATTGGTCACAGTCAGGACTACCTGAGCATCAGTAAAGAAAATAACTGCAAGGGGTTGAAAAATATCAAACATATTTAAATCCATGAGTTCTTAATGATATTTTCTTTATTTTACATTAAATTTTTTTTTTTTTTTTTTTAGAGATAGGGTCTGGCTGTATTGCCAAGGCTGATCTCAAACTTCTGGCCTCCCACCTTAGTCTCCCAAAGTGCTGGTATTGCAGACTCGAGCCACTGCTCCCAGGCCCTACGACTTCTGAGAGCAATTTGGGAATACTCCATGATCCAAAAACTCTATATCTGGATATATACACAAGAGAAACTCTAGCCATTAAGAGACATACCAAAGCATTATTTTTTAAGTTGGAAAAACTGAAAACAACCAAAATGAATAAATTATGGTACTTTTGATTTTGGGGCCATAAATGTGGGGGGATGGTACGAAATAGATTTCTTTCTTTTTTTCAAGACAAAGTGTCAGAGGCAAGTATTTACTGGGAAAATGCAGGAGCAAAATTTAAAAATTATTTGGTTTGTCACAGTTATAAAATTGCCTCTTTTTTTTGTTTGTTTACTTTATAGACAAGTCCTACTTATATAAGTTTATTGGCTACTTCTGCTTCTGATTAGGTTAAGGTATTTTTTTCTCTTTCCAACTTTCCAACTTTTATTTTAGGTTCAGGGGATGCGTGTATGGGTTTGTTATATACGTAAATTGTGTGTCACAGGGGTTTGGTGTACAGATTATTTAATCACCCATGTAACAAGCATAGTACTGGATAGGTAGTTTTTCAATCCTTACCCTCCTCCCACCCTCCACTCTCAAGTAAGACCTCAGTGTCTACCATTCCCTTCTTTGAGTCCCTATGTACTCAAAGTTTAGCTCCCACTTACAAGTGAGAACTTGTGGTTATTTGGTTTTCTGTTTCTGCATTAATTTGCTTAGGATAATGACCTCCAGCTCCATCCATGTTCCTGCAAAGGACATGATTTCATTCTTTTTGTATGGCTGTGTAGTATTCCATGGTGTACATGTACCACATTTTATTATTATTATGATTTTGAGACAAAGTCTCACTCTGTCTCCCAGGCTGGAGTGCAGTGGTGCCATCTCGGCTCACTGCAACCTCCGCCTCTCAGGTTCAAGTGATTCTCCTGCGTCAGCCTCCGGAGTAGCTGGATGACAGGTCCCTGCCACCATGCCCAGCTAATTCTTGATTTTTAGTAGAGATGGGGTTTCGCCATGTTGGCCAGGCTGGTCTGGAACTCCTGACCTCAGGTGATCCGCTCACCTCGGCCTCCCAAAGTGCTGGGATTACAGGCATGAGCCACCGTGCCCGGTCATATGTACTGCATTTTCTTTATCCAGTCCACTGTTGGTAGGCATCTGGGTTGATTCCACGTCTTTGCTACTGTGAATAGTGCTGTGATGAACATAGGAGTGTATTTGTCTTTTTGATAAAATGATTTATTTTGTTTTTGATATATAGTTCTGTTTTAAGTTCTTTAAGAAATCCCCAAACTGCTTTCCACAGTGACTGAATTAATTTACATTCCTACCAACAGTGTATAAGCTTTCCCTTTTCTCTGCAACCTCACTAGCATCTGTTATTTTTTGCCTTTTTTTTTTAAAGACTAGTCAACTGCAGTAGTGAGAAGGGGGAAAGAGTAGAACAAGGAGTTTAGACGGGTGCTATGGCTCATGGCTGTAATCCCAGCACTCTGGGAGGCCAAGGCAGCCGGATCACCTGAGGTCAGGAGTTCGAGACCAGCCTGATCAACATGGTGAAACTCTGTGTTTACTAAAAAAATACAAATTTCACCCGGTGTGGTGGCAGGCGTGTGTAATCCCAGCTACTTGGGAGGCTGAGGCAGGAGAATCGCTTGAACCTGGGAGGCGGAGGTTGCGGTGAGCTGAGATCACACCACTTGCACTCTAGCCTGGATGACAGAGTGAGACTCCATCCCAAAAAAAAATAAAAATAAAAAATTAAAAGAACAAGGAGTTTGATCTGTAACTGACTGTGAATAATCAATTGAGATAACTCACTATCTTCAGACTAGGCTATTTTTTAACTTTTTAATAACAGCCATTCTGACTGGTTTAAGTTGGTATCTCACCGTGGTTTTGATTTGCATTTCTCTGATTAGTGATGTTGAGGATTTTTTCTTTTCTTTTTTTTTTTTTTTTTTGAGATGGAGTCTCACTCTGTCCCCCAGGCTGGAGTGCAGTGGTGCAATCTTGGCTCAATGCAAGCTCCGCCTCCCAGGTTCACACCATTCTCCTGACTCAGCCTCCCCAGCAGCTGGGACTACAGGCGCACGCCGCCACGCCCAGCTAATGTTTTGTATTTTTAGTAGAGATGGGGTTTCACCGTGTCAGTCAGGATGGTCTCGATCTCCTGACCCTGTGATCTGCCCGCCTCGGCCTCCCAAAGTGCTGGGATTACAGGCATGAGCCAGCGCGCCTGGCCGAGCATTTTTTCCTATGCAGTTGGCTGTGTGTATGTTTTCTTTTGAGAAGTGTCTTTTCATGTCCTTTGTCTTTTTTTTTTTTTTTTTGAGACAGAGTCTTGATCTGTTGCCCAGGATGAAGTGCAGTGGCATAATCTCAGCTCACCGCAACCTCTGCCTCCTAGGTTCACATGACTCTCCTGCCTCAGCCTCCCCAGTAACTGGGATTATAGGCGCATGCCACCAGGCCCAGCTAATTTTTGTATTTTTAGTAGAGACAGGGTTTCTCCATGTTGGCCAAGCTGGTCTCAAACTCCTGACCTCAGGTGATTCACCCACCTCGGCCTCCCAAAGTGCTGGAATTACAGGCGTAAGCCGCCATGCTCGGTCCTGTCCTTTGTCCATTTTTTAATGGAGTTGTTTTTTGCTTGTTAATTTATTAAGTTCCCTTATAGATTGTGAATAGTAGCCCTTTTTTCGAATGCATAGTTTACAAACAGTTTCTCCTGTTCTGTAGGTTGTCTATTTATTCTGTTGTAGTTTCTGCTGTATAAAAGCTCTTTTTTTTTTTTTTTTTTTTTTTTTTTGAGACAGGATTTCATTCCTGTCGCCCAAGCTGGAGTGCAATGGCACGATCTCAACTTACTGCAGCCTCTGCCTCCCAGGTTCAAGAAATTCTCATGCCTCAGCCTCCCAAGTAGCTGGGATTACAGGCGTAAGCCACCACACCTAGCTAATTTTTGTGTTTTTAGTAGGGGCCGGGTTTCACAATGTTGGCCAGGCTGATCTCAAACTCCTGACCTCCAGTGGTCCACCCACCTTGGCCTCCCAAAGTGCTGGGATTATAGGCATGAGCCACCACACCCAGCCTGTTCCCCATTCTTTGGCCAGCACTCACCACCTAACACTGTCCCTAGCCCTGTCAATCAAACATATCTGCCAAATGAATAAAATTGCTTAGTCTCACAGTCAACGGACTTAGGATACCCATTTGCACATTCCCATTAACACCATGAACTTTTCCTTTTCAGTGCTTATCATACTTGTAATTAACCTATTTCCCATTTAGAAGAAAAGTGCAGCTTGTTGCCAGTGTTCATTTCTGGGGGTAAATAGGAAATGGGTTAAATAATTGCACATGCAATCATTTGCTTAATGTGTGCCTCTCTGACAAGACCACCGGCTCCCTGGGGGCATACACTGCCCCTAGTGTTGTTCACTGTTGTATCCCCCGTGCTTGAAATGGTACCTGGCATATAGCTGGCACTCAATAAATGCCTGTTGAATTAATATTTATTTATTTTGTAAAAATTTGGCTGGGTGCAGTGGCTCATGCCTGTAGTCCCAGCACTTTGGGAGGCTGAGGCAGGCGGATCACCTGAGGTCAGGAGTTCGAGACCTGCCTGGCCAACATGGTGAAACCGCATTTCTACTAAAAATACAAAAATTAGCTGGGCATGGTGGTGAGCGCCTGTAATCCCAGCTACTCCAGAGGCTGAGTCAGGAGAATCACTTGAGCCCAGGTCGTGGAGGTTGCAGTGAGCAGAGATGGCGCCATTGTACTCCAGCCTGGGAGACAGAGCAAGATTCCATCTGAAAACAAACAAACAACAAAAAAAATTATTTTAGAGACGAGGTCTCACTTTGTCTCCCAGGTTGGAGTGCAGTGGTACAATCATAGTTCACTGCAGCCTTGAACTCCTGGGCTCAAGTGAGTCTCCTGCCTCATTCTCCCAAATTGCTGGGATTAGAGAGGCCCCCATGCCCAGTCTGTTGAATGAATAAATGAGCACAGATTGCAAAAGTGGCCAAAGTCAAAATGAGCGCAGATGGCAAAGGAGGCCCCAGTCAATTGGTCAGTCCACCTGCCAATCATGAAGGCCTGAGCTACCCTAGGTGCTAACCCATTCCCAGACCAAAGGCAACTGGCATAAGGTTCTTTATTTCAAGATGCTCAAAGTGTATAGATAGGAGTTTGCTAATGCCCAGCGCAGCTGTTCTTAGAAAGAGTCTGCCTCCTAGAAAAACTATCCGTTTACAAAAGAGACAAAATGGGGGAAAGCAGGCTCATCTGCTGGTTAACCAGTGTCCTCTCTTTGCCTCTGGTTGGTGATTTGGGACAGTTAGCTTGGGGGTAAACTGTATTTCAGCCTACAATTAATAGTGTAACCTACTTCACAGAGTTGTTAGGGGACAAATAAGCAGATGTGTAAATATTTATTACAGGACCTGACAATGGCACCAATGCTCAGTCATGCTTTCTAGAGTTGTTGCTATCATAGCCTTTTGCCTTGTAAGGCTGCCCTTGAATGAAGGGTAATTTAAATGCCACTACTTGAAGTTTTTTTTTTTTTTTTTTTTTTTGTTGGAGTTTCTATCGGGGGGGCCCGGGTTGAGGACAATGTCACAGTCTTGGCTCACTGCAAACTCCGTCTCCTGGATTCAAGCAATTCTCCTGCCTCAGACTCCCTAGTAGCTGTGATTACAGGTGTCCACCACCATGCCCGGGTAATTTTTGTATTTTTAGTAGAGATGGGGTTTCACCATGTTGGCCAGGCTGGTCTCAAACTCCTGACCTCAGGTGATTTGCCCACCTCAGCCTCCCAAAGTGCTGGGATTATAGGCTTGANCTCTCTTTGCCTCTGGTTGGTGATTTGGGACAGTTAGCTTGGGGTAAACTGTATTTCAGCCTACAATTAATAGTGTAACCTACTTCACAGAGTTGTTAGGGGACAAATAAGCAGATGTGTAAATATTTATTACAGGACCTGACAATGGCACCAATGCTCAGTCATGCTTTCTAGAGTTGTTGCTATCATAGCCTTTTGCCTTGTAAGGCTGCCCTTGAATGAAGGGTAATTTAAATGCCATCTCTTAAATTTTTTTTTTTTTTTTTTTTTTTTTGAGATGGAGTTTCATTCGTGTTGCTCAGGCTAGTGTGCAATGTCACAGTCTTGGCTCACTGCAAACTCCGTCTCCTGGATTCAAGCAATTCTCCTGCCTCAGACTCCCTAGTAGCTGTGATTACAGGTGTCCACCACCATGCCCGGGTAATTTTGTATTTTAGTAGAGATGGGGTTTCACCATGTTGGCCAGGCTGGTCTCAAACTCCTGACCTCAGGTGATTTGCCCACCTCAGCCTCCCAAAGTGCTGGGATTATAGGCTTGAGCCACCGCACCTGGCCACTTAAAGATATTTAGGGCAGAACTCTAGTGATAGGTGCTGGGCTCCACTAAACATCTCCTGGGACCAACCTGGCCAGAATGAAGGCGAGAAGGAATGAACCATCTAAGTGACAGAGACACAACTTATACCATTTAGGTAAGAGTTGGCCCATGCACCCATTAAGTCCAGAGGGTAGACTTGCTTTGTACACAGTAGACCCAGTGGCTCAAGCAGTATCATCAGGATGTCTCCTCCCTGTCTCCATCACTCAATCCTGCTGTGTCTGTGTGAGCTCCTGTCACAAAAAGGCTCAGGTCCACAATGGTGGCTAACATCCTAACTTCTCAGCTGCTACAGATAAAAGAGAAAGTTTGGCTGGGTGCGGTGACTCACGCCTGTAATCCTAGCACTTTGGGAGGTCGAGGGGTGTGGATCACGAGGTCAGGTATTCAAGACCAGCCTGGCCAACATAGTGAAACCCCATCTCTGCTAAAAATATAAAAAATTAGCTGGGCACGGTGGTGGGCACCTGTAATCCCAGCCACTCAGGAGGCTGAGGCAGTAGAATTGCTTGAACCTGGGAAGCGGAGGTTGCTTGAGCTGAGATTGCACCACTGCACTCCAGCCCGGGCGACAGTGCAAGACTCTGTCTCAACAAAAAAAGAGAGAAAGTTTCCCTTCCCAAAGTTCAGACCATATCCCCAGAATTGAGTCTCATTGGCTGTAACTGAGTCACATATCTACTCCTGGCCCATCACTGTGACCGGGGCGGGGGGGTCTGATTGGCAGAGCTGAGTCATGGGCCCATCTTTCCCTATGGGCTGGAGTCAGCTCTGAACATGGGTAGGGGAGGTTTCCCAAGCAACATATGGTTGCAGTTGCCAGAAGGGAGACTTTTGCTGGGTCAGCAAAACAAATATCCACTGTAGAATGCAAACCTCTCTGCAGGTCAGGTGACAAAAGCAATGTCACATTGAGACCAAGTAAATATCAATTCTGTCAGACAAACTAAGTGATAGGATCTGGAGGGATTCCAGAGGGCAATGGGGCATTACTTAACTGTCTGCCAAAAGACCTGTTTTACAGGGCCCAGATTAGGGTAAGCCAAGTGAGGCACTTGCCACTGGCACTAAATTAAGACAAAAAACAAACAAACAACAGCAGCAACAACAAAAAAGAAAACACCAACTCAGGGCGGTCACAGTGGCTCACAACTGTAATCCCCGTACTTTGGGAGACTGAGGAGGAAGAATCACTTGAGCCCAGGAGTTCAAGACCAATCTAGACAACATAGCGAGACACTATCTCTACAAATTTTTTTTTTTTTTAGATGGAATCTCTCTCCGTCACCCAGGCTGGCGTGTGGAGTGCAGTGGCATGATTTCGGCTCCCAATGCAGTCTCTGCCTCTTGGGTTCAAGCTATTTTCCTGCCTCAGCCTCCCGAGTAGCTGGGATCATAGGCACGTGCCACCACACCCAGCTAAACAAAAAATCTTAAAAATTAGCCAGGCATTGTGGCATGTACCTGTAATCCTGGCTATTCAAGAGTCTGAGGTGGGAGGATCGCTTGAGCCTGGGAGGTCAACGCTGCAGTGAGCCAAGATTGCAACACTGCACTCCAGCCTGGGTGACAGAGTGAGAGCCTGTCTCAAACAACAACAACAACATCTCAGTAATCTAGATAAATAATACTTTAATGCAATATTTTATCTCATTTGAGACAGGGTCTCACTCTGTTGCCCAGGCTGGAGTGTACCAGCACGATCATGGCTCACTGAAGCCTCAACCTCCTGGACTTAAGTGATCCTCCCACCTCAGCCACTCAAGGTGCCAGGATTACAGGTGTGAGCCACTGCGACCAGCCACAATATTTTATAAGATGAAAATTAATATGAAAAATACACAATGACTCAAATACCCAAATTTTAAATAAAGGCAGGATGAATAATAGTGCAGAATATAGCCATCTTGGAGCTTGGGGCAAAAGGAAAAATCAGAACTACTGATCAAGCTTTTATTTAAAATTTGGGCATTTTGTTCATCATACATTTTTGCATTAATTTTGATTTTTAAAATACTGTATTAAAATATTATTTGATTACTGAATTTTTTTGCACCTCTCAAAATTCTGTGCCTGAGACAGTTACCTCATTCCCCTCACCCTAGTCCAGGCCCTGCTGTCTTATGTGTGATTTGCTGGAGGCAGAGAAGAGAAGCCACCCAAAAATGAATGGATGTATCAAAAACTGGAATTCCCTAATGGGAAGGGCTCTGGATGGGAACAAGAGTCCTGGCATCATTTCTGATTCTGCCATTGCCTTGGGAAAACCCGTTTTCCTCTCCGGGCCTCAGTTTCTCCACTTGCAAAGGAGGGACAGGGCAGGCTTAGTGGTTTTTAGGCAATAGAACTCAATCTCCAGTATAGAAAATGGATTAAAATGGAGCTGTTGAAGGGGCATGTGCTGGGGTAGACCCATTTGCACCTCAGTCCCTCCACCACGCAACAGTCCCCTCCAGGTGTTCCATGGAGCCCTAAGGAGTTCCTGTGGACACAGTAGGAAAACTACTCAATTCAATGGTCTCTAAGATTCCTAAGCAAACCCATTTTTATGCCTGAGGTAATGTACATGTTCATTTTCTCCTTTCTATTCTTCAGTTAGGTCGGTGTGTCTCACATGGCCAGTAGTTCTCTGTTTCAGGAACACTTCAGGTGCTTTATTTATTTATTTTAAAATTGTTTTTAAATTGTTTTTTGTAGAAAGAGGGGTCTTGCTATGTTGCCCATGCTGGTCTTGAACTCCTGGCTTCAAGCCATCCTCTCAAAGTGCTGGAATTACAGGCATGAGCCACCATACCTGGCCTAATGCTTTATTTAAAATGCAGAGTCCATGGCCTTTTACGAAATTTGAATCTCCAGGAATGGGGCCCAGGAATCTTTATTTTAAACAAGCCCTCCTTCCCTGCCATGTGATTGACATCCACTGAAGTGTTTGTGTCCTTCTCAGTGAAGTTATTCCCACAGAACCTCAGGAGTTGCTTTATTCTGGAGCTTTAACTACAACAGTCCTTCTGAAAGTCCAGGGTGAGGGGAAAAACAGGAATAGTCAGATAAGCCCACATAAATTACTCAAGATTAGCCAAGTGGGAACAGACCACAGTGAGATCTCCGGGGGCCCTTTTCCAGGCAGAACATCCTGGCGGCCCTTTGCTCTGCAATCCCACAGCTTGTATCAGAAGAAACTGTCTGTGCATTTCTCTCTTCTTCCAGAGTGGCACTGACAACCTCAGGAATTATTGACTGAATTATCAGGTTTCTTATTAGTACACTAATGGGTTCCCGAGAGCTAGGCGCGAGCATGCCCCTGACACAGTCAAGGGAATTCATTTCAGACTTTGGAACTAGGGCATATTTTTGTCAACTGCAAGGGAAACAGCCATTCATTCACTAGTTTTATTCATTAAACTAGCTTGGCAGATTCACGGGTGAACTGGGTATTTCCTTTTTTTCAGCTTTACTAAGATATAATCACACACAATATAATTTGCCCATCTAAAATGTAAATTCAATTGTTTTTAGTATATTAAAGAGTCGTGCAACTGTCACTACAATCAATCTTTCTTTCTTTCTTTCTTTCTTTATTATTTATTTATTTTGAGACAGAGCCTCACTCTTGTCGCCCAGGCTGGAGTGCAGTGGCGTGATCTCGGCTCACTGCAACCTCTGCCTCCTGGCTTCAAGCAATTCTCCTGCCTCAGCCTCCCTAGTAGCTGGGATTACAGGCGGCCACCACCACATCCGGCTAATTTTTATGTATTTAATAGAGACAAGGTTTTACCATGTTGGCCAGGCTGGTCTCAAACTCCTGACCTTAGGTGATCCACCCTCCTCGGCCTCCCAAAGTGCTGGGATTACAGGCATGAGCCACAGTTCCCGGCCATACAATAGATTTTAGAACATTTTCATCACCTCAAAAGGAATCCCTGTCCCAACACAAAGAAATGATAGGCCAGGCATGGTGGCTCACCCCTGCAATCCCGGCACTTTAGGACGCCAAGGTGGGCGGATCACGAGGTCAGGAGATCAAGACCATCCTGGTTAACACGGTGAAACCCCATCTCTACTAAAAATACAAAAAGTTAGCCAGGCGTGGTGGCAGGCGCCTGTAGTCCCAGCTACTCAGGAGGCTGAGGCAGGAGAATGGCATGAACCCAGGAGGCGGAGCTTGCAGTGAGCCGAGATCGCGCCACAGCACTCCAGCCTGGAGGACAGAGTCAGACTCCGTCTCAAAAAAAAAAAAAGAAACGAAAAATATTTGAAGTGACAGATATGCTAATTACCCTGATTTGATGATTACACATTGTATATATGTATTGAACTATCACACTATATGCCATAAAAATGTATAATTATTATGTGTCAATGAAAATTATAATAAAAGCAAAATACAAAGTGTACGACTTGCTAAAGGCTCAGATGATTGTTAGCATTTTGGCAATAAATTATTTTGTAATTAAAAAAAAAAACCCAACCTCATTTCAACTGAAAACAAAAAATTTAGCCTGGTATAGTGGTGCATGCCTGCAGTCTCAGCTATTTGGGAGACTGAGGCAAGAGAATCACTTGAGCCCAGGAGCCCGAGGCTGCAGTGAGCCAGGATGGCGCCACTGCACTCCAGCCTGGAGGAGAGAGTAAGAGACTCTGTCTTTAAAAACAAAAACAACAACAAAACAAACAAACAAAAAACAAATCCTTGTGCCTTCTAGCTATTATCCCTCAGTCTTTCTATCCCCCCTCCACCCGCCCCAAGTCCTAAGCAAACACAAATCTAATTTCTGTCTCTATGAATTTGCCTATTCTGGACATTCATATAAATGGAATCGTAATATGTAGTCGTTTGAGACTGGCTTCTTTCACATAGCATAATGTTTTCAAGGTTCATCGACATTATAGCATGTATCAGTACTTCATTCCCTGTTATGGCTGAGTCACATTCCATTGTATGAATCTACCACATTTTGTCTATCCAGTCACCAATCCAGTTTGGGTTGCTGACACATTTTCGCTCTTACGAATAATGCTGCTACAAACATTTGTGCACAAGGTTTTGTGTGGACGTGTTTTCTTACTTTCACTTTTGAAGGGCTCCTAGTCTAGTAGACACAGGTGCTAAGACAGGTACATGCGCGTAATTCCTTATGCCGACAGGGTGTGTGAAAGGAAAATAAATCTCGGAACCCCATACTCTCTAAGCCAAAGGGAAGAGTCAAGCTGGGAACTGGGTCAAGCAAACCTGCCCCCCATTTGGTTCCTAAATAAGATGGCTACAAAGAGAAGGAAAAAAAAAGATAAAAAGCTACATACCTCCCTCACAGTCTGCCCACAAGGAAATTCCTGGCGGGCGCCAAGATCTTTACTCTAAAACAATTCTGTTGAATTTCACCCTGGCAATGTAAATTGACAGCTTATCATCACACGTGCATGACACAGGACAGAACTCAAAGTCATCTCTCTGCTCCCCTGACACAAATGCATATGGGATTGCTTCCTTTGCCCTATTGTTTACGTTATCTTATGTAAAAGTGCAGATTCACTGGGCCAGTCAAGGAATGAATGACGATTTCCTCCATACCCCTCTCACATGAAAATTGTGCATTCCCCCAGTATCTACCCTTTCTCTTTTTAAATACTGAAGCCCTCAAAATCATCTTTGGAGAAAGGAATATACCTGTCTCCCAGGCTTGCGTCCTTAACTTTGGCAAGTAAACCTCCTCCTAAAATGACTGATACCTGCCTTGGCCATTTTCTTTGATTTACAGATGATACAAGAAAGGTACAAGTCAATGGAGTGTAAGGGTGAGAACCAGCTGCTTCTTCTGCCATTACTAACTGAGTAATGTAGGGGCAAGCTCTTTCACATTTCTGTGTGTCAGTTTTCTCAGGGGTAAAATGGGACTAGTATTTTCTTTACCTTATAGGACCACTGTGAGGATTACATGAGATAATGCATATGAAGGACTTTGCACCAAGCTTGGCACACAGTAAGGGCTTGAAAAACATTTCCCATTATCATTTTTCGTTCAGAGATTCCTAAGAGTTAAGTTTACTAATGAACCATGCACTCCAGCCATAGTAGAGTCTTCATTCTTTCAACGAGCGTTTGTTTTGGTTTTGTTGTTGTTGCTGTTGTTGTTTTCCAGACAGGGTCTCTGTCTGTCACTCAGGCTGGAGTGCAGTGGCACAATATCAGCTCACTGCAGCCCTAACCTCCCAGGCTCAAGCAATTCTCCCACCTCAGCCTCCCGAGTAGCTGGGACTACAGGCACATGCCACCATGCCCGGCTAATTTTTCAATTTTTCAATTTTTTTTTTTGCGAGATGGAGTCTCGCTCTGTCGCCCACGCTGGAGTGTCGTAGCGCGATCTCCGCTCACTGCAAGCTCCGCCTCCCGCGTTCACGCCATTCGCCTGCCTCAGCCTCTCAAGACTACAGGCGCCCGCCACCACTCCCGTCTAATTTTTTGTATTTTTAGCAGAGACGGGGTTTCACCGTGTTAGCCAGGATGGTCTCAGTCTCCTGACCTCGTGATCCGCCTGCCTCGGCCTCCCAAAGTGCTGGCATTACAGGCGTGAGCCACTGCGCCCGGCCTTAATTTTTTGTAGAAAAAGTGTTTCTCCATGTTACCCAGGCTGGTCTCAAACTGCTGGTCTCAAGCGATCTGCCTGCCTTGGCCTCCCAAAGTGCTAGGATTATAGGAGTGAGCCACCGCACCCAGCCTCAATGAGAGTTTATTGAATATTTACTATGTACTGGACACTCGGAGATAAATATAGTTGATCTAAACCTAGCTGCTATCCCCAGGAGCCCATAATCTGCCATCTGAATGGCAAGAGCTACTAGCTTATATCACCTCCATATATTGTGATTCCGTGTATGGAGGTGATGTATGCCAGCAATAGATTGTAATTTTTTTTTTTTTTTTTTTTTTGAGATAGAGTCTTGCTCTGTCGCCCAGGCCAGAGTGCAGTGGCACGATCTTGGCTCACTATAACCTTTGCATCCCGGGTTCAAGGGATTCTCCTGCCTTAGCCTTCCCAGTAGCTGGGATTACAGGTATGCATCACCACGCCTGGCTAATTTTTGTATTTTTAATAGAGACAGGGTTTCACCATGTTGGCCAGGGTAGTCTATAACTTTTTTTTTTTTGAGACGGAGCCTTGCTCTATCTTCCAGGCTAGAATGCAGTGGCACGATCTTGGCTCACTACAACCTCCGCCTCCCAGGTTCAAGTGTTTCTCCCGCCTCAGACTCCTGAGTAGCAGGGTTTACAGGTGTGTGCCACCACGCCCAGCTAATTTTTGTATTTTTAGTAGAGATGGGATTTCACCATGTTGGTCAGGCTGGTCTCGAACTCCTGACCTTGTGATCTGCCCACCTCGGCCTCCCAAAGTGCTGGGATTACATGCATGAGCCACCGCGTGTGGCCATATTGCGATATTAATGAGGGCCCCAAATTTGCTATTAGAGCACTGGAGAAGTGTTTGTATTTTGGGCCAGGTGCAGTGGCTCACGCCTGTAATCCCAATACTTTGGGAGGCTGAGGCAGGAGGATTGCTTGAGTCCCGGAGTTGAGACCATGTCTCAAAAAAAAGGAAAGAAATTTTTTATTTTGAAAGTATCAGAAAAATAGAAAAAACAATAAACCAAATACCTATACATCAATCACATAGCAACAATTGTCAACATTTTACTGTTTTCTCCATCTCGCTATATATAAAATGTGTGGCTAAAGCATTTTAAAACTAATTACAGATATTCTAACACTTCAGCCCTAAACACTTCAGCATGTATTTCCAAAAATTAGATCATTGTCTTCCATAACAACAATACACTTACCACCTCTCCCAAAATTAGCAATAATTTTCTTTCTTTTTTTTTTTTTGAGACGGAGTCTCGCTCTGTCGCCCAGGCTGGAGTGCAGTGGCCGGATCTCAGCTCACTGCAAGCTCCTCCCGGGTTCACGCCATTCTCCTGCCTCAGCCTCCCAACCAGCTGGGACTACAGGCGCCCGCCACCACGCCCGGCTAGTTTTTTTGTATTTTTTTTAGCAAAGACGGGGTTTCACCGTGTTAGCCAGGATGGTCTCGATCTCCTGACCTCGTGATCCGCCCGTCTGGGCCTCCCAAAGTGCTGGGATTACAGGCTTGAGCCACTGTGCCCGGCCTCAAGTAAACTCTTTAAATTATATTTCGTGCCCCAGCCTCTTCCTTTGAGGTTGGCAGGAGGCACTAAATGCTAGCTGTCCACCGTGTGTGATGTTAAGTGTGGTCCCTAGGTGGTGATGAGCAGATAGAGGAAGAACTCTTTATCCTGTTGGCAGGAAGGGTATGGCCTTTGATTTGGGCTTTAAAGACAATGGCCTTTGATTTGGGCTTTAAAGGGTGTGTAAGAACCTACTGGGTGGGGAAGGGAAGAGGAAGGGCTTTCCAGGTATGCGTGGAGGCACAATATAGGGAAAGACAATGACAAGCTTGAGGAAGTAGGAGGTGGTAGCCAAATGTGGGTTGAGAATTATAATAAGCACTTAGGGTGAGTTGAGTATGCTCCAGGAACTATGCTAAGTGACTCACTTAATCCTCAGCCTGTACTGCGGAATGGGTGCTGCCACCCCCATTTTAAGGATGTGGAAATCAAGGTTTAGCAATAAGCAGCAACTGGCCTAAAGTCACATAGCTAGGAACTGGTAGACCCCTGAACCTCTGCTTTAAAAATCTCTAAGCACTTCCTTAAGGTGAGGGAGGAACGCGAAACTGGGGAGTGATGTTGGGGCAGATGGAGACAGGCCTTCAGTGTTATTCCGGGGTTTTCAGTGTTATTCCAGGGCACTAGGGAGCCAGCGAAGGTTTCCTTCGACAGGGACCAGCAGGGCTGGGCGCGGTGGCGCACGCCTGTATTCCCAGCACTTTGGGCGGCGGAGGCGGGTGGATCGCCTGAGGTCAGATGTTCAAGACCAGCCTGGCCAACGAATGGTGAAACCCCGTCTCTGCTAAAAATACAAAAATTATCCGGGCGTGGTGGCGCGTGCCTGTAGCCTCAGCTACTCAGGAGGCTAAAGCACGAGGCTAAAAGCCCCGGAGGGGCAGGTTGCTGTGAGCCGAGATCGCGCCACTGCACTCCAGCCGAGGCGATAGAGGCTCTACCTCAAAAAAGAAAAAAGAAAAAAAAAAAAAAAAAAGAACGGAAAGGGCCAGCAGGGCTGTGCCTGACAACGCTCACCCGCGGCTCTGTGGAGGATGAACCGAGGGCTGCCGAGGAGCGCTATCAGGTTGGAGGATAGGTGCCCATTCACGTGAGCTGCCCCAGGGAACAGGGACGGAGTGAGGAATGCAAGAGCCTCCCCGACCTTGTGCAGACCTTCACGCCGAAGGGCAGTGGGGCGGGGCTGAGTCTCCGCAGGATCCTGGAGCCGTTTCAACAGCACCGTGCCGGGCGGAAGCAGAGTGGGCCGCTACCCGCGGACCCCGCGACCTGCGCGCAGCTCGTGCCCCCCAGCACCCCGAAAGCTCGACGGCCACGTCGCAGGGGGATGTGAGATGCAGAGACGGGGAAAAGGCCAGCTTTAACGTCCGCCGCCCAGAGAGGGGAAGCGACTGGCCCAAGGTCACACAGTCAGATCGTGGCAGGGGCAGGACTAGAACTCAGGCCGTATCTCTTGATTGCAAGTCTGATCCTCTTTTTTTTTTTTTTTGAGACGGAGTCTCGCTCTGTCGCCCAGGCTGGAGTGCAGTGGCGCGATCTCGGCTCACTGCAAGCTCCGCCTCCCGGGTTCACACCATTCTCCTGCCTCAGCCTCCCGAGTAGCTGGGCCTACAGGCGCCCACCACCACGCCCGGCTGTTTTTATTTTTAGGAGAGACGGGGTTTCACCGCGTTAGCCAGGATGGTCTCGATCTCCTGACCTAGTGATCCGCTCTCCTCGGTCTCTCAAAGTGCTGGGATTACAGGCGTAAGCCACCGCGCCCAGCCATGATACTCTTTCTTGATGGAATTTATTTCAGAATCAAACAGGAATCAAGATACTGTGGCTGAGGACTGGCGGCTGGGATGCTGAATACTCCGGGGAATCCTTTTTTTTTTTTTTTCCGTATCTATTTTCCCCCTTCGGGAATGCTGAGAACGGCGCAGTGGTGGAAACGGGCTCAGGTAACCTGTCCCGCCAGGCAGTTGTCGCACAGCACCCCCGCCCGCATCATCCCAGCGAGGCCTGCGTGTCCTCTGCATACCACCAGCGCAGGTGGGGCCCTTCGTGTTTGGGAGTCCCTGCTCTCCGCAGCTGGGGGGACAAAGCCTCCGCCTGGGGCTCAGCCATCACCCAGGCAGGGAGGGTGCCTGGAGGCAGTGGCGGGTCCCGCTCTGGGGCCGGGCGGACGGAATTCAAGTCTCTGCCCTGGTACTCAGTAGCTGTGCGACCCCGAGCTGGTCACTTTCCCTCTCTGTACTTCTGTTTCTTCATTTTAAATCGGTGAAAATAACAGTGCTTCATACAATGGGGTGTGAGGATTAACTAACATAAGGAGTATTCAAAGCCTTAGTAAGGGGCTTGCCGCCACAAAGGCCAGTTATTATTAGCCCGGGAGTCAGTGGGTTTGGGTGCCTAATGTACCTATGAATTTGACAGACCTTTTCTCGATCCTACATGAAGCCTGCTGCTTCCATGAAGTCCACCCAAATTAACTTCATTCAGTTTAAATCCTTCTTAATTCTCATAACTTAAAGCACAGCTGTCTTTGTCTAACTGCAATGGGGTAGGGGGAGCAGGCTTGTGTGCGTGCCCTCCCCTGCACCACTAACCTAGATTCAGAAGGCCTGAGGTTTGTAGTCCTGCCCTCCGAGGGCTACTAGCTACTTGATTTTGAGTAAATCACTTCTTTTTTTTTTTTTATTTTAATTTTAATTTTTTTGGAGACGGAGTCTGGCTCTGTCACCCAGCCTGGAGTGCAATGGCGCGATACTGCAACCTCCACCTCCCAGCTTCAAGTGCTTCTCCTGCCTCAGCCTCCTGAGTAGCTGGGATTACAGGCGCTTGTCACCACGCCCAGCTAATTTTTTTGTATTTTTAGTGGAGACGGCATTTCATGATGGCCAGGCTGGTCTCGAACTCCCGACTTCAGGTGATCCGCCCGCCTTGGCCTTCCAAAGTGCTGGGATTATAGGCGTGAGCTACCACGCCAGGCCCAATCACTTCATTTTTGAGTCTCAACTTCCTCTGTAAAATGGAGGTGATAATATTAATTTTATCTGTTTAGGCAAGATGAACAGAGTTAGATCTCTGATTATACTTTGAGAATGGAAGGAAACAAACAGGCAAAATGTTTTTTCTTTTCTTTTCTTTTTTTTTTTTTTTTAGATGGAGTCATGGTCTGTAGCCCAGGCTGGAGTGAAATGGCAGGATCTCAGCTCACTGCAACCTCTGCCTCCTGAGTTCAAGTAGGTCTCCTGTATCAGTCTCCAGGGTAGCTGGAATTACAGGTCCCTGCCACCTTACCCAGCTAATTATTATTATTATTATTTTTTTTTTTTTTTGAGACAGAGTCTCGCACTGTCATTTGGGTTGGAGTGCAATGGCACGATGTTGGCTCACTGCAACCTCTGCCTCCTGGGTTCAAGCGATTCTCCTGCCTCGGCCTCCCAAGTAGCTGGGATTATAAGTGCCACCACCACGCCTGGCTAATTTTTTGTATTTTTAGTAGAGACGGGGTTCTGCCATATTGGCCAGGCTGGTCTCAAAATCCTGACCTCAGGTGATCTGCCCACCTCGGCCTCCCAAAATGCTAGGATTACAGACATGAGCCACTGCCCCCTGCACAAAATGTTTTTTCAAAGCATATTTAATAACTTGGAAAATGGTGTCAATATATGGTATTTTTCTTTTCTGAATTTAATTTTATGTAAAATTTTATGAAAGGAATGCATTAATACATTCTCACAAAGATTCACCATATAATGTTAAGTGAAAAAGGGCAAATCAAGGGCAAAAGAAATATGACTCCAATGTTGTTTTATTTCACTTTTGAACCAGGGTCTCATTCTGTCGCCCAAGCTGGAATGAAGTGATGCATTCATGGTTCACTGCAGCCTCAACCTTCTGGATCAAGAGATCCTCCTACCTCAGCCTTCCAAGTAGCTAGGACTACAGGCATGTGCCGCTAGACCTAGATAATTTTTTTTTTTTTTTTTTTTTTTTGAGATGGAGTCTCCCTCTGCCGCCCAGGCCGGAGTGCAGGGGTGTGATCTTGGCTCACTGCAACCTCCACCTCCTGGGTTGGAGTGATTCTCCTCCTCAGCCTCCCAAGTAGCTAGGATTACCGGCACCCACCACCATGCCTGGCTAATTTTTGTATTTTTAGCAGAAAGAGACAGGGTTTCACTACATTGGCCAGGCTGGTTTCAAACTCTTGGCCTCAGGTGATCCGCCTGCCTCAGTCTCCCCAAGTGCTGGGATTACAGCCTTGACCCACCTTGCCTGGCCTGCCCAGCTAATTTTTTTTTTTAAGACGTGAAATTTTTTATTTTCAAAAGAGAATGTATTTTTACATAAATCTACAACAGAATTCAAGTGTAGAAAAAATAAACTATATTCAGGGATAGAGTGCCCAGCATAGCACACCCCCTCCCCAGACGAGAGCACAGGAGCCTCGCCACCCCCAGGACACCCTACAGCAGGGCAGCCACAGGCTGGCACATAGAGCTCCCTGTGTCTGTCGCAACAGGCTGCAAATGTGAGGGGCCCAGACCCAAAGTGTCAAAGACAAAAACCAACCCATTTCACTGTGGCAACTCACTTCTTAGCCTAGGTCACTCATTTGTACACCTACTCAGAAAGGGAGGGGCAGGGAAACTGAGGGACATGCATCTCCAGATGCCTCGGATAATCCCCTACTCACCTCTGCCACTAGAGGACCCCCAGGAGAGCCCACCTGACAAACCCCAACTTCCTTCCTGGGCCAGTGCAACCAAAAACCTGCAGGATTCACCCAGGACTCCAGGCTCTGGCAGAGGCAGAGCTGGCTGTTGCCCAGCTAGTGAAAAAAATTTTTTTGTTGAGACGGGTTCTCTCCATGTTGTCCTGGCTGGTCTTGAACTCCTAGCCTCAAGCTATCCTGCCACCTTCGCCTTCCAAAGCTCTGGCATGAGTGCCCAGCCTCCCAACTTTGTTTTTTAAAAAATATAAATACAGGCCGGGTGCGGTGGCCCACGCCTGTAATCCCAGCACTTTGGGAAGCTGACGCAGGTGGATCACGAGGTCAGGAGATCGAGACCATCCTGGCTAACACAGTGAAACCCCATCTCTACTAAAAATACAAAAAAGTAGCCAGGTGTGGTGGTGGGCGCCTGTAGTCCCAGCTACCGGGAGGTGGAGGCAGGAGAATGGCATAAACCTGGGAGGTGGAGCTTGCAGTGAGCCGAGATCACGCCACTGCACTCCAGCCTGGGCGACAGAGTGAGACTCTGTCTCACAAAAAAAAAAAAAAAAAAAAAAAAAAAAAGGATAAATACACTGAAAAAAATAAACATAAGGAAATCCACCAACATGTTAACATGTTACATCTGGGTGGGAGGATTACTATAGATTATTATCTTCATCTTTATTTTTCTATGTTCTCCAATTTTTTTTAAATGATGTATTATTTTTATAAACAGAAGAAAACTACAATATTGTAACAGAAATATTAGAGATTATATTTGAAAATATTCAAGGCTAAACAAAAGCAAGTTAGATATCACCTATGTGTCAGTAATCAGAAACCTTTGAGATTAAAATTTAGCCTTTTGGGCCGGGCACAGTGGCTCACGTCTGTAATCCCAGCACTTTGGGAGGCCGAGGTGGGTGGATCACGAGGTCAGGAGATCAAGACCATCCTGGCTAACACGGTGAAAACCCCATCTCTACTAAAAATACAAAAAATTAGACGGGCGTGGTGCCGGGTGCCTGTATCCCAGCTACTCAGGAGGCTGAGGCAGGAGAATGGCGTGAACCCGGGAGGTGGAGCTTGCAGTGAGCCGAGATCGCGCCACTGCACTCCAGCCTGGGCAACACAGCAAGACTCCGTTTCAAAAAAAAAAAAAATTTAGCCTTTTGGAAGCACCATCCATCTTCCCCAGGACCCACCCCTGCCTCTTAGCAAGACCACACAGCACCATGCCTAAACTGATGGGTCGGTCTAGGAGAGACAGAGACTGATTTCTCTCTATGAAAGCCTCATGCGGAGCTCTATGCTTCCTTGGTTTCTAGAACTTCACCAACCTTCTTGGCCTGAAGTTCCTTCTTCTGAAGTCAGGCATGGCTCTGCCAAGGGATACTTGGACAGTGCTCCATGGGACAGGAGAAGACCCCTGAACTCCCTGCAGAGTTACCAGGTTACTTAATTAGGTGGCATTTAAGGGTCTGTAGGATCTGCACCAATCTTCCTTACAACTCTCATGTGTGCCAATCAAACGGTCTGTCTGCCATCTCCAAAGCCAGAAAGGGACAGTAATGAGTGAAGAGAGCTGGGTGTGATGCAATTGGGAAAGGTGAGGACTGTGGCAAACTGGAGTAAGCCCACATTTTCAAAACAAACGGCCACTTCTCAGTGCTAGTCTATCGCTACCTGGTGGGAGCTTTCAATTTTTCAAGACAATTGGAAAATCTGGGTCTTTATGTGAAATCTCCTGATTTTAAAATAAATATTGGCAGGTAATTCACAAAACACATTTGGCCACTCTGCTGATCACAATTTGTGACTTGTCTTCAGAACACATTGAACTTTTTTCCCTCTGCACCTTTGCTTTTGCTATTCCCAACGCCAAGAACACTCCCCCACTCATCTAAGTCTAATGAACTCCATCTGTTCTGTCAGACCCAGCCAAAACACCACCTCTTCCTGAGCATCCCCGCAGCCAGAAGTGACATCTTCCTCCTTGGGGCTGCACCACACATTTAGCTCTGTGCCTGTCTCACCCTATGCCACAGTTGTTTCAGTAAGAATCCTAGCTTTCCTGGTAGAGAATGAGCTCCTGAAATATTCAGAAAACATTGGTGGAGCATCTGCTATAGTGCAAGAACCGTGCTAAGCACTAGTGATATAGCCTAGAACAAGATGGATTTGTCTTTGCCTTGATGCAATACAATCTAGTGTAGGGGACAGATTTTAAATAAATAACTCCCTAGATATCTAATCCCAATTGTGATGAGTTTTATGGGGTTAAGAAAGTTTATAAAAGAGACTTAATCTAGGCACAGGAGGATTAAGCGAATCACGAGGTAGCTTGGGGAAGCATTAGCAGTAGGGTTGCCACTTAAGGCTGTACAGTTTATATGCTGCACGAAGCCTGACAACATAGCAAGACTCTGTCTCTAAAATTTAAAAAAAAAAAAAATTGTAGAGTTGAGGTCTTACTATGTTGCCCAGCCTGATCTCAAACTCATGGCCTCAAGTGTTTCTCTCACCTTGGCCTCCCAAAGTGTTGGAATTACAGGTGTGAGCCACTGTGTCCCACCCCTTTTTCTAATCTGCACAAAGGCACGGTATAGACCAGCAGAGGCAGCGTTTAGTTCACCCCTACACAAAGCTGCTCTAAATAAACTTAGAATCTAAGTACATACGGTGACTTCCCTATGTACATGCAGCCCAAAGAGATGTTCCCTGCTCCCCACTTTCTACGCTAAACCCTTAGACTTCTGAGATCAGGGAAGGTACCCCCAAGGAAGTAACACAGGAGCTGAGACTGAAGGATAAGAAGGAGCCAGCCAGCTTGGAATATGAGGAACAGCATGTGCAAGGCCTCTGAGGGGAGAAGGTACCATGGTCGAAGGACCTAATAGGTGGCCATTGTGGTGGAAGCATGGACAGAGGTGGGAGAGCATTAAGAGGTAGGCTGAGCAGTGACCACCCTGCATGGCTCAGAAGCCCACATTAAGGGGTGCAATTCTTTTTTTTTTTTTGAGATGCTGTGTCGCTCTGTCACCCAGGCTGGAGTGCAGTGGCGCGATCTCAGCTCACTGCAACCTCCACCCTCTGGGTTCAAGTGATTCTCCTGCCTCAGCCTCCTGAGTAGCTGGGATTAGCTGGGATTACAGGTGCATGCTACCATGCCCGGCTAATTTTTGTATTTTCAGTAGAGATGGGGTTTCACCATGTTGGTCAGGCTGGTCTCAAACTGCTGACCTTGTGATCTGCCCATCTCTGCCTCCCAAAGTGCTGAGATTACAGGCATGAGCCACCGCACCCAAGGGGTGCAATTCTTATCCTGAAATACCTTACATATCCCTTCCATATCCCACTCCCTAACCACGTCGCTTCTGGGTTTCACTGCCCATAAGACAGTGCACAATGGTAGAAACTACCTTTACAGAGGGCCTGCCATGAGGCACAGACTGTGCTGGGGCCACACATTCATTCTGCCTTTTTTATTCTCCTAAGGAAGTAACTATTCTTTGATTTCAGTGGAACAGATGAAAAAATTGAGGCACAGAGAGGATGAGCAGCCTGCCTGAGGTTAGCTGACTATTAAGGGGTAGGCTGAGATCCACCGTGAAGTCCACGGTGAGACTTCAAACCCCTTCTCTTGGCTGTCATGCAGCAATGGTACCTATGAATAGACCGGAAGCACAGGGAGTGCACAGCCTTGCCACTCAAAGGCAGGAGGGTCTAGGCGCCTGCAACACTGGCATCACTTGGAAGTTTGTCAGAAATGCAGGATCTTGGGTTCCATCCGCCCTACTGAATCAGAATCTACACTTTAAATTTTTTGTGTGTGTGTGAAAGGGTCTCACTGTGTTGCCCAGGCTAGAGTATAGTGGCACACACACAGTTTACTATAGTCCCCACCTCCTGGGTTCAAGGGATCCTCCTGCCTCAGCCTCCCAAGTAGGTGGCACAGGCCACCACACCCAACTAATTTTTAATTTTTTGTGGAGACTGGGATCTCACCGTGTTGCCCAAGCTGTTCTCAAATTTCCTGGGCTCAAGCAATTCTCCTGCCTTGGCCTCCTAAAGTGCTGGGATTACAAGTGTGAGCCACCATGCCCAGCAAGAATTTACACTTTACAGGAATCATGTGCACATTAGGAGCTGAGATGCACTAGACTAGAGAATAATCCAAGCAAAGTGTCATACTGCCTTTGTAGCCCTTATGCAACAGTGTCTCATAAGCCAGGTTTCCAATGACCCGAAAACAACTTATTATAACCAAATACACCAGATTGGCCAACTGTTCCATCCATCTATCCACCCTAGTTTTGTCATCTATTGCCTCTCCAAGGGAAAGACTGTGAGAAGCTACCATCAACTCCAAAGAGGAGCTGCTGGACACTCCAAATCACCTTCCATTTGGTGTCTACTCTGATCCCCAGATCATTTTCTGGAACCCACTTTTCACAAAAGAATTCCCTATGTTAGCCTGCATACCAAAGGAGTCGGAATGGTTTGGTAGAAAAGATTAGTGGGTGAGGAAAAGCGGGGTTCCCCTTCAGCTTTAAGGCCATATGTGACTTTGGGAAATGCCCTACCCTCACTTCCTAATCCCCATGTAAAATATGAATGGGGTGGACTAGACTACAAATCATTCCATATGAGGCCTGGCAGGAAACATAAAGGAAGTTCAGTGGCCTAGGTGAAACAGTAAAGAGTAGCGGAGACTGTGGCAAACTAGAGGGCGAGCAGGTAGGGAGGGTGCAATGCCCTGACTACACAAAGGTATCCCCACTCAGAAATAGGCTAGAGTTATCATGGGAAATGCGTTGCCATATATTCTAATTTTTTGAGTTGGGAATTTGATTTTCCAAGAAATGAGTGATGTTTAAGTACTGGCAACTATTAATAGTTAAAACTTCAGAACAAACAAACACAACACTGTGTGAACCAAATAAAGATCAGGTGCCGGCCAGATCTGTCTGTGGGCCATCAGTTTGAGATGCCTGGCCCGGATGCCACACTAATGTTAGGTATTAGTTTGCATGTGCGGCTCTTTGAGAATGCTGCAAAGTGGCTCCTGTAAGGATGGGGGTTGAGGGTTAAGATCTGTGCCTTTCCGGGGCCCGTCGCCCGTCCCCCACCGCGGCCCTAACCCCCTTTGGTGCCCCCTCCCCAGGCCTCTCCGGGAAAGGGCCCAGACGGCGGTGCCGGGTCGCACGGCGTCGCTTGCTTCACACCCTCCCTACCTGCTCGCCCGCTCTCCCAGCACGGCCGGCAGCGCCGCAGCGATGACTCAGCCTCTGGCGGCGGAGCTAGAGGGAGGCGGAGGGGGCTAGTGGGAGGACGACTGGCAGGGCGGGGTAAAAGGAGGCGGGTGGAGTGGAGGGAGGAGGGGACAAAGAAAGAGGAAAAGGAGAGAGAAGTGGAATGGGGGAGGAGAAAGAGGAAAGGGGGAGAGGAGAGGAGGGAGAGGCGGGAGGGGCAGTTCGAAGCCTCAGCTCCCTCCTCCCTCCGCGGCAGGCTGAGGTTGGGCTGGGCTGGGCGGGGGGGGGCCGGGGGGGTTGGGGCGGGGGGGGAGAAAGGAGGGGGGCGGGCTGCCCCCCCCCCCCCGACTTCGAGAGTTGTG
>NW_016806375.1:1245499-1261728 GCF_001698545.2 Rhinopithecus bieti
GGTCTCGATCTACTGACCTCGTGATCCGCCCGTCTCGGCCTCCCAAAGTGCTGGGATTACAGGCTTGAGCCACCGCGCCCGGCCGGGACTCTGAACCTTTAGTGAGCGCCTTCCAGCGGAGGCCTGAGGGACTGGGCAGTCAAAACGGAACAGAGGGGCCGGGCGCGGTGGCTCAGGCCCGCAATCCCAGCACTTTGGGAGGCCAAGGCGGGCGAATCACCTGAGGTCAGGAGTACAAGACCAGCCAGGCCAGCGTGGCGAAACGCCGTCTCTACTAAAAATACAAAAATTAGCTGGGCGTGGTGGTGCGCGCCTGAAGTCCCAGCTACTTGAGAGGCTGAGGCAGGAGGAGAATCGCTTGAACCTGGGAGGCGGAGGCTACAGTGAGCCGAGATCGCGCCACTGCACTCCAGCCTGGGCAACAGAGTGAGACTCTGTCTCAAAAAAAAAAAAAAAAAGGAACACAGAGAGGTGGGGGCTCGCCGGGGAGAGGGCAAATCCACAAGGCATATCCGCAAGTGGAAATTTAAAGGGAGAAATGAGACTACTCTATGCATTTTTGCTAGTCTACACCAGTAGCTATAACACAAGGTTGAATTTGGAAGTCACACCAAGGAAGTTTCCTTAGCAATGTTTTGTAATATAAATGATGAATGAATAAAATGTACCATGGGAGGACGTCTATGTGTATAGAAACGGACAAATGGAATTTTTTTTAATGTCTTTTTGTATGTCTGTTACATATGTGTGTTTGGGTGAATATATAGGAGTGTATGTGTCATTGAATAATGTATATATATGTATGCCTTATGTATGTAAGCACATTAATAGCTGTATATGAGGTTGTGTGCCAAGAATATATTTCTGTGTATATGGACAGGTGTATATCTTTATATGCCTAGGTGTTAACTGTGTGTATGAGACCTATGGGCTTTCCTGGGTTTGTATTTAAATATGCCTATTTATGTGAATTTATGAGTTTGGGAATGTGACAGCATACCCTTGGGAGGTATGTGTCGGGGTTTTTTGTGTGTGCCAGTATTGTATAAATGTGTATGTGTATACGGGACTCCTGTCTGAGATCATGTTATGCTTGTGTATTTGTGTGTGTGCATGTGTATGGTAATACATTTGTGATCCGTCTGTGACCAGGGCTACAGGGCATCTTGAGGTTGCATGTGTGTGTCTGTGTGTATAATTGAGAATGTATGTCTGTTTTTCAGAGTCTTTATGGATATCATTGTCTTGTATCTCTGTAGCCACCCTATTGATCCATTTGTGATAAGGGCTATGTGATTCTTAAAGGTTGGGCTGGTCAAGACAGCTCCTTGGAGGAAGAGGTTCTTGTGGGGTGGGGACGGTGGACATAGGAAGAAGTTGCATGTGTGCTGGCCCACTGAATAGACCAGAGCAGCCGGAGGCCAGGCAAGCAAAGTAGGCTGAAACAAGACCAGGGAAGGCGCCGAATGCCAGAATGGGTAGTCACGGCCTCTTCCGGCATCTTCCGCCCTCTCAAGCGTTGGATCAGTTTCTCTCATGGCCCTCCTCAGGGTCTACCTGGTCAGTGCTCTTCTGCAGAGTGCACGTTCTTGATAATGAACATAGCAACAATGATGGAGTATTACTATGAGCCTGCCTGTAGAAAGCACTTTACTGGTAATAGGTCAGCTCTGTGAGGCAGAAATTTGGTATCCCCAGTTTTACAAAGGGGGAGCAGGAGGTTAAGCACCTGCTGGTGATGCCCCTGGTGGATTATGAGGCTCGATGCCCTCTCAACCACTATTGACATTTTGGGCCATATAATTCAGCCTTGTGGGTTATTGTCCTGTGCATCACAGCATAATTAGCAGCATCTCTTGTGTCTACCCAGCAGATGCCAATAGCACCTCCCTCTCTAGATATGAAAACCAAAATGTCTCTAAATATGTCCAGAAGTCCACTGGGGACAAAATCGTCTTAGATTGAGAGCCACAGCACTACACTGTCCTGCCTCCCCACTTATAAGTCTTTTCTGAGGGGCTGCACCAAATCCACCTTGTCCAGTGGCTTCAACTGTCCCTGTTCTTTCACAGTGATCTTCATGTCCATGCAGGTAGCCCCTTGTCTTTGCCACAATCAACAGAAGGCTTACCAGCCGGGCCACCTTTCCTAGCAACTCAACCTCTCTGACTCCCAGGCACAGAATGTACAGGGCTTGGGGCCTGATAGACACCTCTATAGCTCTTATTATTATTTGCATCACAGGAGTTCCCTGGGGTCAGAGCCTGGAGGATGAGTGCCCCGAACCTGCTGACCCTCTCTGGCCCAGAGCTGTGGACACTGCTGGTTCTGTGAGTTTGTTTTCCTGGTTGAGCAACACCAGATGATGGTGTTGGGCCAAAACTGGTTCCATGTTATGCTACTATATCTTGCTTCATTGCCCAGGCTGGAGTGCACTGACACAGTCCCGGCTCACTGCAGCCTTGACTTTCCGGGCTCAAGGGATCCTCCCACCTCAGCCTCCTGAGTAGCTGCTTACTAGGCGCATGCCACCATTCCTGGCTAACTTTTGTATTTTTGGTAGAATGGGGTTTCACCATGTTGCCCAGGCTGGTCTTGAACTCCTGGGCTCAATCTATCTGCCCTCCTCCACCCCCCAAAGTACAAAGGGATTACAGATGTGAGCCACTGTGTCCAGCCATCTTATGCTGTTGCATCTGGGCAAATGAAATGGCCTGACTTTCCCCTCTGGCAGACCCTGATTTTAATGAGCCAGTGCTGTGTTGTGGCCACAGCAGGTGTTCAGGAAGGGCAAGGCGGAGCTGTCAGCAGGGCTCTTGGCATGGGCAAACCCAGGCCTCGGTAGGGTGTCCATGCTGCTGTGGCACCCTGCCACTGTAGCAGCTCAGGGTCCTTGGTAGCAGGTGCTAGAGAGTGTGGCTCTGCCACACACACAGGAGGCCCAACACTCCCACTACAGACAAGACAGACAGATGGTGGTGCTCACAGAGGACTCCATGCCACTGCTGTGTCTGCCACTTGGGAAAGTCTCTTCTCCTCTGGACTGTTCCTTTACTGCATGACCTCACTCTGCCCCTTCTGTTCTCCTCAATCCCTGCAGTGTTCCTAGTGTTTACAGGGCCCTTCGCTCCATTCCTCTTGGGATGTTGCTGAGCAAAGTGGTTAAGGGTGAGGGTTCCTATACCTGATTACCTGAGTCTGTGTAATTTTGGGCAAAGCACTTCACCTCTCTGTGCCTCAGCTTCCTCATTTCTAAAATGGGGAAAAGTAAGAGGCCCTATCTCACAAGATTAAATGAGACAGTGCATGTAAAGGATGCTAGCCATGTGGTAAACCCTTACTAAATAGTAGCTATTATTATTATTATTATTATTAGAGACAGAGTCCCACTCTATTGCCCAGGCTGGAGTGCAGTGGCGTGATATTGGCTCACTGCAACCTCCACTTCCTGGGTTCAAGCGATTTTCCTGCCTCAGCCTCCCAAGTAGCTGAGATTACAGGCATGTGCCACCACACCTGGCTAATTTTTGTTTGTTTGTTTAATAAAGATGGGGTTTCACCATGTTGGCTAGACTGGTCTTGAACTCCTGACCTCAGATGTTTCGCCTGCCTGGGCCTTCCAAAGTGCTGTGATTACACATGTGAGCCACCACACGTGGCCTAGTAGATATCATTATTGCTATTATTCTTTTATTCTTTTTTTGAGACAGGGACTTGCTCTGTCGCTCAGGCTGGAGTGCAGTGGTGTGATCACTGCTCACTGCAGCCTCAACACTCTGGGCTCAAGGGATCCTCCTTCCTCAGCCTCCCAAGTACCTGGGACTAGAGGCATGTGCCACCATGCCCAGCTATTTTTATTTTTTTTTTTTTTATTTTTTTTTTTTATTTTTATTTTTTTTATTTTTTTATTTTTTTATTTTTATTTTTTATTTTTTTTTTTTTAGAACGGCAGGTTCGCTCTGTCTCCGGGCTGGAGTGCAGTGCCGGATCTAGCTCACTGCAAGCTCCGCCACAAGGTTCAACGCATTCTCCTGCTCAGCTACGAAGATAGCTGGGCTAAGGCGCCGCCACTTCTCCGGCTAGATTTTTTTTTTTTAGTAGAGACGGGGTTCACGGTTAGCCAGGATGGTCATCGATCTCTGACTGTGATAACCGTCTGGCCTCCCAAAGGTGGGATTACAGGCTTGAGCCACCGCGCCCCTTTTTTTATTTTTTTTTTGAGGCGGAGCTGCTCTGTCCCGGACTGGAATGCAGGGCAGATCTCAGGCTCACTGCACAAGCCGCCTCGGGTTACGCCATTCTCCTGCCTCAGCTCCGAGTAGCTGGGTGACTACAGGCGCCGCCACTCGCCCGGCTAGTTTTTGTTTTTAGTAGAACGGGGTTTCCCGGTGTTTAACCAGGATGGTCTCCCGATATCTGACTTCGTGATCGCCTTCTCAGCTCAAGTGGCTGGGATTCCCAGCTTGAGCCACCGCGCCCTGCCTTTTTTATTTTATTTTAAAGACAGAGTTTCACTCTTGTTGCCCAGGCTGGAGTGCAATGGTGTGATCTTGGCTCACCACCACAACCTCTGCCTCCCGGGGTCAAGGGATTCTCTCACCTTAGCCTCCTGAGTAGCTGGGATTACAGGTATGCACCACCACGCCTGGCTAATTTTTTATTTTTAGTAGAGACGGGGTTTCTCCGTGTTGGTCAGGCTGATCTTGAACTCCCGACCTTAGATGATCCGCCTACCTCAGCCTCCCAAAGTGCTGGGATTACAGGCATGAGCCACCGCGCCTGGCCAATATATATATATATATGTTTTTAATTTTTAGTGGAGATGAGGTCTCGCTTTATTGCCCAGGCTGATCTTGAACTCCTGGGCTCAAGTGATCCTCCTGCCTTGATCTCCCAAAGTGCTGGGATTACAGGCATGAGCCACCGTGCCTGGCTATTGCTATTATTCTTGATTAACAATAAAAAGAGAAGGAGCTGGTACTAATTGCCAAGCAATGTGCTAAACTCTAGACGATCCTTTTCTTGTTTGGTCCCTTCAACAACTCTGTGAGGAAAGTGCTATTATTAGCTCCGTAGCTGGGAAGAGGAAGCTCAGGTACAATGGTGTTAAGTAACTTACCCAGGGTGACAGAGCTAAGAAGCAGCAGCTCTGAATCTGAACCAGAGTATTGCCACTGCAAAGTCTCACTACCTGCTCCTCTCCACTGAAAGCAGATTTCACCATAGGAAGGAGGAGCTTCTCTCCAGCTGGTTGTCCTGAATAGATTTGAGAGGCCTAGAAGAAGATTGTGTTGAGGGGACAGAACCCCCACATCCCCAGCTAGAGCAGAAGGAGGGGTTTGAGCTCAAAGGAAGTGAAGTTTTTTTTTTCTTTTACAGCTATTGATGAAACCACTTAGTACGGTAGGCTGTGGTCTTATGGATGGCCTCCGAAAGGTATCACCAAGGGTTTTTTGGTTGTTTTTTTTTGAGATGGAGTCTTGCTGTCACTCAGGCTGGAGTGCAGTGGCTCGATCTCGGCTCACTGCAGCCTCTGCCTCCCAGGTTCAAGCAATTCTTCTGCCTCAGCCTCCCTAGTAGCTGAGATTATAGGTACGCACCACCACGCTCGACTAATTTTTTGTATTTTTAGTAGAGACAGGGTTTCGCCATGTTGACTAGGCTGGTCTCAAACTCGACTTCAAGTGATCTACCACCTCGGCCTCCCAAAGTGTTGGGATTAAAGGTGTGAGCCACCACGACCGGCCTTTTTTTTTTTTTTTCTTTTAGAGACAGGATCTCACTCTGTCACCCAGGCTGGAGTGCAGTGACACAATCTCAGCTCACTGCAGCCTTGACTTCCCAGGCTCAAGCCATCCTCCCACCTCAGCTCCCAAGCAGCTGGGACTACAGGCGTGTGCCACCACTCCTAGCTAATTTTTGTATTTTTGTTTTTTTGTTTTTTTTTCGGAGATGGAGTTTCACTCTTGTTGCCCGAGCTGGAGTGCAATGGCATGATCTCAGCTCACTGCAACCTCTGCCTCCCATGTTCAAGCGATTCTCCTGCCTCAGCCTCCCTGAATAGCTGGGATTACAGGCATGAGCCACCACGCCCAGCTAATTTTGTATTTTTAGTAGAGACGGGGTTTCACCATGTTGGTCAGGCTGGTCTCGAACTCCCGACCTCAGGTGATCACCCACCTCGGCCTCCCAAAGTGCTGGGATTACAGGCATGAGCCACTGCACCCGGCCTAATTTTTGTATTTTTTGTAGAGATGAAGTTTTGCCACATTGCCCAGGCTGGTCTTGAACTCCTATGCTCAAGGGATCTGCCTGCCTCAGCCTCTGAAAGCGCTGGGATTACAGGTGTGCACTACCACCCCTGGCCTTGCCAAGTTTTTACTAGCACATAAAATTTATTTTTGCTATAATCCAGGGTATATATTATTCTAGTGCTTTTTGTTTGAATTGGACTGTCAGAATGGTACAAAAAGGCATTCACTTGCTGCAAGTCAGAGGATAGATGGGATAGATGGGAGGCCTATTCTGGAGTTGATGCAGGAGAAAGGTGGTGTGTTTATCAAGAGCTGTGAGAGTTTGTCCAGGTGAGTACATACAAGAGGATGCTTTGTATGGAAGGGTTAGTTCTTCCAGCCCGTGTGCCAAAGGGGACAAAGGAGACCATGTGATAATTCATTTTTTTAAAAAAATATATTCAAGGAAGTTTTTTTCCTTGTACTGTGATAATATGGTTGTGTTAGTTATCTATTACTGTGTAGCAAATTACCCCAAACTTAGTGGCTTAAAACAATACATATGTATTACCTCACAGTTTCTGTGGATCTGGATTTCAGGAGTGATTTAGCTGGGTTCTGCTGGCACGGGGTCACTCATGAAGTTGTAACCAAGATGTCAGCCAGGTCCGCAGTCATCTGAAGGCTTGACTGCGGCTGGAGGATCTGCTTCCAAGACTGGTGCACCAACATGACTGTTGGCAGCAGGCCTCAGTTCTTCACCATGTAGACCTTTCTGTTGGGCTTCTTTTTGTTTGTTTGTTTGTTTATTTGTTTGTTTGAGACGGAGTCTTGCCTTGTGACCCAGGTTGGAGTGCAATGAATGGCACTGATCTTGGCTCACTGCAACCTCCACCTCCTGGGTTCAGACGATTCTCCTGCCTCAGCCTCCTGAGTAGCTGGGATTACAGGCGCCCATCACCATGCCCAGCTAATTTTGTATTTTAGTAGAGACGGGGTTTCACCATGTTGGCCAGGATGGTCTCGATCTCCTGACCTTGTGATCCACCCACCTTGGCCTCCCAAAGTGCTGGGATTACAGGCATGAGCCACCGTGCCCGGCTTCTGGTGGGCTTCTTTAATGTCCTTACATCATGGAGGTGAGCTTCCTCCAGAGCAAGGGAGAACAAGGTGGAGGCCACATTTTCTTTTATGTCTAGCTTCAGAAGTTATGCACTATTGTTCCTGAATATCCTGTTGGTAACACAGGTCAGCTCCACTCATTGTGGGAAAGGACCATATAAGTATGTGAGTACCAGGAGGTGAAGATCATGAGGCCATCTTGGAGGCTGGGCTCCTCATTGCTGACTTGTTTACTATCATGAAAGTGAGTTGGCTGCAAGTACTCAAAAGTGGGCTGTAAGCACTTAAAAGTTGACAGCTGCTCACCAGACAATTTTACTCACTTGGACTTGTCTGTGGTGTTCCCTTGGAGGCATGACTTTACAAGTCACGTAACCCAGGATGGGCTGAGTGTGGTGGTTCACACCTGTAATCCCAGCACTTTGGGAGGTGAAGACAGGTGGATCACTTGAGCTCAGGAGTTCGAGACCAGCCTGGGCAACATGGTGAAACCCCATCTCTACAAAAAAATACAAAAATTAGCCGGCACAGTGGTGTGTGCCTATAGTTCTAGCTGCTACTCAGGACGCTAAGGCAGGAGAATCACTGGAGCCTGGGAGGCAGAGGTTGCAGTGAGCCGAGATGGTACCACTGCACTCCAGACTAGGGAATGGGAGTAACACCCTGTCTCAAAGTCACCCTGACTCCATCAGAAACAAAGCCCGGCAATCCTATGACAATGAAACTGTATTACTGTGCCAGGCGCCAGCAGGGCACAATGGTTAAGAGAGTGAATTTTGCAACCAGACAAAACTGGATTCAAATCTTCACTCTCCTATTCGTGACTTGGGGACTTTGGGCAACTGGCTTAAACTTTCTGAGCCTCAGTATTTGTGTCTGTAAAATGGATTAAGATCAACTTCACAAGGTCATGGGGGAGATGGATTACAAGACCACAGAGCTATGATAATGGAAGTCAGGTGCCCAGCCAACGTTGACCCATAGATTTATTACTAATAATGACAACAATAGAGTAATAGCTCACATTTATTAAGCTTCTGTTTTTGCCAATCTGTGAAGTTTGGAGCAGTTAAGAGCCTGGCTCGCCAGGTACAGTGGCTCACGCCTGTAATCCCAGCACTTTGGGAGGCCGAGGCGGGCGGATCACCTAAGGTTGGGAGTTCAAGACCAGTCTGACCAACATGGTGAAACACCATCTCTACTAAAAATACAAAAGTAGCTGGGGGTGGTGGCACATGCCTGTAATCCCAGTTACTCGGGAGGCTGAGGCAGGAGAATCGCTTGAACCCAGGAGGTGGAGGTTGCAGTGAGCCGAGACCGCACCATTGCACTCCAGCCTGGGCAAGAAGAACAAAACTCCATCTCAAAAAAAAAAAAAAAGCCTTGCCCAAGACACACAGCTAGGAGAGCTGGGACTCAATTCTGGGTCTGTTTCCAAAGCTAACCTGTTTGATAATGTGCTCTTTTCACTTAACAATGTTCTATCATAACCTACATATTACGTTGCCCTACCTTCTTCCTTTCTTCCCCCCCTTTTAGCTATGTAGCAGTACATGAACGTACCATAATTAGTTAACTGTTCCTCTATTGTTGGATTCTTGGTTTCTAATTAACGACAAGGTTTTGGTGAGTATCTTTGTGTCCAGAGCTCACAGTGTGCTATGCTAGGCACTTGGTGTATGTACTTCATTTAATCTTCCACCAGCCCAAGGACGTTCAACTGAGAAATGACTCACTCAGCCTCGAACTTGTCTAACATAGATTGCTTTTTAAGGTCTAAGAATCCCCTGCCTTCTCAATCCTGAAGTTTTTCATTCCAATCGGGCCACCAAGGAATATCTTTCTTTCCTCTGCAGCAGGTTTATCTGAGAGACCAGGGAGTGGGCTTGGAGTCTCCAAACTCAGGTTTAAGAAAAGGATGGGCCTTGGTAGGTTTTCACCAGGCTCGTGGCTTTGACTCACCAGACATGACCCTGTATCAGTCAGGATGGGCTGCGTTGTGCTGCAGTAACAACCCCCAAGTGAGTGGCTTCAAACACGCATTGTGGGACTGTCGTGGGCTCTGTTTTGCGCTGTCTTTACTCCAGGTTCAAAGTTGATAGAGCAGCCACCAGCTTGAACATTGCCAGTTGTCATTCCTGGAGCCAAGAGAAAATGTAGTAAATTGCACGTTGCTCTTAGAGCACCCACCTGGAAGTGATACATGTTATTTCCTCTGATTTTTTTTTTTTTTTTTTTGACAAAGTACATCACAGAGCTACACTTAACTCTGAAGAAACAGGGAAGTTCATCCTACCATGTACCCACAATGGGGAGAAGTGGAATATTTGATGAACAATACTAATGACCACCAAAAGCCTTGTCCTTTGCTAATCATTAAAAAAATAAAAGTGTCCACCAATTCTAATGACATCTTGGAACAATTAAGTCCAGACCAGGAGTGGCTTACCATTCTGTCCTGGAGGAAAGACCCTTCCATCTAAAATCCCCCTTGCCCACATCCTGAAGCCCAGCTTGCTCTGAATCATGGGATCCCAGGAGATGAAAAGAAGAGAGGAGAGCAGAGCCAGGGAGATGGCTGGTGGATTCCACTGGTGACCATGGGCAAGAGCTCTGAATTCTGAATTATATTAGCTCACAGAGTAACTATGCATCTATGCCATGGGGTAGTGGAAAGGCCATCTGACTCCTGTGTGACCTTGGACAAGTCATCTGGAAAGATCCTAAATGCATCTCAAAGGGGAATGCAGGCCGGGTGCGATGGCTCACGCCTGTAATCCCAGCATTTTGGGAGGCCGAGGTGGGTAGATCACAAGGTCAGGTGTACGAGACAAGCCTGACCAACATGGTGAAACCCCATCTTTACTAAAAATACAAAAATTAGCCTGGCATGGTGGCACGTGCCTGTAATCCCAGCTACTCAGGAGGCTGAGGCAGGAAAATTGATTGAACCTGGGTGGGCGGAGGTTACAGTGAGCCTAGATCGTGCCATTGCACTCCAGCCTGGGCAACAAGAGCAAGAATCCATCTTAAAAAAAAAATGTTGAAATAAAAAGTAGCAAGTGGTAAAATGATATGTGCAATTTGATACCGTGTGTGCAATTTTGAAATGCATACACTGAACAGTAGTACTCATATTATTCTTTGATTGCATATGCTACATATGATAGTAAGTGTGGGGACGTTAGGGGGAGAAGCGGGGAAGAGCTGGGACAGAGAATGGGGGACAAAGTGGGCTTCAACTCTATTTGTAACTAAAAAATACAACGTAAGTTTCAGCAGATATGATAAACTTTCTTTCTTTTTTTTCTTTTTTTTCTGAGACAGAATCTTACTCTGTTACCCAGGCTGGAGTGCAGTAGCACAGTCTCAGCTGACTGCAACCTCTATTTCCTTGGTTCAAGCAATTCTCCTGCCTCAGCCTCCCAAGTAGCTGGAATAACAGGCCTGCCTGGCTAATTTTTGTATTTTTAGTAGAGACAGGGTTTCACCATGTTGGCCAGGCTGGTTTTGAACTCCCGATCTCAGGTGATCCGCCTGCCTCAGCCTCCCAGATATAATAAACTTTTAACAGTTGTCAATTCTGAGTAGTATGATTTGGATTATGCAGTATTATTATTTGTATTTTTTATATTTTAGAACGAAAACCGGGAAATCTCACTTGGGGAGCAGGATCCTATAGATAAAAAATAATAAATAGGGCTGAGGCGGCAGATCGTGAGGTCTGAAATTTAAGACCAGCCTGGCCAACAAGGTGAGCTGACATCATGCCACTGCACTCCAGCCTGGGCAACACAGCGAGACTTTGTCTCAAAAAAAAAATAATGATAATAATAATAATAAATAGGCTGGGCATAGTGACTGATGCCCATAATCCCAGCATTTTAGGAGGCCAAGGTGGGCAGGTCACCTGAAGGCAGGAGTTCAAGACCAGCCTGGTCAAGAAGGTGAAACCCCATCTCTACTAAAAATACAAAAATTAGCCGGGGGCTGGGCACGATGGCTCACGCCTGTAATCCCAGCACTTTGGGAGGCCGAGGTGGACAGATCACGAGTTCAGGAGATCAAGACCATCCTGGCTAACACGGTGAAACACCGTCTCTACTAATAATACAAAACAATTAGCTGGGCGTGGTGGCACCCACCTGTAGTCCCAGCTACTCGAGAGGCTGAGGTAGGAGAATGGAGTGAACCTGGGAGGCAGAGCTTGCAGTGAGCCGAGATCACACCACTGCACTCCAGCCTGGGTGACAGAGCAAGACTCTGTCTCAAAAGAAAAAAAAAAAAATTGCCAGATATGGAGTCATGCACCTGTAATTCGAGCTACTCAGGAGGCTGAGGCAGGAGAATCACTTGAACCTGGGAGGCAGAGGTTGCATTGAGCTGAGATCGTGCCACTGCACTCCAGCCTGGGCAACAGAGTGAAACTCTGTCTCAAAAATAATAAATAAATAAATAAATAAATAGACCAGGCATGGTGGCTCACACCTGTAATCCTAGCTCTTTGGGAGGCCAAGGTGGGCAGATCACTTGAGGTCAGGAGTTTGAGACCAGCCTGGCCAACATGGTGAAACCTCATCTCTACTAAAAATACAAAAAAATTAGCCAGTGATGGTGGTGTATGCCTCTAATCCCAGCTACTTGGGAGGCTGAGGCACGAGAATCACTTGAATCTGGGAGGCAGAGATTGTGGTGAGCTGAAATGGTGCCACTGCACTCCACCCTGGGCGACAGAGCAAGACCCTGCCTCAAAATAATAGCAATAATAAATAAAATGGGGTGATTGGACAAGAATGGTAGGTTGTTATTGGACAGCAAGACTTCAGAAACCAATGAAATGTCAGGGAAAAAGAAATTGGGAACTGACATAGGGAAGTCCATTTTATTTAATTTAACTTAATTTAATTTTATTTTACTTTTTGAGACAGAGTCTCACTCCATTGCCCAGGTTGGAGTGCAGTGGCACAATCTGAGCTCACTGCAACCTCCGCCTTCCGGGTTCAAGCGATTCTCCCATCTCAGTCTCTCCAGTAGCTGGGACTACAGGTGGGCAACAGCATGCCCGGCTCATTCTTGTATTTTTTGGTAGCAATGGAGTTTCACCATGTTGGCCAGGCTGGTCTCAAATTCCTGACTTCAGGTGATCTGCCTGCCTCAGCCTCCCAAAGTGCTGGGATTACAGGCGTGAGCCACCAAACCCAGCCAATTGTGTCTGGTCTTAATAATAAATACTTATTAGGCACTTACTATGTGCCAAGCCTTGTGCTAACTGCTTTACAGGTCTCTTTCCACTTAATTCTCATCACAACCTTGTGAAGTAGGAACTTGTATTGCTCCATTTCACAGATGTGGAAGCTGAGGTTCCGAAAGGTGAAGCAACCTGCCTAAAGTTACGCATATTCCAGAATCTGACACCCAGAGAGGTTGTGTAAACTGTGTGTCTTCCCACTTCACTTGCTGAGTGCTTTGCTGTCATCTGTCCATCCTGTACCCCTGAGAACCAATGGGATTTGAGGTTCAGCTGCAGGTCAGGGGACAGAGAAAACCTTTGCTTAGGTCCCACTGACATGCGGTCAGGAACCCTTACCAGAAAAATCTCTGAGAGGTGATTCTGTGGCTTAGTGAGGAGGGAAGCACATGTCCTCCTGCTCATCAGCCAAGGCTGTCTTATCTTGTCCTCCTTCCCTCCCTCATCAGCCCCTGGGGCGTTGGTCTAGACTCAGCCCCACACAGGAACTCCTGGGAAAGCTCAGGTCAGCCAACTCATGTGCCATAGTGCCTTTAAGTGTGTTCCCCAACTCCCAACTCCCAGAAACCAAGCAGCAGCATCCTTCATTTGTACATCACGGGTTCATTCACTTACCATCTTTGGACTGAAGGCCTGCCATATGCCAGGTGCTGTGATGAGTGCCTAGAAAGGGACAAGAAGTTCCTGCGCTCATGGAGCTCAGTGTGAGGGTGGGAAGAGAAAGGGCTCCCGATGCCTTCTGGCTGTGTTCACACACTGGCTCCAGACTAGGCAAGGCTGCTAGCAACACGCCCTTCTCAGTCCTTCTTTGGGCAAATTAAAATAGTTAAAGCTACTGGGTTAACAGGTAAAGCTTTGGTGAGGCCTAAAGCTCACACAAGCTCAGGAGCCTTCTTTCAGAAAAGAAAGTAAGGCCGGGCATGGTGGTTCACACTTGCCATCCCAGCACTTTGGGAGGCCGAGGTGGGTGGATCACGAGGTCAAGATCGAGACCATCCTGGCCAACATGGTGAAACCCCGTCTGTACTAAAAATACAAAAATTAGCTGGGTGTGGTGGCACGCACCTGTAGTCCCAGCTACTCGGGAGGCTGGGCCAGGAGAATCGCTTGAACCCAGGAGGCAGACGTTGCAGTAAGCTGAGATTGTGCCACTGTACTCCAGCCTGGAAACGGAGTGAGACTCCTTCTAAAAAAAAAGTAAAATTCAAAATTATAAATACGAAACTAGAAAACTAGGCCGGGTGCGGTGGCTCATGTGTAATCCCAGCACTTTGGGAGGCCGAGGCAGGTGGATCACATGAGGTCAGGTGTTTGAGACCAGCCTGACCAACATGGTGAAACACCGTCTCTACTAAAAATACAAAAAATTAGCCAGGTGTGGTGGCAGGCACCTGTAATACCAGCTACTCAGGAAGCTAGGACAGGAAAATCACTTGAACCTGGGAGGCAGAGGTTGCAGTGAGCCAAGATCGCATCACTGCACTCCAGCCCGGTCAACAAAAGTGAGACACCATCTCAATAAAAAAAATAAATAAATAAATACTAAACTAGGTGCTAATATGAATGTTTACTTAGCATGTGAAAAAAAAGCATAGCAAAGCTGGGCATGGTCATTCACGCCTGTAATCCCAACACTTTGGGAGGCTGAGGTGGATGGATCACTTGAGGTCGGAAGTTCTAGACCAGCCTGGCCAACATAGAGAAACCCCGTCTCTACTAAAAACACAAAATTAGACAGGAGTGGTGGTGCATGCCTGTAATCCCAGCTACTCAGGAGGCTGAGACAGGAGAACCACTTAACCTGGGAGGTGGAGGTGAGCCGAGATCGTGCTGTTGCACTCCAGTCTGGGCAATAAGAGTGAAACTCCATCTCAAACAAACAAACAAGCAAACAAAATATGTGAGACCATGTTGTCCTGCCTTATGCCAGAGCCTTCAGTGGCTCTTTTACCCAAGCTGGAGCGTGGTGGTATGATCATAGCTCACTGTAGCCTTGAACTCCTAGACTCAAGACATCCTCCTGCCTCAGCCTCCCGAGAGTAGCTGGGACTATAGGCATGTGCCATCACACCCAATTAATAATAAAATTTTTTTTTTGTAGATGGGGTC
Organism: Rhinopithecus bieti; assembly: GCF_001698545.2. Classification (NCBI taxonomy): domain Eukaryota; kingdom Metazoa; phylum Chordata; class Mammalia; order Primates; family Cercopithecidae; genus Rhinopithecus; species Rhinopithecus bieti. Next base: position 1,260,212 of record NW_016806375.1, read on the forward strand.
TCATTATGTTGCCCAGGCTGGTCTTGAACTGTTTCATCCTGGGCTCAAGTGATGCTCTCACCTCAGCCTCCCAAGGGGCTGAGATTATAGGCATGAGCCACTGTGTTTGACTCTGGTTCTTATTTACTTATTATTTGGCTCTAACTTATTATTTTTCTTTTCTTTTTTTTTTTTTTTTTGAGATGGAGTCTTGCTCTGTCACCCAGGCTAGAGTGCAATGGCATGCTCTCGGCTCACTGCAACCTCCGTCTCCCGGGTTCAAGCGATTCTCCTGTCTCAGCCCCCCGAGTAGCTGGGATTACAGGCATGTACCACCACGCCCCACTAATTTTTGTATTTTTAGTAGAGGAGGGGTTACGCCATGTTGGCCAGGCTGGTCTCCACCTCAGGTGCTCCGCCCACCTCAGCCTCCCACAGTGCTGAGATTACAGGCGTGAGCCACTGTGCCCAGCCTCTAACTTATTCTTAAAGACAAAAATCCCTAATGTGGCTTCCTGGTTCTCAGGTCCCAGCTCATCTTTCTCTATTGATCCCATTGCTGGCCCTGCTGGCCACAAGGCAGGCTTTCTCACCTCAGGCTTTGCACACACCATTCCCTCTCTCTAGCACACTCTTCCCCAGTCTTCCCCAGGCGAACTCCTATTCATCCTTTCCATCTTGTGGACAGCATGTCTTTTTTGGAGAGGCCTTCTCTGATCATCCCCAGTTTAAATGAAGCTCCCCCAAACAGACACTGAGGTAACCTGCTGTAGTAGGCTGAGAAATCGCCTCCTATAGATATCAGGCCCTAATTCCTGGAACCTGTGAATGTTACATTCTTTGGATAAAAGGTAACATTTGTGGATGTGAGGAAGGACCTTGAGATGGGGAGGTTATCCTGCGTTATCAGGGTGGGCCCTAAATGCAATCACATATATCCTTCTAACTGGGAGGCAGAGGGAGATGTGACACACATAGAGGAGAAGACAATGTGAACACAAAGCAGACAGATTTGAAGATGTGCTGGCTTTGAAGATTGCAGCAATGTGACCACAAGCCAAGGAATGCCAGCAGCCACCAGAAGCTGAAGAGGCAAGGAACAGATTATCCTCTAGAGCCTCTGGAGGGAGGGAAGCTCTGCTAACACCTTAATTTTGGCCCAGTGGCCAGTTGCAGTGGCTCACGCCTGTAATCCCAGCACTTTGGGAGGTTAAGGCGGGCAGATCACCTGAGGTCAGGCGTTCAAGACCAGCCTGGCCAACACGGTGAAAGCCCATCTCTACTAAAAATATAAAAATTAGGCCGGGCGCGGTGGCTCAAGCCTGTAATCCCAGCACTTTGGGAGGCCGAGACGGGCGGATCACGAGGTCAGGAGATCGAGACCATCCTGGCTAACACAGTGAAACCCCGTCTCTACTAAAAAATCCAAAAAACTAGCCGGTCGAGGTGGCGGGCACCTGTAGTCCGAGCTACTTGGGAGGCTGAGGCAGGAGAGTGGCGGGAACCCGGGAGGCGGAGCTTGCAGCGAGCTGAGATCC
>NW_016806375.1:1262042-1269543 GCF_001698545.2 Rhinopithecus bieti
AGAGAACCCCCCAAAAAAAAAAAAAAAAAAAAAAAAAAAAAAAAAAATATATATATATATATAAATTAGCCGAGCGTGATGGTGGGCACCTGTAGTCCCAGCTACTCAAGAGGCTGAGAGGCTGAGGTGGGAGAATCACTTGAACCTGGGAAGCAGAGGTTGCAGTGAGCCAAGATTGTGCCACTGCATGCCAGCCTGGGCCACTGAGACTCCCTCTGGAAAAAAAAAAAAAAAAAATGGCTGGGTGCAGTGGCTCATGCCTGTAATCCCAGCACTTTGGGAGGCCAAGACAGGCGGATCACCTGAGATCGGGAGTTCGAGACAAGTCTGACCAACATGGAGAAACTGGAGAAACCCTGTCTCTACTAATAAAATACAAAATTAGCTGGGCATGGTGGTACATGCCTGTAATCACAGCTACGTGGTAGGCTGAGGCAGGAGAATCATTGAACCTGGGAGGCGGAGGTTGCGGTGAGCCAAGATCGTGCCATTGCACTCCAGCCTGAGCATCAAGAGCAAAACTCCATCTCAAAAAAACAACGACAACAACAAATATTTTTTTGGCCCAGTGATACGGATTTTGACTTCAGGCCTCGAGAATTGTAAGAAAATAAATTTCTCGGCCGGGCGCGGTGGCTCAAGCCTGTAATCCCAGCATTTTGGGAGGCCGAGACAGGCGGATCACGAGGTCAGGAGATCGAGACCATCCTGGCTAATATGGTGAAACCCTGTCTCTACTTAAAAATACAAAAAAAACTAGCTGGGCGACAAGGCGGGCGCCTGTAGTCCCAGCTACTCGGGAGGCTGAGGCAGGAGAATGGCGTAAAAAACCCGGGAGGCGGAGCTTGCAGTGAGCTGAGATCCGGCCACTGCACTCCAGCCTGGGTGGCAGAGCAAACTCCATCTCAAAAAAAAAAAAAAAAAAAAAAAAAGAAAATAAATTTCTCTAGCCGGGCACAGTGGCTCACGTCTGTAATCCCAGAGCTTTGGGAGGCCAAGGCGGGAGGATAGCTTGAGGCTAAGGGTGGGAGACCAGGTTTGGCAACACAGGGAGACCCCATCTCTATAAAAAATTACAAAATTAGTCAGGCATGGTGGCCCATGCCTGTAATCCCAGCACTTTGGGAGGCCGAGGTGGGCAGATCACCTGAGGTCGGGAGTTGGAGACCAGCCTGAGCAACATGGAGAAACCCTGTTTCTACTAAAAATACAAAATCATCTGGGTGTGGTGGTGCATGCCTGTAATCCCAACTGCTCAGGAGGTTGAGGCGGGGGAATTGCTTGAACCCAGGAGGCAGAGGTTGTACCATTGCACTGCAGTCTGGGTGACAAGTATGAAACACTGTCTCAAAAAAAAAAAAAATTTACAAAATTATCCAGGTGTCATGGCACACATCTGTAGTTCCAGCTACTCTGGAGGTTGAGGTGAGAGGATTACTTGAGCCCAGGAGGTCAAGGCTGTAGTAGGCCATGATGGTGTTACTACACTCCAGCCTGGAGAACAGAGTGAGACCTTGTCTTAATTTCTTTTTTTTTCTTTCTTTCTTTTTTTTTTTTTGTTGAGACGGAGTCTTGCTCTGTCGCCCAGGCTGGAGTGCAGTGGCCGGATCTCAGCTCACTGCAAGCTCCGCCTCCCAGGTTTACGCCAATCTCCTGCCTCAGCCTCCTGAGTAGCTGGGACTACAGGCGCCCGCCACCTCGCCAGGCTAGTTTTGTATTTTTTAGTAGAGACGGGGTTTCACCATGTTAGCCAGGATGGTCTCGAGCTCCTGACCTCGTGATCCACCCGTCTCGGCCTCCCAAAGTGCTGGGATTACAGGCTTGAGCCACCGCGCCCGGCCTATTTTTTTTTTTCACAAAGACAGGGTTTCACAATGTTGGCCAGTCTGGTCTTGAACTCCTGACCTTTTAGGTCCACCCTCCTTGGCCTCCCAAAGTGCTGGGATTACAGGTATGAGCCACCCTGCCTGGTCTCAGCTACTTTTTGTCTTTTTTCTACAGACAGGGTCTCATTATGTTGCCCAAGCTGTTCTCAAACTCCTGGACTCAAGTGATCCACCTGCCTCGGCCTCCCAAAGTACTATGATGACAGGCATGAGCCACTGTGCCTAGCCTCTCATACCATTTTTAAAATGTAAGGCATCACAATGTGTAATAATATTTGTAATGGTGTGTTTATCTCTTTCAGGTCTGCTTCTTCCACTAGACTGAAATTTCTTTTTTTTGAGACAGAATTTCGTTCTTATTGCCCAGGTTGAAGTACAATGGCACGATCTCTGCTCACTGCAACCTCTGCCTTTCAGGTTCAAGCGATTCTCTTGCCTCAGCCTCCTGGGTAGCTGGGATTGCAGGTGTGCACCCCCACAACTGGCTAATTTTTTGTATTTTTAGTAGAGACGGGGTTTCACCATGTTGGCCAGGCTGGTCTTGAACTCCTGACCTCAGGTGATCCACCTGCCTCAGCTTCCCAAAGTTCTGGGATTACAGACATGAGTCACTGTGTGGGGCCTAGACTGAAATTTCTTTGAGAACAGCGCCTGTGTCTGTTTTGTACAAATCACAGGACCCAGTACAGAGTAGGTGCTCAATAAGTATTTGTTCAATGAATACAAGAGTGAGTGAGTGAATGGATGAACAAATGCCTTTTCTCCATGAGGTCTCAAGCTCCTCTTAGGAAAAAGTCTACACTTGACTCCTTTCTTTTCCGTAGCTTAGCTCTGAACTCCAAGTGAATATTTATGGAATCCTGATTAAGTGGTATGGAATATAGATAATAGAAAATACATGCTTTTTCTCTCTTCTGGGCTCCAGTCTGCCCTGTGGCCTGGAAATAGGAGGTACTGAACAAAGATTTGTTGAGTGAGTAGTGTACAGTCTGGTCCTCTGACAAGGAACAAGGAGGTATGAGGATGGCATTTCAGCCTAACACATGAGGCCCTGAGAATCTAATGAACACTGAATCCTTGACCATCAGATTTTAAGGGCAGGCAGAAGCCAGCTCTGCTTGCTGTGCATGTTTCAAATTCCTGGGAGCCAAGGCTCAGAGAGAAAGAGGAACTTGCTTGAGGTCACCCAGGATGTTGGCAGAGCCAGAATGAGACTGCACAGCTCCCAATTCAGTCCTTTCCCCTGTTTAGTGTTCTCCCCACCACCTCTTGCTGCCTTCCAGGTAAGAAGAGAAGGAAAAGGAGGCCTGGATGCCTAGAGATTTTCCACTTCTAGCAAGAATACTGTCAAGCAAGAGTTTAACCTACCCATTTCACAGATGTGATAACTGAGGTGCTGTGAGGTTGCAGGCCTTGACTCACAGAGAGTTTGCAGGGGCTAGAAGCCCAGCCCAGGTGACCCCAGTGTGAAGCTTTTTCTATATTTATGTACTATTTCTCTACTATTTCTTGACCAGCCTAGAGTGAATCTCATCTCCCCAAATGATATGGTACGAATGTTTGTCCCTGCCAAATCTCATATTGAAATATGATTCCCAATGTTGGATGTGGGACCTGGTGAAAAGTGATTGGGTCATGGAGGCAGACCCCTCATGAATGGATTAGCACCATCCTCTTAGTTCATGGAGTTTGTGCCACGGCACTCCAGCCTGGGCGACAAGAGCGAAACTCCATCTCAAAATAAATAAATAAATAAATAAATAAATAAATAAATAAAAGATAAGAAATGAGGAAGTTATTAGGAACTGCAGTAAAGGATACCCATTTTATGACCTAGTAAAGAACTTGGCAGCATTGTGTCCATATCTGAGGGCTCCTTGGAAGTTTGAACTTAAGGATGATGACCTCTGGTATCTGGTTGTTTCCAAGAGTCTGGGACCTCCGCCTTCTCTCTCATGCTCCACTCTTGCCCTGTGATGTACCTGCTTCCCCTTTGCCTTCCACCATGATTGTAAGCTTCCTGAGGCCTCACCAGAAGGAGTTACTGGTATTATGCTTCTTGTACAGCCTGCAGAATTGTGAGCCAATTATAACTCTTTTCTTTATAAATTACCCAGCCTCAGGTATTTCTTATAGCAATATGAAAATGGCTTAACACAGAAAATTGATACCAGAGGCCAGGCGTGGGGGCTCACACCTGTAATCCCAGCTAGTTGGGAGGCTGAGGCAGGAGAATCACTTGATCCCAGAAGGTAGAGGTTGCAGAGAGCCAAGATCATACCATTGCACTCCAGCCTGGGCAACAAGAGTGAAACTCCATGTCAAAAAAAAAAAAAAAGAGAGAGAGAAAATTGGTACTGGGAGTAGGGTGTTACTATAAAGATACCTGAAAATGTGGAAGTAACTTTGGAACTGGGTAACAGGCTGAAGTTGAAAGAATTTGGAGGGCTCAGAAGAAGACAAGAAGATGAGAAGACAAATGATTTTGACCAAAATGCTGATAGTAATATGGACAGTGAAGGCCAGGCTGACAAGGTCTAAGATAGAAATAAGGAAGTTAGGCAGGGCACATTGGCTCATGCCTGTAATCCCAGCACTTTGGGAGGCTGAGGTGGGCGGATCACCTGAGGTCAGGAGTTCGAGACTAGCCTGGCCAACATGGTGAAACCTCATCTCTACTAAAAATACAAAAATTAGCCAGGCATGGTAGTGTGTGCCTGTAATCCCAGCTACTCGGGAAGCTGAGGCATGAGAATCACTTGAACCTGGGAGGTGGAGGCTGCAGTGAGCCAAGATCGTGCCACTGCACTCTAGCCTGGGAGACAAGAGTGAAACTCCATCTCAAAAAAAAAAAAAAGAAAAGAAATGAGGGAGTTATTAGGAACTGGAGTAAAGGACACCCATTTTATGACCTAGCAAAGAACTTGGCAGCATTGTGTCCATGTCTGAGGGCTCTTTGGAAGTTTGAACTTAAGGATGATGACCTCTGGTATCTGGTGGAAGAAATTGCTAAGCAGCAAATCGTTCAAGATGTGGCCGGGCCGCTTCTAATAAGCTAAATAAGATATGGGAACAAAGAAATAACAAAGTTGGAATTTATATTTAAAAGAGGAGTAGAGCATAAAAGTTTGAAAAATTTGCAGCCTGGCCCAGTGGTGGAGAAAGAATCCAAGTAGGTTGTGGAGTAACCGCTTGCTACAGAGATTAACATGACTAAAAGGCAACCAGGTGTTAATATCCAAGACAACAGGAAGGAGGCCTCAAAGCTATTTCAGAAGGTTTTTGGAAAGCCCCTTCCATCACAGGTCCATAGGCCTAGGAGGAAAGAATGGTTTTCTGGGCCAGGCTCAGGGCACCAATGCCCTGCACCACCTCCAGAGGCTACTCCCCTCAAGCTCGCTGCTTCAGCTTCAGCCATGACTCAAAGGGCCCCAGGTACAGCTTGGGCTGCCATTTCAGAAGGCACAAGCCACAAGCCTTGGTGACTTCTACATGCTGTTAAGCCTGCAGGTGCACAGAATACAAGAGTGAAGGAGGCTTGGCAGCTTCCTCCTAGATTTCAGAGGATGTATAGAAAAGCCAGGGTACCCAGGCAGAAGCCTGCTGCAGGGGTGGAACCCCCACAGAGAAACTCTACTTGGGCAATGCTGAGTGGAAATGTGGGGTTGGAGCTCCCATACAGAGTCCCCAACAGGGCACTGCCTATTGGAGCTGCAGGAAGGGGGCCACCGCCCTCCAGACCCCAGAATTGTAGACCCACTTCAGCATGGAAAAGCCACAGGCATTCAACTTCAACCCACAAGAGCAACCACATGGGCTATGCCCAGGAAAGCCACAGGGTGGGGCTGCCCAAGGCTTTAGAAAGACACCACATGGAGTCAAGGATTATTTTGGAGCTTTAAGATTTAATGCCCAGCCTGCTGGGTTTCAGACTTACGTGGGACCTATTACCTCTTTCTTTTGGCCAATTTCTCCCTCTTGTAACAGGAAGGATTACTCAATGCCTGTACCATCTCATAGGTGGAAGGAACTTGACCTTGAGACTCAAAGGAGACTTCGGATTTTGGAGTTTGGGACTTTTGAGTTAAGGCTGTAACAAGTTAAGACTTTGGGATACTATTGCAAAGGCATGATTGTATTTTGAAATGTGAGAAGGACATGAGATTTAGGGGGCCAGCAGTGGAATGATATGGATATTTGTCCTTCCAAATCTCGTGTTGAAATGTGATTCCCAATGTTGGAGGTAGGGCCTGGTGGGAAGTAATTAGATCATGGGGGCAGATTCCTCATGAATGGCTTAGCATCATCCTTTTGGATGATGAAGGAGTGAATTCTGTTAGTTCATGCAAGATCTGGTTGTTTAAAACAGTCTGGGGCTGGGTGCAGTGGCTCACGCCTGTAATCCCAGCACTTTGGGAGGCCAAGGCGGGCAGATCACTTGAGGTCAGGAGTTCGAGACCAGCCTGGCCAATATGGTGAAACTCCATCTCCGGTAAAAAAACAAACAAACAAACAAAAAAAAAAAAACAAAAAACCAGGCATGGTGGCGGGTGCCTGTAATCCTGGCTACTCGGGGGGCTGAGGCAGGAGAATCACTTGAACTTGGGAGGCAGAGGCTGCAGTGAGCTGATATTGCACTACTGCACTCCAGCCTGCGTGACAGAGTGAGACTCCATCTCAAAAATAAAATAAAATTTAAAATAAAATAATAATAGGCCAGGCGTGGTGGGCTCACGCCTGTAATCCCAGCACTTTGGGAGGCCGAGGTGGGTGAATCACGAGGTCTGAAGATCGAGACCATCCTGGTTAACATGGTGAAACCCCGACTCTACTAAAAATACAAAAAATTAGCTGGACGTGGTGGCAGGCGCCTGTAGTCCCAGCTACTGGGGAGGCTGAGGCAGCAGAATGGCGTGAACCCAGGAGGCAGAGCTTGCAGTGAGCCGAGATCGCACCACTGCACTCCAGCCTGGGCGACAGAGCGAGACTCCGTCTCAAAAAAAAAAAAAATAATAATAATAAATAAATAAAAGAGTCTGGGACCTCCCCTTTCTCTCTTATACTCTCACCATGTGAGCATGTGAGGTACCTGCTTCCCCTTCCCCTTACACCATTATTGTAAGCTTCCTGAGGCCTCACAGAAGCAAATGCCAGCACTATGCTTCTTGTACAGCCTACAGAACTGTGAACAATTAAACCTGATTTTTTTTTTTTTTTTTTTTTTTGAGACAGAGTCTCCCTCTGTCGCCCAGGCTGGCGTGTAGCAGCGTGATCTTGGCTCACTGCAACCTCTGCCTCCTGGGCTCAAGCAATTCTCTTGCTTCAACCTCCTGAGTAGCTGGGACTACAGGTGCATGCCACCATGCCTGGCTAATTTTCATGTGTTTAGTAAAGATGGAGTTTCACCATGTTGGCTAGGCTGATCTCGAACTCCTGGTCTCAAGTGATTCGCCTGCCTCTGCCTCCCAAAGTTCTGGGATTACAGGCCTGATCCACCACGCCTGGCCCATTTTTAAAATAAATTAGCCAGCCTCAGGTCTTCCCTTCCCTTCCCTTCCCTTCCCTTCCCTTCCCTTCCCTTCCCTTCCCTTCCCTTCCCTCCCCTCCCCTCCCCT
>NW_016806375.1:1272820-1335656 GCF_001698545.2 Rhinopithecus bieti
CCCTCCCCTCCCTTCCTTTCCCTTCTTCCTTCCTTCCTTCCTTCCTTTTCTTTCTTTCTTTCTTTTTTTTTACAGAGTTTCACTCTTGTTGCCCATGCTTGAGTACAATGGCACGATTTTGGTTCATCACAACCTCTGTCTCCTGCCTCAGCCTCCCAAGCAATTCTCCTGCCTCAGCCTCCCAAGTAGCTGGGATTACAGGCATGTGCCACCATATCCGGCTAATTTTGTATTTTTGGTAGAGACAGGGTTTCTTCGTGTTGGTCAGGCTGGTCTCGAACTCCCGACCTCAGGTGATCTGCTTGCCTCGGCCTCCCAAAGTGCTGGGATTACAGGCATGAGGCACCGTGCCCGGCCAGGTATTTCTTTATAGCAATGCAAAAACAGCCTAACACACCTGATTTAGGATTTATCGTTCACACTTTCTCCACATGTCAACAGTTCAAGGTGGCTGAGAAATCTGCTTGACTGATCATGCTGGTCCTTCAGGTGAAGAAACAGGAAGCTCAGAGCATCCCAGAGTCTAGTCCAGGGTCACTGAGCAGCCACCATCCTGGCCATTGTGCAGCCACCTGCGGTTTAGCAACTGCCTCCAGCAGGGCAGGCAGAGGAGGGGAGTCACAGCCCGGGGACAGGGGATTGATGCATTTTAGGGAGCCCAAGATCAGGGCGCTTTCTTCCACATGTGTAGCCAGAACCTTGCACTCACTTAGCAGTTCTCACACTTTTCAGTCTTGGAAACTCTTTATACTCTTCAAAATTATTGAGGACCCCAAAGAGTTTTTGTTTATGTGGGTTATATATCTATCAATACTGACTGTATTCGAAATTAAAGCTGAGGGCTGGGCATGGTGGCTCATGCCTATAATCCTGGCCCTTTGGGAGGCCGAGGAGGATGGACCACTTGAGGTCAGGAGTTCAAGACCAGTCTGGCCAACAATGTGAAACCCTGTGTCTACTGAAAATATAAAAGTTAGCTGGGAGTGGTGGCATACACCTGTAATCCCGGATATTCGGGAGGCTGAGTCAAGAGAATTACTTGAACCCGGGAGGTGGAGGTTGCAGTAAGCCAAGATGGCACCACTGTACTCCCGCCTGGGTGACAGTGAGGCTGTGTCTCAAGAAAAAAAAAAAAATGGGAAATTTTATAAATGTTAATTAATGTAAAAGTAGCAACAGACACTACACATTAACATAAATCATCTATTTTATGAAAAATAACCATATTTTCCAAAACAAAAAAAATAGTGTGAAGGTAGCTTTGTTTTACATTATTCCAGATTTCTTTAATGTCTGGCTGCATAGCGGGCAGCTGGATTCTCCTATCTGCCTCTGTTTTCAGTCTGTTGTGATATCACATGACATGTAGCCTCCAGAAAACACCATACGCTCAAGAGAAAATGAGAGTGAAAAAGGCAAATAACATCTTAGTCTTTTCTTTCTTTTTTTTTTGAGACAGAGTCTCGCTTTGTCGCCCAGGCTGGAGTGCAGCGGTGCGATGTCTGCTCACTGCAAGCTCCGCCCCCCAGGTTCATGCCATTCTCCTGCCTCAGCCTCCTGAGTAGCTGGGACTACAGGCGCCCGCCACCGTGCCCGGCTAATTTTTTTTGTATTTTTAGTAGAGACAGGGTTTCACCGTGTTAGCCAGGATGGTCTCGATCTCCTGACCTAGTGATCCGCCTGCCTCGGCCTCCCAAAGTGCTGGGATTACAGGCGTGAGCCACTGCTCTCGGCAACATCTTAGTCTTATTATGAAAATGATTTTAGGGCCGGGTGCGGTGGCTCAAGCCTGTAATCCCAGCACTTTGGGAGGCCGAGATGGGTGGATCACGAGGTCAGGAGATCGAGACCATCCTGGCTAACACGGTGAAACCCTGTCTCTACTAAAAAATACAAAAAACTAGCCGGGTGAGGTGGCGGGTGCCTGTAGTCCCAGCTACTTGGGAGGCTGAGGCAGGAGAATGGCATGAACCCGAGAGGAGGAGCTTGCAGTGAGCTGAGATCCAGCCACTGCATTCCAGCCTGGGTGACAGAGCAAGACTCCGTCTCAAAAAAAAAAAAAAAAAAGAAAATAATTTTGACTTCATGGATCCCCTGAAAGAGTCTTGGGGATCCTCAGAGGTCTCCTGACTATTCTTTGAGAGCCACTGGTCTACACTACTGATTTAATCTTCACAATAAACCTGTGGGGTGGATCCTGTTGTTACCATTTTCTATAGAACAAGAGAAAGGCTCTGAGGCTTGCTCAAAGACACACAGCCAGTGAGTAGCAGTTAGGACTTGAACCTGGCTGTCAACTTTGGCTCCTGTGCTCTTAATATTAACAGCAACACTGGGCCAGGTGCGGTGGCTCACGCCTGTAATCCCAGCACTTTGGGAGGCCGAGGCAGGTGGATCACCTGAGGTCAGGAGTTCGAGACCAGCCTGACCAACATGGAGAAACCCCCATTTCTACTAAAAATACAAAATTAGCCGGGCATGCTGGTGCATGTCTATAATCCCAGCTACTTGGGAGGCTGAGGCAGGAGAATCGCTTGAACCCGGGAGGTGGAGGTTGTGGTGAGCCAAGATCGCACCGTTGAATTCCAGCCTGAGCAACAAGAGCCAAACTCTGTCTCAAAAAACAAACAAACAAACAAACAAACAAAAACAAAAAAACAGCAACCCTGCATCACTGTACTCCAGCCCCTAGCTGATGGAGAGGGGCTGACGCTGTAGGAAGGACAGGATTGCGAAAGAGTCAGGGGCTCTGGGGTGCCGTAAGTGGGAAGGAAGATACAGTGTGTTGGTTAAGAGTGTGGGCTGGGGAATAGTCTGCCTGGACCCACATCCTGGCTCTGCCCCATAGATGCTGTGTGACCTGGTGCAAGGTGCTCAACCTCTCTGGGTCTCAAATATCTCATCTGGAAAATGTGTAATAGGATATTTACATTATAGGGTCCTTAGGAGAATTGAATATTCATTCATATAAATTCTTCTTCTTGTTTGTTTTTTGTTTTTTGAGTCAGGGTCTCGCTCTGTTGCCCAGGCTGGAGTGCAGTGGTGCGATCTTGGCTCACCAAACCTCTGCCTCCTGAGCTCAAGTGATTCTTTCACCTCAGTCCCCCGAGTAGCAGGGCCCAGGGGAGGGAGGAGATGGGTGACCTGGAGGAGGAGGGGCTGTGAGACTGACAACATGTTGCCATCAGGTGGAGGGCACAGGCTGTCACCCTACTCCCATGGATTCCAGGCATCCAAACCAGCAGTGAAAAACGGTATGACAAGAGAGCCAGTCCCAGGGGACAGAGGCCACATCCCTTGCCCACTGAGGATGAGTCCATGCCTCCCATGTCCATCCCAAAAAAGCCACCAGACCACTCATCTCTCCTGACCCAGTTCAGGAGTGAAGCCACAAGCTCTAGCTCTCTTTTTCTCCTGTCAGCTCAGCTCTACAAAAATACTTCTAGCTTTGTTCACAAAGGGCAAGAAAAAAAGAAAAAGAAAGAAAATACATGTAGAACCACATTGCCAGGCCGGGCACAGTGGCTCATGCCTGTAATCCCAGCACTTTAGGAGGCCAAGGTGGGCAGAGCACTTGAGGTCAGCAGTTCAAGACCAGCCTAGCCAACATGGTGAAACCCCACCTCTACTAAAAATACAAAAAATTAGCCGGGCATGGTGGTGGGTGCCTGTAGTCCCAGCTACTCATAAGGGAGGCTGAGGCAGGAGAATCACTTGAACCTGGGAGGCAGAGGTTGCAGTGAGCAGAGATCGTGCCATTGTGCTCCAGCCTGGGCGACAGAATGAGACTGTCTGAAAAAGCAAAACAAAATGGAATAAAAAACCACATTTCCAAAGGATCCTGAGAGCCTCTTGCTAAACTGCCTCTTTTCCCTTTTGGTAGGTAAAGGGAGTCCCAGGGTGGGAATTGACCACATTACCCAGCTAGCTGGGGACAGACTCCCTGGCCACCTGGCATCTGATTCAGATTGTATCCACCATGCCATGTCACCTTCCTTACTCAGCAGGGACTCAGACTCTTCCTTACTCTGCAGCACTGGAGCCCGACTACCCTGTGTGAGTCTCAGCTCTGCTTCTTCTTGGTTGTGTGATTTTAGGCGAGGTGCTTAAACTCTCTGTGCCTCAGTTTCTTTATCTATAGAATGGGAATAGTAAGTTTACCTCCTTCATTGGGATATGTGTGGATTAAAGTGAGTGGATCCAGGCAAAGAACTTAGAACACTGCCTCGCATAGGGTAAGCACTTAATACCAGTAGCGAGCACCATCACCATCATCATCATCAAGGTCTTGAGCATCATTTGGGGATACTCTTTGTGGTGTACCCACCCTGCTTTGTGCAAGGGCTTGGGGAGGCATGGGTAAAGGCCGAGCTGAGTTCTGGCCTCTGCATGGAAACTCACTCATTGCTTGATCTTGAGCACATTGCTTGCCTTCTCTGGGCCTTTGGGTCTCCAGCTGGAACAAGGAGAATTTTTTTTTTTGAGAAAGGGTCTCGCTCTGTCACTCAGGCTGGAGTGCAGTGGTGTGATCTCTGCTCTCTGCAACTTCTACCTCCTGGGCTCAAGCAATCCTCCCACCTCAGCCTCCTGAGCAGCTAGGACTACAAGTGTGCACCATCACACCCAGCTAATTTTTTTTTTTTTTTTTGAGACAAAGTCTAGCTCTTGTCGCCTAGGCTGGAGTGTGATGGCGTAATCTCAGCTCACTGCAACCTCCGCCTTCCGGGTTCAAGTGATTCTCCTGCCTCGGCCCCCCTGAGTAGCTGGGATTACAGGCGCCCGCCACCACTCCCAGCTAATTTTTGTATTTTTAGTAGACACAAGGTTTCACCATGTTGGCCAGGCTGGTCTAGAATTCCTGACCTCAGGTGATCCACCCACCTCAACCTCCCCAAGTGCTGGGATTACAGGCGTGAGCCGCTGTACCAGGCCACACCCAGCTATTTTTTTTTTTTTTTTAAGAAATGGAGTTTTGTGGCTAGGCATGGTGGCTCACACCTGTAACCCCAGCACTTTGGAAGGCCGAGGCAGGTGGATCACCTGAGTTCAAGAGTTCGAGACCAACCTGGCCAACATGTTGAAACCCCTCTCTAGTAAAATATAAAATAAGCCAGGCATAACGGCAGGTACCTGTAATCCGAGTTACTTGGGAGGCTGAGACAGAGAATCACTTGAACCCGGGAGGCAGAGGTTGCAGTGACCTGAGATCGTGCCACTGCACTCCAACCTGAGTGACAGAGCAAGACTCCATCTAAAAAAAAAAAAAAAGAAACAAAGCAAAACAAAAAAAGATTGGGCCTGGTGGTTCATGCCTGTTATCCCAGCACTTTGGGAGGCCGAGGTGGGCGGACCACCTGAGGTCAGGAGTCCGAGAGCAGCCTGACCAACACAGAGAAACCATGTCTCTACTAAAAAGACAAAATTAGTTGAGTGGAGGCAGGAGAATTGCTTGAACCTGGGAGGCAGACGTTGCTGTGAACTGAGATTGTGCCACTGCACTCCAGCCTGGGCAAGGAGAGTAAAACTCTGTCTCAAAAAAAAAAAAAAAGGATTTTCACTATGTTGCCCAGGCTGATCTTGAACTCCTAGACTCAAGTGATCTACCCACCTCAACCTCCCAAAGTGCTGGGATTACAGGAGTGAGCCACCATGCCAGGCTGGCCAGGAGAATCTTTTTTTTTTTCTTTTTGAGATGGAGTCCCATCTGTCACCGAGGCTGGAGTACAGTGGCACAGTGTTGGCTCACTGCAACCTCCGTCTCCTGGGTTCAAAGCAATTCTCCTGCCTCAGCTTCCCTAGTAGCTGGGATTAGAGGTGCCCACCACCATGCCTGGCTAGTTTTTATATTTTTCGTAGAGATGGGGTTTTACCATGTTGGCCAGGGTGGTCTCTAACTCCTGACCTCAGGTGATTCACCCGCCTTGGCCTCCTAAAGTCCTGGGATAACAGGTGTGAGCCACTGTACCCGGCAGAGATTCTTTAAAAAATGTTTCTTCAGAAAGCATTGGATTTGCCCAAAAAAAAAAAAAATGTATTTTTTTCTGTTCTACCTCTAGTGTCATGACACTCCTCCCACAAAATGTCCATGCAAATTTGCATAGCCAGTGATTGCAGTATTGTTTATAAGCTAACAGTAAACATTTAGAAACAGTCTGTTTTTCTTTTTTTAATTTATTTTCTTTTTTATAATGGAATCTTGCTCTGTCGCCCAGGCTGGAGTGCAGTGGTGCGATCTTGGCTCACTGCAACCTCTGCCTCCCAGGTTCAAGCGATTCTCCTGTCTCAGCCTCCTGAGTAGCTGGGATGACAGGTGCCCACCACACCTGGCTAATTTTTTTTTGTATTTTTGGTAGAGACAGAGTTTCACCATGTTGGCTATGCTGGTCTCGACCTCCCCACCTCAGGCGAGCCACCCACCTCGGCCTCCCAAAGTGCTGGGATCATAGGTGTGAACCGCCACGTACCTGGCCTAGAAGCAGTCTTCATGTCCTTCCTAATTGGGGTTTTAAAAATAGGAGATTTGTAGCTCTAAACTGGAAACCATCCAAATGTCCCCAGCAGATGAAGGGATACAGATCACACGTCCTGCAATGGGGCGCTCTTTAGCACAGCAAAGCCGTGAGCTACTGGTGACCCGACAGTGACAACATTGAGAAATCTCAAAAGCATTATGCCAAGTGGACGAAGCCTTCCCCGAGAGGGAACATACTGTGGGATTTCATTTACGATATTCTACTAAAGGGAAATCTACACTACAGGGACAGGAAACAGTTCAGTGGTTGCCTGGGGCTGGGTGTGGGGGCAGGAGATTAATTGCAAAGGGGAATGAAGGAACCTTCCGGACAACGGAAATGTTCCAGACTTCACTGTAGCAGTGGTTACATGGCCAAATAATTTTCCAAAACTCATTCAACTGTGCTCTTTCTTTGGGTGCATTTGATTGTATGTAAATTATACTGCAATACAGTTGTTTAAAAAAAAAAAAAGATGACTCACCCATACACGGAAAGTGCTGAATTTTCAAAAGGAGTTTACTACATCTCTAGGCACTAATATGGAGAGATGTCCTTGTTTTTTTTTTTTTATTTGTAATTAAAAGAAAACACACATTAGGTTGTTAAATGAAAAATAAAGGTAGGTTGTGTGATGACACTGGTGATGTTGCCCTTTATCAAGAGCTCACTGAACTGGGTGTAGGCCCATGAAGTGCCCGGCTTGTGTAATTTTGTTTACTCTCGACGATATCCATGCGAGGTTTTACAGACAGAAAACTGAGACTCAGAGAGGTTTAGTAATGTGTCTGGGTTTGAAGCTAAGGAGCCACATGACTGGGACCTGGGACACACTAGGAGCCACCACACTGTGCTCTGTATGATTCCAATTCATTGATTAATTGACCATGTTAATCTATGTGTGGAAAGAAATCTGGAGAGATGACCCCAAACCAGGCCCGGGGATTATGTCTGGAAGGCAGATTTACAGGCACTTTCACTTTCCATACCATCTATTTTTGTTATGTTCTAATTAATTGTAACATGCCTGAATTGTCTTTGTAATCAGAGAAAGCAATACAGATTAAAAAAAAAGAAAAGTATTTTAAAAAGTCTCTGTCCTGTATCTCTTTTGCTTAGGGGCTGGGCACCCTCTCTTCACAGCTTCCTCTCCCAAACGGGGACACGTGCCTGTCGGGAGCCCCAAGTCCCACTGATAAAGGCCTGAGCCAAGTCCCTTATCAGGTCTGAGCAGGCCCTGCAGTCCCATCCATCTGGTCCCCCCAGGGAGGGTGGGCCCTGTCCCAGGAATCAGCAGGCTCCGGGGCCCCAGAGATAAGAGGAACTTCAGGTGGTGGGTGGGAGGCAGTAGGACCAGCAGGGTCAGGGTCTGCAGCAGAGAGATTTATGGAGCTGGCTCTGACTGCTGGGTGGCCCTAGGCACATGTCAGCCCCTCTCTGGTCCTCAGGTTCTTCTGGCATTTCTTGGTTCCAGCCTGGTCCTCTTTTAGGAAGTAACCTGAGGATTCCCCAGGGTATGGGGAGGCAGCAGGATAAATGAGATGTCCTCGGCCCCCAGGTCCAATCTCAAGTGGATGTGTGGAGACCCAAACACACCCTCATGGCCCTGACACACCCTCATGGGCCTGAACATATTCACACACACCTGCCTGGGCACACACAGGTCTGCAGGCCCCAGTGCCAAGCTGAGCCACCCCTGGTCAGGCTAAGGCTGTTTACATGTCCAAAGGTCATACACCACCTGCCAGGAGGGCCTCAGCTGGCGAGAATCTGCAGCTGTGTCTCCAGGACACAGATAACATGTTCCTGGGGGCAGGACCGGCAGCCCCAGGAGAGGTGGGGCAAGAACACCCAGGTTGCCCTCTCTGGGAAAACCCTTGCCAGCCTCACTGCTGTGGGCCCTACCTGGCGCCTGTGGGCCCTGCCTGGGGTGCTTCTGCATCCCTTGTGGGTCTAGGAGTGCCCCCACCGCCCCATTCCAGTTAGTTTGGTTTTCCTGACCTTATCCTGCGTCTGCACTGCCCACCATGCCATGCTTTTTATGCCAATGGGTGCTTCCACCTCCCTAAGCCTCAGTTTCCTCATCTGTAAAATGGGGAAAATCATAGCTCCTATCTGATAGGGACAGTGAAGAATGAATGAGCTAAGGTGTGGCATGGTGTCAGGGGAGTAGAAGGGACCCTCCCCACCCCCTGGCAGTGGGCCAGTCCTTCCCATCCACACTGCCCCACAGGATGAATCATGCACAATTCTCATGTCAATGAAAGCACAGAAGTAACTTGGGGGCTTCTAGTCAGATTGTGGTGATGGGGCTTGCACAGTAAAATCTTAAAAGAGGCAATGTGCGTGTGCCCCAGGCACAGAGGGGTACACTCAGCTGGGATCTCTGCCGGGAAAGGACCTGAGACATTTTCTTCATTCATCTCTCCCCCTAGGTACTGTCTTGGCCATGCTACACAGCTACACATACCCTGCAATCCAGGGGTCACACGCCTGGGAGTCTACCGACAGAAACACCATCACAGTGACATCTGTTTGTGGATATTTCTGGAAGCATTTTTCTTTGTTTTTTGATAAAAGCAAAAAATTTGAAGTAATTCAGATGACTAGCCACAGAGGGTTTATTATCTAGACATTTTGTGATCCACCCACACTATAGAATACTGTACAGATGCCAAAAAGAATGGATTCCTTAGAAATGTTTCTAAGATTCACTGGCAGGTGAAAGAAGCAAATTAAAGAATAATATGAGCCAGGCGCAGTGGCTCACGCCTGTAATCCCAGCTCCTAGGGAGGCCGAGGTGGGTGGATCACTTGAAGTCAGGAGTTTGAGACCAGCCTGGCCAACGTGGTGAAGGCCTGCCTCTATGAAAAAAATACAAAAATTAGCTGGGTGTGGTGGCTGGTGCCTGTAATCCCAGCTACTTGGAAGGATGCGATGTGAGAATTGCTTGAACCCGGAAGATGGAGGTGCAGTGAGCAGAGATGGCGCCATTGCACCCCAGCCTGGGCAACAGAGTGAGACTCTGCCTCAAAATAAGTAAACAAATAAATAATATATTGGCATAGAAAAGTTTTAGAAGTATTCATAACACATGTTTAACTTAATTCATGTCATTTTCTAGCTGTGTGGACCTTAGGAAGTCACGCCTCTCAGCCCGTCTCCGCCTTTGTAAACTGGTAGTAACAAATCTCATATATGGTTGTGACGAGAATATAACTAGTTCTTGTAGATCACTTGGCACATAAATACTTAGTAAAAGAACGCAGGAGGCCGAGCGTGGTGGATCACGCCTGTAATCCCAGCACTTTGGGAGGCCGAGGCAGGCGGATAACCTGAGGTCGGGAGTTCGAGTTCAAGACCAACCTGGCCAACACGGAGAAACACCGTCTCTACTAAAACTACAAAAAAAAAATCAGCCGGGCGTGGTGGCGCATGCCTGTAATCCCAGCTACTCAGGAGGCTGAGGCAGGAGAATCGCTTGAACCCTGGGGGCGTAAGTTGCGGTGAGCCGAGATGGCGCCATTGCACTCCAGCCTGGGCAACAAGAGTGAAATTCCGTCTCAAAATAAAAATAAAATAAAAAAGAATGCAGGAATACAATTTCATTTAAATAAACAAATTTATTTTCAGGAATACATTTTCAACTAAGTTTAACGCCTGGTTTGTCTGCCTGTCTTTGCTGCCACCTAGTGGTAACAGGTAGGAAAGCGCATGTTGGAAGGCTTGCTTTTTTTCCTTTATTTGTGACAGTTTATTGAAGGCCTACAATGTATCTGGCACACACAACGCCTGTGCCTTCTCAGTTTTCTTATCTGAAGAATAGGGGTAATAAATGAATTGGCCCCATAAGTTTGTGAGGATAAAATGCAATAATGCCTGTAAAGCATTTAACATTGGCTCTAACACAAAAGAATGCTCTAGAAATGGTTATTATTGGTGTTTACACATATATAATTTAATTTAGGAAATCAGTATTATACCCATTTTTCTGTGTGAGAAATTTGAGGCTCAGAGAAATCAAAGTAACTTGCCTAAGGCTACTGAGCTAACTAGAGGAGGGGCTGAGATTAGAATCTAGGTCTGGGCGACATAGCCAGAGAAAAAGAAAAAAGAAAAAAATACAAAAAAGAAAAAAATAGCTGTGTGTGGTGGTGCACATCTGTAGTTTCAGCTACTTGGGAGGCTGAGGTGGGAGGACTGCTCGAGCCCAGGAGGTTGAGGCTGCTGTAAGCCAAGATTTTGTCACTGCGCTTCAACCTGGGCGCAGAGCAAGATCTCATCTCAAAACAAACAAACAAAAAGGAATCTAGGTCTGTCCTGGGGCTGCCTCTTCACCCTTAAGATACCTCACATGACCTCCTGAAAAGGAGTTGGTTTTTGGATTCCACAGACCGAGAACATTTAAAAATACCCAGATATATTGGTTATCTATTGCTGCATAATGAATCACCCCAAAACCCAGTGGGCACAGATTCACTGGCTTCTCCACTGCAGGGTATCTCACAGGCGCTATTCAGGGTGTTGGCCACACAGGGTGGGGTCAGGGCTCACTTGTTACCAGTGAGTGCCTCCTGAAACTTTACACGCTGGGCTAGTAGCCTTAAGGTTCAACTGGGGAACCACCTGCTTCCAGCTTACCTGGCTGTTGGCAGGACTCAGTTCCTCCAGGGTTGTTGGACTGAGGCCCTCAGTACCCCTAGCTATTGGTCAGAGGCCACCAGCTCCTTGCTACATCATTGGCTGCCTTTCTTCTTCTTCTTTTTTTTTTTCTTTTCTTTTTTTTGAGAGGGAGTTTTGCTCTGTCGCCCAGGCTGGAGTTCTATGGCTCGATCTCAGCTCACTGCAACCTCCGCCTCCTGGGTTCAAGTGATTCTCCTGCCTCAGCCTCCCGAGTAGCTGGGATTACAGGCACCAGGCACCATGCCCGGGTAATTTTTGTATTGTCAGTAGAGACAGAGTTTCACCATGTTGGCCAGGCTGGTCTGGAACCCCTGACCTCGTGATCCACCTGCTTTGGCTTCCCAAAGTGCTAGATTACAGGTGTGAGCCACTGCCCCCAGCCTGGCTGCTTTTTCAGTGTGGCAGTTTGTTTCATCAAACTGTGCAAGCCAAGAAGAGCTAGAGTCACCTGGCAAGATGGAAGTCACAGTCATTGCTAATCTAATCACAGAAGTCATTATTGCGACATTCTATTTCTTAGAAGCAAGTCACCAGCCCCAGCCACTCTTGAGGGGAGGGGATCACACAAAGGCTTGAATATCAGGAGAAGGGGACCGCGGGAGGCCACTCTAGGGCCTTCCTGTCACACTGGAGTTGCCTGTCAACTTTTAATTTTGCTAAATAACATTTATTTACTTATCTATTTATTTATTTGTTTGAGACAGAGTCAAACTCTGTAACCCAGGCTTGAGTGCAGTCGCACGATCTCACATCAGCTCACTGCAACCTCTGCCTCCTGGGTTCAAGCGATTCTCCTGCTTCAGGTTTCCAAGTAGCTGGGACTACAGGTGAGCACCAGCACGCCCAGCAAATTTTTGTATTTTCAGTAGAGACGGGGCTTCACTATGTTGGCCAGGCTGGTCACCAGGCCACAGGTGATCTGCCCGCCTCCCAAAGTGCTGGGATTACGGGGTGCTTGAGCCACTGCGCCTGGGTGATCCACCGCACCCGGGAACCCGAGAACATTTAGAAAATCAACTCCCAGCCAGGCGCAGTGGCCCAGGGCTGTAATCCCAGCACTTTGGGAGGCCGAGGCTGGAGGATTGCTTGAGCCCAGGAGTTGGAGAACAGTCTGGACAACACAGGGAAACCTCGTCTCAATTCAAAATAAATAAATAAATAAGAAAAAAGAAAACTCCCAGCCCTGGTTACTCTCATTTCATAAAAGAAACGGACATTTTAACAACTAGATACAAAGAGAAAGTTTCAGAATAAAGACTAGTCCCTTGTGGTTGAGTAAATGCAGCTCTATGAGAAGCTTCCACATTGCTCTGAGATTTCTCACCCTGCAGCATTCTGGTGCCATGACTAGCCCTGGGAACCGCCAGGGGCCTACACACCCGCCAGGGGAAAGAGAGAGGAGGACATGGGTGGGACCTGCCTGAGACCACACGGTACCCAGCACTTCAAAAACACGGTTGGCTGAATGATTAGTAAATGAACCTCATGTAGAAGTGTCTCATTTATCTTCAGCTTCTAGAGGAGGAAAACGGGCCCCGTAAGGCTAAATGGCGGGTCTCAAACTTTTAGGGATGGAAAGGGGATTAACATTTGCAGGGTGCTTTGCCAGCCACCACAGCCCCAGTGCCGTTTTAGACCCTGCAAACAAGTTCTGAGAGGGCAAGCAGCCTGCTGAGGGGGGACTCGTGCGGCTGTGGGAAAAGGGACCTGCGGTGGTTCAGGAAAGCAGCCTAAAGTGACCGAGCCTGGACGCGCCAGACACAGTGTGGGAAGAGTGCCATTCAATCTTCCGCGTAACCCGTAACCCTGGCGGGGCGGGCTAGGAAGCGCTTCCCCAAGCGCAGGCGAGGGTAGCTGAGCACAGCGTCGGGAGCTTGTGAGGTCATCGGCTGGGATGAGATCCATCTAAGGTTTAAGAGCACGGTCGTCTGAGGCTAAAGTCCAGCTCTTTATCTCTGCCGCCGGGGATCCTGGGGCGCCGTTTAAAGGAGAGGGTGGCTAGGGTCACGTGGCCGATTACTCCAAGAGAAGTCAACCCCAGGCGGGCGGTTACGACGCTCATGCTCCTTAGTAGTCTTCATTTCTGTAGTGAGGGGCCGGAGGCGACGGTGCAGCAGGCGGGAGCCAGGGTAAACTTCACCCAGGTGGCCCCAGTGGGAAGGCAGCGAGGCCCTACAGCAAATGGCCAAGGCCGCCTCAGACGCAAAGCTGCTCCCCCTTCCTCTTTGCTGCAGGTCAAACCTGCCCCATTCTCCCAGTTCCTCCTCAGCCCGGGCCTCCGGGAGCCCTCTGCTGGAAGAGATGTGCTTTCTTTTTTTAGTTTCTTGAGTTTTTTAGACGAGGTCTCGCTCTTCTGCCGCCTAGGTTGGAGTGCAGCGGCGCGAACACGGCTCACTGCAGCCTCCAACTCCTGGGCTCCAGCAATCCTCCCGCCTGGGACCACAGGCGCGCGCCATGGTGCCTTGGGCCGGTGTGCGCTTTCTTACTTTGCCCCTTTCATCGCATACTCGGTTGTTCACCCGCGACTTCCCTTTCCGAGGAGCGCACGGCGGCGGGGCTTCTCTCTGCAACGACCACCGACCCTGAGGAGAGCGCTTGATCAAGGACATCACGGGTACGAAATGACCAAATCTGTTCCGTATTAACTGTATCTAGGAGTATCCTACTCTCAATTAACCCACATGCAAAATCCTGAGGCGGAAGCTACCTTCATCCCTGTTTACAAAACAAAACAAAACAAAACAAAACAAAAACCCAGGAACCAAAAGATTGAGCAAGCTGTCCAAACCACACAGTTGGTATTTGGTGCCACGTTGGAAGGAGGAAAGGCCACAATTAAAAATCGTTATTCCGGCCGGGTGTAATCCCACACACCTGTAATCCCAGCACTTTGGGAGGCCGAGGCGGGCGGATCCTGTAAGGTAGGGAGTTCGAGACCAGCCTGACCAACATGGTGAAACCCCCGTCTCTACTAAAAATACTAAAATTAGCTGGGCATGGTGGTCCATGCTAGTAATCCCAGCTACTCGGGAGGCTGAGGCGGGAGAACTGCTAGAACGCAGGAGGTGGAGGTTCCGCTGGTGAGCCGAGATTGCACCATTGCACCCAACCTGGGCAACAAGAGCAAAACTCCATTAAAAAAAAAAAAATTGTTATTCCTGCGTGCAAGACATTGTGCTAACACTTTTCTTTTTTTCTTTTTTCTTTCGGAACAAAGTTTCGCTCTTGTTGCCCAGGCTGGAGTGCAATGGCACGATCTCAGCTCACTGCAACCTCTGCCTCCCAGGTTCAAGCGATTCTCCTGCCTCAGCCGCCCGAGTAGCTGGGATTACAGGCGCCCGCCACCATGCCCAGCTAATTTTTGTGTATTTGGTAGAGACGGGGTTTCACCATGTTGACCAGGCTGGTCTTGAATTTCTGACCTCAGGTGATCCACCTGCCTCGGCCTCCCAAAGTGCTGGGATTACAGGTGTGAGCAACCATGACCCGCTTGTGCTAACACTTTTCTAGGCATTATCTCACTTAATTACCAGCAGAGGGTGATCGCTATTAACTCTTTAGAGGAAGCTTAGAGAGGTTGACAGGCCTGCCCAGGCTTGTTAGCTGGAGTGTGGATGGACCCACAGCCGACCATCCTCAGCAGAGCACTCCACTACCTGCAAAACTGTGCACAGATGTCTGTGATTCTGACATTGATTGGGAGTTGGGGTCCGGCTTTTCTTTTCCCCTCCCTCCCTCCCTTCCTCCCTCCCTTCCTTCCTTCCATTTTTTCTTTGAGATGTAGTTTCACTCTTGTTGCCCAGGCTGAGAGTGCAGTGGACAGCAATCTTGGCTCACTGCAGCTTCCATCTCCCCACCTCAAGTGATTCTCCTGCCTCAACCTCCTGAGTAGCTGGGACTACAGGTGACCATCACCACGCCTGGCTAATTTTTTGTATTTTTGGTAGAGACAGGGTTTCACCATGTTGTCCAGGCTGGTCTCGAACTCCCGACCTCAGGTGATCCGCCTGCCTCAGCCTCCCAAAGTTCTGGGATTACAGGCATGAGCCACCGTGGCCTGCCTGGGGTTCGGCTTTTCAAATCTCAGTAGGTTGGGTTTTTTTTTTTTTTTTGTCCCTTTAATGTGCTGTGAGTTGAGGATGTAGGCACTTGACTCAGTCAGCCTGATTTGGGACGCTGGCAGTGCCACATTCTGGCTGTGGGTCGAGGGAAAGGTCACTCAGCCTCTTTCAGGCTCAGTTTCCTCATCTGCAAAATAGGAGTAGCACCTGCCTCATAGGGCCTGTGAGAGAAATGCGTGGAGGCATTTAGCGCTGAGCCTGGCTCCTAGCAAAAGCTAAAAATATGTAATTGTTGCTCTTAATTATTCTTACAGCCTATAAAACAGCTTTGTGTGCCTATTTGATTTGATTCTCACAATAGCATTGAGGGGATGGACAGGGGTGGACTTATCTCTGTTTTTTTTTTTTTTTTTTTTAACACAAAGTGACCAAAGTTCAGAAAGGATGAAAGGCCTGGTCTAAGTCATAGGGCCATAACCTCAAGTTCAGGGAAGCCGGTTCCTCTCACCACTACATTCTCTCAAATGCTGTCCAAGGGAAATGTAAAGGCAATCACAAATGTAATTTTAAATATTCTAATAACCACATTAGAATCATAAAAGCAAACAGATGAAAGTAATTTTAATATGATATTTAATCTACTATATAAAAATATTACATTTTAACATGTAATCAATATAAAATCATTACTAAGCTATTTTACCTCCTTTTCTTTGGAACCAAATCGTTGAAGTCTGGTTTGTATTTTGTACTTACAACACATCTCAATTGGGCACTAAATGTTCGCTAGAAACACCTGATCAGTATTTATATGATAAAAGTTACATTTGAAAAATACCTTCACATACCCCAGTTGTTCCAAGCATACTTAAAAGTTTTCCAAAAACTGAATCAAGTATAAGTTTGTAAATTTAAATGTAAATTAAATTACGTGTAACATTCAGTTCCTTGGTTGTACTGCCACATTTCAAATCCTTGGCTACCATATTGGACAGCACACATGTAGAATATTTCTATTATTGCAGAAGTTTCTCTTTGTTTTAGCATACTGCTTCGTTTCTGTCATTCCCTGTGTAAATTAGTATCAAGACAGAATTATTGGATAAAAAAAGGAAGGTGGCTTTCAGAATACTGAAAGTTGATTTTAAAGAATAAGATAAAAGTAGAAATAGTGTATTTACAATCATATTTCATGGAGAAACTTATAAGGATACCCAGGCATGTCAGGAAAAAACAGGATTCTCACTATTATTGCTTCTACCCAACATTATACTGGAGGTCCTAGCTAATGTAATGAAACAAGAAAAAGAAAAAGTGTAACTCTTTGAAAGGAAGATAGAAAACTCTATTTGTCAATGATAGGATTGGGGTCTTAAAAACACAAGAGAATTAATGACACAAACCTTTAAAACCAATTAGAGATTTCAGCAAGTGCTAAGCTATGAGCTCAACATGGAAAAAACCAATAGCTTTGTTGAAATCCAGCAATAATAATTAATCATAGTCCAGGTAGAGTGGTTCATGCTCATAATCCCAACATTTTGGGAAGCTAAGGCAAGAGGATCGCTTGAGGCCAGGAGTTTGGGACCAGCCTTGTCAATACAGCAAGACCCTGTCTCTAATTAAAAAAAAAAAAACATTCCTAAATATATAGTAGGGAAAAAAAAAAACATATTGACAAAAGCAAAGCAAAACCAAACATACAACATCTAGAAATCCTCCAACCAAAAAACATCTTTCTGAAGGCATTTATGAAACTTTACTGAAAAAGTTAATTAAGATCTGAACTGACCAGGCATGGTGGCTCACATCTGTAATCCCAGCACTTTGGGAGGCTGAGGCAGGCAGATCACCTGAGGTCAGGAGTTCGAGACCAGCCTGATCAACATGGAGAAACCCTGTCTCTACTAAAAATACAAAAAAATGACCTGGCGTGGTGGCACATGCCTGTAATCCCAGCTACTCGGGAGGCTGAGGCAGGAGAATTGCTTGAATCTGGGAGGCGGAGGTTTTGGTGAGCTGAGATTGAGCCGTTACACTTCAGCCTGGGCAACAAGAGTGAAACTCCATCTCAAAAAAAAAAAAAAAGAAAAGAAAAGAAAAGAAAAAAAGATCTAAGTCTGGGTGTGGTGACTCACGCCTATAATCCCAGCACTTTGGGAGACCGAGGTAGGCGGATCAAGAGGTTAGGAGTTCGAGACCAGCCTGACCAACATGGTGAAATTCCATCTCTACTAAACACACACACACACACACAGACAAATTAGCTGGGAGTGGTGGCGTGTGCCTGTAATCCCAGCTACTCAGGAAGCTGAGGCAGGAGAATCATTTGAACCCAGAGGCAGAGGTTGCAGTGAGCCAAGATTGCACCACTGCATTCCAACCTGGGCGACAGAGCAAGACTCCGTCTCAAAAAAAAAAAAAAAAAAAAAAAAAAATCCGAATTATGGCAAGATATATCATGATCACGAGCAAAAGATGTCAGTTCTCAGTTGGGCGTGGTAGCTCACACCTATAATCCCACCTATAATCTCCTTTGGGAGGCTGAGGTGGATGGATCACCTGAGGTCAGGAGTTTGAAACCAGTGTGGCCAACATGGTGAAACCCTACCTCTACTAAAAATACAAAATTAGCTGGGCGTGGTGGCACACGCCTGTAATCCCAGCTACTAGGGAGGCTAAGGCTAGAGAATCACTTGAACCTGGGAGGCGGAGGTTGCAGTGAACCGAGATTGCGTCATTGCACTCCAGCCTGGACGACAAGATCTAAACTCTGTCTCAAAAAGAAAAAAAAAAAGATATCAGTTCTCCCCAGTTTAATCTGTAA
Source organism: Rhinopithecus bieti (assembly GCF_001698545.2). Classification (NCBI taxonomy): domain Eukaryota; kingdom Metazoa; phylum Chordata; class Mammalia; order Primates; family Cercopithecidae; genus Rhinopithecus; species Rhinopithecus bieti. The sequence continues at coordinate 1,290,905 of NW_016806375.1, forward strand.
GTACAAAGCAATCCAATCAAACATCACCAAAATCTTTTGCAAAATTTAATACACTTACTCTAGAGTCACATGGGAGAGCAAGGATAGGAAATTTATGAAACTAGAAGATTTAGGAGGGGCACTTCTATCAAATAATAAGACTTAGTATAAAGGCTTATTTTATATAATTAAAAGAATATTGTGTCGCAAATACATGTTAGGAAAGAGCAAGCCAGGCCAGGCGTGGTGGCTCACGCCTGTAACCCCAGCACTTTGGGAGGCTGAGGTAGGAGGATCACTTGAGGCCAGGGGTTCCAGACCAGCCTGGCCAACATGGTGAAGCCCCGTCTTTTCTAAAAATACAAAAATTAGCTGGGTATGGTGGTTCACGCCTGCAATCTCAACTACTTGGGTGGCTGAGGCATGAGAATTACTTAATTTGAACCTGGGAGATGGAGGTTGCAGTGAGCCCAGGTCACGCCACTGTACCTCAGCCTGGGAGACAGAGCAAGACCCTGTCTCAAAACAAACAAACAAAAAACAAACAAACAAAAAGAAGGCATAAAGAAAACCTATGTTTCCATTTCACCACTTTGGTTATAGAAGAAACACAAATTAAAATGAGATAGCTGGCTGGGCATGGTGGCTCACGCCTGTAATTCCAGCACTCTGGATCACCTGAGGTTGGCAGTTTAAGACCAGTTTAAGACACCCGGCTAATTTTGTATTAGCCTGTAATCCCAGCTACTTGGGAGGCTGAGGCAGGATAATCACTTGAACCCGTGAGGTGGAGGTTGCGGTGAGCCGAGATCACGCCATTGCTCTCCAGCCTGGGCAATAAAGGGAAACTCCGTCTCGAAAAAAAAAAAGAAAAAAAGAAAGAAAGAGAGCTTTTTCTTTTCTTTCCTTTTTTTTTTTTTTTTGAGACAGAGTCTCGCTCTGTCATCCAGGCTGGAGTGCAGTGGCGTAATCTCGGCTCACTGCAAGCTCCGCCTCCTGGGTTCACGCCATTCTCCTGCCTTAGCCTCCAGAGTAGCTGGGACTGCAGGCGCCTGCCACCACGCCCGCCTAATTTTTTGTATTTTTAGTAGAAACGGAGTTTCACCGTGTTAGCCAGGATGGTCTTGATCTCCTGACCTCGTGATCTGCCCGCCTTGGCCTCCCAAAATCCTGGGATTACAGGCGTGAGCCACCGCGCCCAGCCTGTGAAAGATAGCTTTTTATACCTAACAGACTGGCAGAAATTAAAAATGACCATTCTGGCTGGGCATAGTAGACCACACCTGTAATCCTAGCACTTTGGAAGGCCAACGTAGGAGGATCATTTGAGCTCAGGAGTGAGACCAGCCTGGGCAACATAGCGAGACCCTATCTCTAGTCTTAAAAAAAAAAAAAGAAGAAAAATGAAAATTCCCAGTGTTTGTGAGTAAGTGGAAAAACAGATGCTCTATACATTGCTTGGAGGGAGGTGTAGGGAGTGGGTTAAACTTGCCTGGGCAGCAATACAGCAATATATATCCAAATTTAACGTGCTATGACACCTAGAGGTTGTCTCCTCTTCAACCTAGAGGTTGCCCTTTGAGAATTTATCCTTATGTAATGAAAGATGTTCATGACAATATTGTTTATAAGAAAATATTGGAAGCTGCTTAAACATTAATCAATAAAAGATTGGTTAGCCGTGCGCGGGGGCTCATGCCTGTAATCCCAGCACTTTAGAAAGCTGGGAGGGAGAAGGGAAAGAAGGAAGGAGGGAAGAGGAGGGAAGGAAGAAGGAGGGAGGGAGGGAGAAGAAAGAAGGAAGGAAGGAAGGAGGGAGGGAGGGAGAAGAAAGAAGGAAGGAAGGAAGGAGGGAGGGAGGGAAGGAGAAAAAGAAAGACAGACAAGTAATAAAGCAAGGTAAAGAAGAAAGGGAGGGAGGAAGAGCGGGAGGGAGGGAGGAAGAGCGGGAGGGNTCAGCCTCCCAAAGTGCTGGGATTACAGGCTTGAGCCACCGCGCCCGGCCCTATTTTTGTATTTTTTAAGTAGAAACAGGGTTTCACCATGTTGGCCAGGCTGGTCTCGAACTCCCAACCTCAGGTTATCCACCCTCCCCGGCCTCCCAAAGTTCTGGGATCATAGGCATGAGCAACCGTGACCGGCCCACGCCAGCTTTTAACATGCACATCTGTTTTGCAGGACTCAGGGCCGCGAGCCTTCAGGGGGCACTCTCCCACAATGCCCACACTCCAGGCGCCGGGAAAGGCCGCAGGACCTTGGCAACTGCGTGGTCCAAGGTGACTTGTGGCGGTGCTAGGAGCACGACCGGAGCCTCCAGGAGCACGACCTCTGTCTCCAGGGCGTTAGGCTCCAGCCTAGGCTCCAGCCTACCGCCCCAACCTGGAGGGAGATGTCAGCGCCCAGCTCACTCCCACCTGTGCAGGTGGCACCAGCCCGAGGCAGCTATGAGGTCACTGGTGGTCTTGATGTACCAAACACACCCGCTGGGAGAAATTCCCCCACTCTCCCGGGTTCCCCAAAGTGGATCTGCCAGAACAGGGGAGATACCGACTTCCGCCCACCAAGCATGGCTGAGCACTCACTACATGGGTGAAATCTGTGAAGTCCGATCAAGACAGCAAGTTTCTCAGTCAACATGCATTTAACCTCCACATGTCTCACCTGTCCAGCCCCGAGTGAGTTCTGTGTGTGTCTGTTGGGCAAAGGGGAGTACAAAGCAAGCTCAGACTCCACCTCGGTCCTCTAGTGGCTTCTGGTCCTTGACAGTTATTTTGTTGTTGTTGTTTGTTTGTTTGTTTTGAGACAGGGTCTTGGTCTGTCATCCAGGTTGGAAATGCAGTGGCATGATCACAAGTCACTGCAGCTAATTTAAAAAAAAAAAAAATGTGTTTTTTTGGTAGAGATGGGGTCTCCCTATGTTCACCAGGCTGGTCTTGAACTCCTGGGCTCCTTTGATCCTCCCACCTCAGCCTCCCAAATTGCTGGGATGATGGGTGTGAGCCACTGTGCCTGTTCTCTCAACAGCTTTTTATATTATGACCATTTGTCCCCTCCACTCCGACCACCCTCCATACTAGAACATCTGCTCTTCTCAGAAGTGGAGCTGGTATCTGTGTTTCACTGCCCGCTGATCCCAGGCCTGGCTGGCCCTAATCCCAGTGTCCCTCAGGATGTGAACAAAGCAGCAGCAAGCCAAGAACAGACACGTGGTGAGGTTTCCTGGAAGAATGGGAAGAGCATTAGGCAGGGAGCTTGTAGGTTGTGTTCTGACTCCAGCTCGGCTGTTATTTGCGGTGTAACTTTGCTTTGGTCTTAATCCTCTCTGGACTTCTGTCTCCTCCTCCCTCAAGCTATGGCACTCCCAAGTCACCTTTCACCCGGATGATCACTTCTGGAAGCACCTTCAGTTCCTCCTCGGAATTGGTGTTCCTCCTGGTGAGTGGGCCAAACTCGACCAGGACTGGCTTCTTGTCCCAGTGAACATTTGTCCAGGGAGAAGTAGTACCTAGGATCCAGGGCCAAGCCACTCCTTTGGGGAGGGTAGCCCACAGGCCAATAGGCTTTGCCCCTCTCAGGGCCTGCATAATTCTCACTCAGTTCTTCAGTTCTCAGCTTAAACTAACATTTAAAATTAGAGGCCAATTTTTTTTTTTTTTGAAAGTCTCGCTCTGTCGCCCAGGCTGGAGTGCAGTGGCACAGTCTCAGCTCACTGCAACCTCACTGCAATCTCGGCTCACTGTAACCTCAAGTTCAAGCGATTCTCCTGCCTCAGCCTCCCGAGTAGCTGGGATTACAGGCACCTGCCACCATGCCCAGCTAATTTTTGTATTTTAGTAGAGTTGGGGTTTCACATGTTGGCCAGGCTGGTCTTGAACTCCTGACCTCAAGTGATCCATCCGCCTCGGCCTTCCAAAGTGTTGGGATTATAGGCGTGAGCCACTGCACCCGGCCTTAGAGGCCAACATTTAAAAATCAAAACAGCCATATACAAATTCTGAGCTGCTTTTGTAGAATCAGAAGCTCCAACCCGCTTGGCCTGACTTCTTTGGCATGGGGCTGAGAGGCAATTGCCCTCTGCAGATGGGGACTCTGGCCCTGGTTCACTGCAGGCCCCACCTAGACGCTCACCCACATGAGCTGCCTGCCCTGTGATCACTGTGGCCCCTGGGCAGGGGAGACTTCTCAGGCCAGGTGCGGTGTCTCTATCCCCAGGGCCTGAACCTGGGACTGGAACATGGTAGTAACTCAATAAACATTGGTTGAATCAATGATTGAATAAACACACGTATGTGACATTAAATCTAAATGTACATCCTTCATTCTGGCATTCAAAGCCCTCTTTGATTCTGTCCAAAACTGCCAATCACTACGATAGTGACAATAATGGTGAATACAGTGATAGTACACTACGTATGACTCTATAGCCCTGCATAAAATTCCAGTTGTTCCTGCTACAGCTCTTGGAATATGTATTATACCCCCCATTTTATGAATAAAAGGGGAAGCAATTTGCCAAGGGTCATACTGCTCCTTAGGGGACAGAGCTCAAGCTGGGTGTCAGACCCTAGTGACTTCCAGTCCCATCCTTTCCACTCCTCTCTCCGGGAGAGATGCATCTTCCAGGGAGCCTCTACCAGACAGGGTACTATGGCAGAGGTGGGAGGACCCAGAGAAGATTCCAGGTTCACCCTCCAGGGGCCACTGCTTTTCTTCTGCATGGGAATCTTGCAAGTTGCTTGCCAAAATGCATCTTCCCAGCCATCGGGATCTCTGGCTGTGGAGCCAGGAACCTGCATTTTCACAAGCAGCCCAGGAGATTCTGTGACACTGGCAGGTTTGGGATCCTCTGGTTTTTAAGAAGGGCTGCCCTAAAGGGACCACACGGGGACTCCAGGAAACCCTCCATCCCACTGGGCATGTGGGAGCCTTCAGGCAGAAGTGGGCATTGTCCACTTGTTTATTCACCCATTCTCAAGGCACTATGGTGGACTCTCAACAGTGTGTATACCAGACCCTGCCCCTGCCTTGGACATACAGTCTCCCGGGGGAGACAGAAAGTAACCGACATGCAATCTAAGATGTGCTATGAAAGAAAAATATGGAGAGGAATGAGAGGGAATCAGAGGGGTCCAGGCTGTGCTTGGGGTATCAGGGAATCTGAGCTTAGAGGGAGGAAGAAGTAGGAACTGGGGAGATCCCTTCCACAAGCTAAGGTATATATGGACTGGGCATTCAGAGTAAAGGGAAGAAGATATAGGCATGGATATAGAAAATAGACATATAAAGAGATTTGCTATAAGGAATTGGCTCACGTGCTTTTGGAGGCCGACCAGTCTTCAGATCTGCTGCAAGCTGGAGACCCAGGGGAGCCCAGTCTGAGTCTGAAGGCCTGAGACCCAGGAGAGCCAATGAGTTGTGTAAGTTCCAGTCCCAGCCTGAGTCTGAAGGTAGGAGAAAACCAATGTCCCAGCAGAAAGAGAGAAAATTTTTTCTTATTCAGCCTTTTGTTCTATTCGGGACTTCAGTGGATCAGAAGAGGTCCTCCCACATGGGGAGGCTAGTCTGCTTTACTTAATCTACTGATTCAAATGCTAATCTCATCCAGAAACACCCTCATGGACACACCCAGAAATCATGGTGAGCCAAGTATCTGGGCCCCTGTGGCCTACTTGAGCTGACATAAATTAACCACCACAGCGCAGTTGGGCAAAGAGAGGAGATTGGTTGAGGCTTTCTAATCTCTTGTCAGAGCAGGGAGGGGTTGACCATGCCTTGCTGCTGCTTCCCATTGCAGAAAGGCCCACCACACCCCAGGCTGGGATCAGGAAGGTTCTTGGGCCTCTGGTTAGCACCATAAATCTGTCCCCCACCCATGTGATGCTGACTAGGGCTCCCGGTAAGGGTGTTCACTCTGGCTTCCTTCCAGCCCCTGGATGGCTGTATGTACCCCTGTCTTCCTGGAGAAGCCACTTGGACAACTCCAGCTCAGGGAGCTGGCCTTAGCCAGGCCACAGAGAAACCCCAGTCGCCTCCAAGTCCCTCCTGACATTTATGAGGTGCTGCTGAAGGGTGCCGCCTCAAACCCTGAAGGAATGTTAATTGGCTAAAGCTGTTGCCCATGCTCTTGCTTAGCCAGAGTTATTACCATTTTATTGTTATTTGTTTCCCCCCCAGAGGCGCCTGGGTGGGGCTGAGTGGGCCAGAGCTGCCTTTGGACTGGAACCAGAGATGGGAAGAGGCTGGGGACAGAGGCGGGGTGTGTGTTGGGGGCATGGACGACCCTCAACTTGTCCCCAACTCCCATACAGCTTCTTCCTCTTGTCAGGGCCTCAACTCAGGGAAGGGATGAAGAAAAAAGTCTGGAAAGGGAGTAAAATGAAGAGGCTGAAAACATGGCTTTGGTGTCCCAGACCCTCAAGGGTCCAAAAGCTGGTCTGCCCTCCTCAGCTTTGGGTGCCAGGGAACTTCAGTCTCCATGTCTGTTGTAATATCAGCCTTTCTGGGCTGTCCTGATGGAAAATGTGCCTGCTCAGCACATAAAGATTACATTTCTTATAGGAGAGCCACCTCTGGGGCAAGTTTGAAAACATCTTACCGTAGGACTCACAGTTGGAAAGACCCTCTCTGCAGCAGACGTGGGGCCAGGGCCAGGCTGCTTGTTGGTCTGGGCCCTGCTCCGTGCTGAGTCAGCTCCCAGCACCTGGGACAGTGGGGTCGTTGAGAACATGGTAGTGATGGCTTCTTCTATGAAGGTGACCTAAGGGTGAGGCATGGAGTGGGTCGGGGCTTGAATTTGCCCAAAAGATCCCTCAAATCCTCAGCCGACTTGCAGAACAGAGAAATGTTCTTGAGCTATCACAGACTGCCTCCTTCTTCCTCCTCCTTTCTCTCCCCACCCAATCCCCTGCTTTTTTTTTTTTTTTTTTTGAGACAGGTCTTGCTCTTTTGTCCAGACTGGAGTGCAGTGGCACTATCTCAGCTCACTGCAACCTCCACCTCCCAGGTTCAAGCGACTCTCGTGCCTCAGCCTCCCAAGTAGCTGGGATCGCAGGCATGCACCATCATGCCTGGCTAATTTTTGTATTTTTAGTAGAGACGAAGTTTTGCTGTATTGGCTAGACTGGTCTTGAACTCCTGGCCTCTCAAGTGATCCACCCGCCTCGGCATCCCAAAGTGCTGGGATTACAGGTGTAAGCCACCATGCCCAGCCTCTCTTCCTCTTTTTCTTTCCCTTCCTTCTTCCTCCCTCCCTTCTACCCTTCCTTCCTGAGCTTACTCAATAGTTATTTCTTTTCTTTTTCTTTCTTTCTTTCTTTCTTTTTTTTTTTTTGTGTGTGTGTGTATGAGACAGAGTCTCACTCTGTCACCCGGGCTGGAGTGCAGTGGTGCGATCTCGGCTCACTACAACCTCCTCCTCCCAGGTTCAAGCGATTCTCGTGCCTCAGCCTTCTGAGTAGCTGGGATTATAGGCAGGCGCCACCACACCTAGCTGATTTTTGTATTGTTAGAAGTGATGGGGTTTCACCATGTTGGCCAGGCTAATCTTGAACTCCTGACCTTGAGTTATCCACCCACCTTGGCCTCCCAAAGTGCTGGGATTACAGGCATGAGTCACTGCGCCGGGCCAACAGTTCATTATTTCATCCATGTATTTACTCACTATGTGTTGGACACTGTGCCAAACCCTTTCCTCCATCAGTCCTGTGCCTGTGACAAATTGTGTTGAGCATGCAGTCACACAAATCTGACTAATGTTGTTCCAACAAATTTGAGTTTCAAATTTCTCCCATCCTGAAAACCTACAGCTAGACAGTCTATGACGGGGATGGCTGCTCCATGATATCATCCAGAGCCTAGGCTCCTTCTGCTCTGCCATCTTTAGTACATGGCTTCTATTCTTGAGGTCACTTCATGGTCCAAGACAGCTGTTGGAGCTCCAGCCATTGCATCTGAGTTCTAGTATTATGTAAAGAAGGAGGAGAAAAGCAAAAAAAGCAGCATCAATCTCTCTCGCCCTCCTAGTCAGTTGTCTTTCAGGTACTTTCCTGAAAGTCCTAACTGATGACTTTTGCTTTGATCTTGTTGGTCTCCTCTATGCACAAAGATGACTGGGAAATTCAGTTTTTCAACTGGGCACATTGACAATTCTGTTCTGTTGCTAAGGTAGAAGGAGAGAATAGATCTTAGATGGTGGAGATAAACACTAGCATTTTGTTCTACCATCCCCACTGATTTTTGTCTCCCACAGCCTTGGGAATGGCTTGTCTTCTGTACTCTACCCAGGAGTGTGTAGGTGTACCCACAATCATAGCTGAGGACTCCTCTTCACTTCAGTGCTCTTTCCTGAGTGTCTTCATGTATCATTCCAGAGGGGGAAACCACAATTGTCAGACCCAGGCTAGAATGGTTAAAAGATTCTTGAAAATTGTGAAATACGAATCCCTTTTATTTGTTGTGCAACGGTATAAAAGTCATAACCTTTGCATGAAGAATGAAAAGCAAAGCAAAGAAAGACGCCTACCGTCTCACAGAGATGCCTCCCCTGCTGTGCTTAGGTTGTGGCCCTGCACCCATGTTTTTTTTTTTTTTTTTTTTTGAGACGGAGTCTCGCTCTGTCGCCCAGGCCGTAGTGCAGTGGCGCGATCTTGGCTCACTGCAAGCTTGGCCTCCCGGGTTCACACCATTCTCCTGCCTCAGCCTCCCGAGTAGCTGGGACTAGAGGCGCCCGCCACCACGCCCAGCTAATTTTTTATTTTTAGTAGAGACGGGGTTTCACCATGTTAGTCAGGATGGTCTCGATCTTCTGACCTCATGATTTGCCCGCCTCAGCCTCCCAGAGTGCTGGGATTACAGGCGTGAGCCACCATGCCCGGTGCCCTGCACCCATTTTAACCTTGTTTCCCTACAGCCTGGCAGCTCACTGGCATTGGCTTGGCATTCTAGGCAAGGAGTGCCCAGCAATTATTTGCATTATGTCTTGGCTCACCAAGGCTATTCCAAACACTAATCCCGTCAATTCTCAGGATACTTCTGGGGGTGTAAGTAAGAGCAACTTCATGTTTCAGAGAAGAAACTGAAACCCAGAAATAATAGAATGATCATATTCATAACTGTAATTTACTGAGCACTTACTAAGTGTCAACACAGGGCCGAGACCTGTTCATGGTTCCATCCAATAAATATTTACTGAAGGCCTACTTTATCAGGCACAGGACTGGGTGCCAGGGATAGAACGGGGATAAAGGCCGGGCACGGTGGCTCACACCTGTAATCCCAGCACTTTGGGAGGCCGAGGCTGGCGGATCACGAGATCAGGAGATCGAGACCATCCTGGCTAACACGGTGAAACCCCGTCTCTACTAAAAATACAAAAAAGTAGCTGGACGTGGTGGCGGGCACCTGTAGTCCCAGCTACTCTGGAGGCTGAGGCGGGAGAATGGCGTGAACCCGGGAGGTGGAGCTTGCAGTGAGCCAAGATCGTGCCACTGCACTACAGCCTGGGCGACAGAGCAAGACTCTGTCTCAAAAAAAAAAAAAAAGAACGGGGATAAAATAGAGCCCAACCACTGGAGCTGAGAGTTGAGGGTGGGGATGGCTGGAGAGGGACACGGGGAATAAGCAAGTAAACATAACTGCGTGATTGCAAACTGGGCAAAGTGTGGGGGCAGTGAGTGAATGAGTGGGACCCCCCTTAGGGAGGTCAGGGAGGTGGCATGCATTTGGACCTCAGGAAGGTCCGCCTCCCCATTTGGTAGAAGAGGAAACCAAGGCCTAGATGGGCAAAGTAGGTGAGTGAAAGAGCTTGGGCATCATTTTGATCCTCCCAGAATTGGCACCAGTTCTGTGCCTGGTCTGTGCAACTCCAGAGGTCCCCCTCTAACCCTGCCTGAGTGTCTTATTCGCGGTCATTGCCAAAGAGGCTGCAGGATCAGGAGTGGAGCTTGGGGCTCCTGACCCAAAGGGAGGGGATCCCAGTGCACCTTCCCACCCTGCTGTGTTCCTTCCTTTTGATCCAACCAGGAGTTCTCCAGGGGTAGCCCAGGGATCCCAGTGACCTCAAGGAACCTCCCAATGTTCATGGCAGACTTCTCAAATGGTGGGTATTTCTGAAGTGACCACAAATTCTAGATGTCATCATAAACAGCCACATCACTATGGGTCTCTAGCCTGAATTAATAATGTACTTAAGAAGTTTAATCCCAACCAGGCCTCCTCTAATTAGGGGTTGTGTCAGAAGCAGCTCTGGTTTTCTACTAGTCCTGGGGCCAGTTGTGTGTGTGTTAAAGTGGGCATGGTGGGGTGGGGAGTCCGTGGGGTATTCCATCAGTCTGTGTGGCTCCAGATGGGAAACTGTCCCCGCCAGGAGACCCCTGTGTCCAGGAGGCATCTTGGTTGAGACTCCCAGTTTAGCTGCATCATGGGCTATTCAGCTCACCGTCAAGTCTGTGCCTTAGTCAGGAGCTCCAGTGAGTGAGAACCAAGTTCCTGGACAAGAAGAAGAGGCGTGTGTGTGTGTGTGTGTGTGTGTGTGTGTGTGTGTTTTAAGACAGGGTCTCACTCTGTCACCCAGGCTGGAATGCAGTGGCACGATCACAGCTCACTACAGCCTCAGCCTCCTGGGCTCAGACAGTCCTCCTGCCTCAGCCTCCTGAGACTACAGGGGAGTACCACCATGTCTGGCTAATTTTTAAACTTTTTTGAAGAGATGGAGGTCTATGTTGCCTAGGCTGGTCTTGGACTCCTGGGCTCGATGTGGTCCTCCTTTCTTGGCCTCTCAAAATGCTGGTATTACAGGCGTGAGCCACTGTGTCCAGCCTCATTTTTTTGTTGTTGTTTTTAAGTTTATTTTTTTAAAATTGTGAACATTTCCAAACATACACGAAAGTACAGAGTGCAACTGACATCCATGTATCCATTACCCAACTTCAATAAGCATCAACGTTTTGCCATACTTAGTTCATCTAACCTTACCCATCTTTAATTTTCTTTTTTTTTTTTTTGAGATGGAGTCTGGCTCTGTCTCCCAGGCTGGAGTGCAGTGGCCAGATCTCAGCTCACTGCAAGCTCCGCCTCCCGGGTTTACGCCATTCTCCTGCCTCAGCCTCAGTAGCTGGGACTACAGGCGCCCGCCACCTAGCCCGGCTAGTTTTTTGTATTTTTTAGTAGAGATGGGGTTTCACCGTGTTAGCCAGGATGGTCTCAATCTCCTGACCTCGTGATCCGCCCGTCTCGGCCTCCCAAAGTGCTGGGATTACAGGCTTGAGCCACCACGCCCGGCCCAATTTTCTTTTTTTAAGGGGAGGGTATTATAAAGCAAATGTCAGACACGGTGTCTGTCACCTCCAGAGTCATCAGTATGCATTTCAAAAAACAGAGAAGCAATTTCTTGCATAATCTAGTCACAAAGTGATTATTACACTTACCAAAATTAAAAGTTCCTTAATGTCACCTGATACTCAAGTCAAATGAAAATTTTCCCAATGCCAAAAAGACTGTGTTTACAGTTGACTTATGGTAATGAAGGTCCAAACAAAGTCTACTCTTTGCATTGATTTATTTGTTTTAAATATTGTAAAAGGTGTTTAAAAATATACCTCATTTTCCCCCTCACCTCATTTTCATGACATTGACTTGAACTTACAAAATTTCAACAAATATTTATTCAGTGCTTGCTTGTTCTATGCAAGGCATTGTGCTAAATGTTTTGCTTTTTTTATTGTTTTATTTTTTCTGAGATGGAGTTTCGCTCTTGTCGCCCAGGCTGGAGTGCAATGGCACAATCTCGGCTCACCACAACCTCCATCTCCCAGCTTCAAGTGATTTTCCTGCCTCAGCCTCCCGAGTAGCTGGGACTACAGGCGTGCTACCATGCCTGGCTAATTTTTGTGTTTTCAGTAGAGACACGGTTTCACCATGTTGGTCAGGCTGGTCTCAAACTCCTGACCTCAGGTGATCCACCTGCCTCAGCCACCCAAAGTGCTGGGATAACAGGCATGAGCCACGGTGCCCGACCTATTATTTTTGTTTATTATTTATTTTTATTTTTTCAGAGACAGAGGCTCACTTTATTGCTCAGTCTGGAGTGCAGTGATGCAATCATAGCTCACTGCAGCCTTGATCTCTTGGGCTCAATCAATCCTCCTTGTTTTGCTATTATTATTATTATTATTATTTTGAGATGGAGTCTTGCTCTGTCGCCCAGGCTGGAGTGCAGTGGCACGATCTCAGCCCACTGCAATCTCCACCTCCCGGGTTCAAGCGATTCTCCAGCCTCAGCCTTCTGAGTAGCTGAGATTACTGGTGCATGCCACTGTGCCTGGCTAATTTTTGCATTTTTGGTAGAGATGGTGTTTCACCATGTTGGCCAGACTGGTCTCGAACTTGTGACCTCAGGAGACCCCTGCCTGGGCCTCCCAAAGTGCTGGGATTACAGGCATGAGCCCCTGGGCCAGGCCATTTTGCTATTATTAATAACAATAATTACTGCTTCCTGAAGACTTACTCTGTACTAACATCATATATAATTTATGTCAAAATTTCATGAGACAGATAATATTGTCTCCTTTTTTATTTTAGTAGTGGAAGTGATGAAAACCAGAGAGACAAGTAACTCACCCAAGATCACACAGCAAGTGAGTAGCAGAATTGAGTTTTAAACGAAGCACTATTGGATCCAAGGTTATTCCTTTTCATGCTTCCCATGATACCCCCAGAAGCAGAGAGAGACAGCTTGCTTGCTCAGGAGTAGTTGAGGAGGGCGCTTTGCGGAGAAAGACTCATGAAAGGGCTTCTCCAGGGCCAGGATGCCTGAGCTGCTGAAAGCACATGTGAAAGCTCATGCCTTCATGGTGACTCACTGGAATAAATTCTGCTTCCCAAGACCATGTGAAATGGGGCTTCAAAAAGTAAGAAAAAGATGGAAAATGCAAAACACTGAACTTATTTTATTCTAAGGTAACCAGCTGATACACTGTGGCTGTGTCCCCACCCAAATCTCATCCTGAGCTGTAGCTCCCACAATTCCCACATGTTGTGGGAGGGACCTGGTGTGAGATAATTGAATCATGGGGGCAGGTCCTTCCTGTGCTATTCTCATGATAGTGAATAAATCTCATGAGATCTGATGGTTTTATAAAGATCTGATACCCCCACCTCGGCCTCCCAAAGTTCTGGAATTACAGGTGTGAGCCACTATGCCCAGCCTTACAAGACTTCTTTTTTTTTTTTTTTTGAGACGGAGTCTCGCTCTGTCGCCCAGGCTGGAGTGCAGTGGCCAGATCTCAGCTCACTGCAAGCTCCACCTCCCGGGTTCACGCCATTCTCCTGCCTCAGCCTCCCGAGTAGCTGGGACTACAGGCGCCCGCCAGGTCTCCCGGCTAGTTTTTTCTATTTTAGTAGAGACGGGGTTTCACCATGTTAGCCAGGATGGTCTTGATCTCCTGACCTCGTGATCCGCCCGTCTCGGCCTCCCAAAGTGCTGGGATTACAGGCTTGAGCCACCGCGCCCGGCCTCACAAGACTTCTTATAACCTATCTTGGAATTCCTAGAATGTCACTGTGCCACATTCCATGGGTCAAAGAAGTCGTTAAGGCCAGGACAGATTCTAGGGAAGAGGAGTTAGACATCCCCCTCAGTGATGAAAGTAACTAACACTTGGCTGCCGTCTTTAATCCAGCACACCCTCCCCGACCCTGCTTCTTCATTGTTTCATCATCACTATCACCACTCCAGCTAGTATTAATTGAGCAACATCAATACCCCAGGCACCAAGGCAAGCTGTTTACACATTATCCTTATACTGTGGCTCACTTTATTGCTTATAACGTCCTTCCAAACATACATCAGCACTTGCCCACTTTACACAGGAGGAAGCCGAGGCTCAGGGAGGTTAAGGGAGCTTCCCAAGGTCAATGCACCTAGCAAACAGCAGAACTGGACTTGAACCCAGTTCTGTCTGGAATTTGTCTGATTCCAAGGCTGGACTTTTTACCATTAGGCAAATCCTGGCCCCCTAACTTAACTCCCTGTGAGTATGCTGTAGGCTGTACAGAAGTCAATGACAAACCTGCCATACAGACCTCCTTGTTGACCAGAAGGAACTCTGTGCTAATCCAGCTTCCGGTGCTTCTTAGCTTGTGGAGAGTGTAGGCATTCTAAAGCCAGCCATCACCTATCTGCTAACCATGGCACTTTACATTATTATTTAGGGCCATTATGCTCTGGGGGATGCAATGAGACTTGCTTTCTGCCCATATCTGTCTGCTGATTCATCTAACAAACATGTATTGAGCACCGACTATGTACCAGGAACATGGGCTAAGTACTTGTTTGTTGTAACTCAGAGCAGACCTGTGAGGTCTCAATTATCATTGCCCTCATTTCACAGATGAGACAGAGAGAGTGGGAACTTGCCTATGGCAGCTGCAATTTGAACTCAGGCAGTGACTCCAGAGCCTGTTATTCTGATCAAACAGCTGACAGTTGAGGGAGAAAGGTGGAGATATAAAACACAATTGTGAAGGGAAGATGTTCATTAAGAGAAGGGTGGTTAAGTCTGTGGAGGTATGGGCCCACTCTGGTATGCTGTGCGGTACTTAAGCAGAACACGGTGGGTACTGATGCAGACGGGTCTCCTACGCATCCTATGAAGGAAAAGCAAGGATGATACCAGTTGTGCAAAATAAAATTCCACAAACAGTATCCTAGCTTTTTGATACACCAGGGATATATTTGTAAATGCACTGAAATGTGTCTGGAAGAAAGTACATTAAACAGTGGGGCAGGTTGTCAAGGGGATAAGTGTTCCATTGCCATGTTTTCAGTTTTTACAAGGAAAATGTGTGCATAATTTTAAAAGAACAATCACCATGATGTGGTGTATATGCTAAGAAAGAAGGGGAAGCCTAGAGTGCTGCAGGTGCCCAATCCAGTTGGAGGATGTAGAAATCAGGGAAGGCTGGAGGAAGGGACTCTGAGCAGGATTTTGAAGAATGAGTACTGTTAACCAGATAGAGATCTGGATAAAAATGTTCTAAGCAGTGGGAACGAACAACATGTGCAAGGACCCAGAAGGGTGATTGCACATGGTGTCAGGGAGCACAAGCCTAGCTCTTTCTAAAGTGTACCCCTGGGGGTATGTGAGTATAAACTGCAGATTTCCACACCTTGCTCCAGAATCCATGGTGGGCCTGGGGATTAGCATTTTGACAAACTCCTTAGGCACCCTGACTGAGATCCCTGCCATGAGCTGAAAGGGCACTTGGAGATCATTTAGTTCAATTCCATCAGTAGGAGGAGACTGGGACCCAGAGAGAAGCAGGGACTTGCCAAAGGCTACAAGGCAGTCAGTGGTTGCAATGGGATATTCCTGGACCACCTTACCCTATCCTTCCTTTCCTAAACACACTTCCTGTATCAAAGTTCCTACTGTGGCACACTCACAGTCCCATTGAGATCACGGGGTAGGAAGTGGTTTCCACAGTTTTATTTGAGCTGCTGTTGTCACCCTGCATAGCGGTTCAGTCTGAGTCCCTGGGTAGTTAATAGGAATAATAAAAATAGCTATCATTTATTTATTGAGGACATGTGATAAGCCCGGCACTTAGGTGCTGTCTATGGTTTATCTTGTTTAGCATTCCTGAAAATCATATAGAGTAGGTATTGGTATTTTTTTTTTGAGATGTCGTCTCACTCTGTCACCCAGGCTGGAGTGCAGTGGCGCCATCTCAGCTCACTGCAACCTCCGCCTCCAGGGTTCAAGCAATTCTCCTGCCTCAGCCTCCTGAGTAGCTGGGATTACAGATGCCAGCCACCAAGTCCTGCTAATTTTTTGTTATTTTTGGTAGAGACGGGGTTTCACCATGCTGGTCAGGCTGGTCTTGAACTCCTGACCTTGTGATCCACCTGCCTTGGCCTCCCATAGTGGCACTGGTATTTCTATCTCTATCTCACAATTGGAGGAGTTGAAGCTCAGAGAGGTCACGGCACTTGTCTGAGGTAACAGGGCTACAAGACGCGGAGCTGTGATTTTCACCCAGGCTTTCCTCCTGTGCCCTGGGTGGTTCCCTGAATGTTGGCCAGGGGAGGAAGCATCCCTATGCTACATCACATTTTTACCACCTAAATGTGATTAATAAACCAAAAATTGGCCGGGCGTGGTGGCTCAAGCCTGTAATCCCAGCACTTTGGGAGGCCGAGACGGGCGGATCACGAGGTCAGGAGATCGAGACCATCCTGGCTAACACGGTGAAACCCCGTCTCTACAGAAAATACAAAAAAACTAGCCGGGCGAGGTGGTGGGCGCCTGTAGTCCCAGCTACTCTGGAGGCTGAGGCAGGAGAATGGCGTGAACCCGGGAGGCGGAGCTTGCAGTGAGCTGAGATCTGGCCACTGCACTCCAGCCTGGGCGACAGAGCAAGACTCCGTCTCAAAAAAAACAAAAAACAAAAAAACAAAAAAACAAAAAATTATTTCCAAGGAAACATAAAGGTGAATGATGAAACGTGGCGACATGCAAAAAGCTCAGGATGTGGGTCAGAAGATTGAATAGCTCATCCTAGCTTTCTCACTAACTGGCTGTGTGACCTTGGGTGAGTTCCTCTGAGCCTCAGCTTTCTTGGAAAGGATTTCTAAACCCAGATAAGCTTAAGAATCACTGGCAGAACTTTGGCCCACAGATCACACAGCACCTGGAGAGGGTGCAGTGACAAGCATGCTGGGCTGGGAGCCTGGAGATCTGAATTCTTCTTTTAAAATAAGGCATAATTACTTACAGCAAAAGTTACCTTTTTTATGGTTCCACAAGTATGGCCCTGCAAATTTTGGTGAATGCTGAAGTCATGTAACCAACATCACAATCAAGACATAGAATAATTTAATTACCACCCAATTCCTGTGTCAGTCCTTCTGCCCACTCTCTTTAGTCCCCAAAGTTTTGCCTTCTGCAGATGTTCTATACACGGAATGATAGAGTGTGTAGCCTTTTGAGTTTTCTTTCAGTCAGCATAATACATATAGTAGCAATGTTTATTGCTGAATAGCGTTCCATTGTATGGAGGTACCAAGATTTGTTTATCCATTCACCAGCTGAGGGACATTTGGGTTCTTTTCCGTTCCTGCTGATTACAAATAAAGCTACTACAAACATTTATATACAGATTTTTGTGTGAATATACATTTTCATTTCAGTTGGTAAATAAATGAGTAGAAATGGGATCACTGGGTCTTGTTATTATTATTCAAAGTAGGACTATCACCCTCAAATCACCAAACACGTTGGGGCTAAGCATGAAAGGTCACTGGCTCTTAAGGAATGTCATTTCCTTTTTTTAAATTTGAGATGGAGTTTTGCTTTTGTCGCCCAGGCTGGAGTGCAGTGGCACGATCTCAGCTTACTGCAACCTCCACTTTCTGGTTTCAAGCGATTCTCCTGCCTCAGCCTCCCAAGTAGCTGGGATTATAGGCTCTCACCACCACGCCGGGCTAATTTTTGTATTTTTAGTAGAGACAGAGTTTCACCATGTTGGCCAGGCTGGTCTTGAACTCCTGACCTCAGGTGATCCACCTGCCTTGGCCTTCTAAAGTGTAGGGATTACAGGCGTGAGCCACCACACCTGGGCAAGGAATATCATTTCTATTGTGCTCACCCCCCTTCCTGGCTGTCACGGCCCCATTACATGTTATTATTGTTATTATTAGAGAGAGGGTCTTGCTCTGTCACCCAGGTTGCAGTATAGTGGCCAGATCCTAGCTCACTGCAACCCCAAACTCCTGGGCTCAGGAAACCCTCCCACCTCAGCCTCATGAGTAGCTGGGACTACAGGTGTGCACCATCGTGCTTGGCTAATTTTTAATTTTTTTGTAGAGATGGGACTGGGGCAGTCTCACTGTGTTGCCCAGGCTGGTCTCAAACTCGTAGCCTCAAGTGATCCTACCACGCCGGCGGCCCACAGTTTTGGGATTACAGATGTGAGCACTACACCCAGCCTTCTGGGGTTTTACTGTAAGTATGTTTAACTTTATAAGAAATTGTGAGACTAATCCAAAGTGCCTGCACCAGTTTGTGTTCCCGCCAGCAATGCATCAGAGTTCTAGTTGCTCTGCATCTCCATCAGCACTTGGTATTGTTAGCTTTCTTTTCCCATTTTAGTCTTTTTTTTTTTTTTTTTTTTGAGACAGGGTTTCGTTCTTGTTGTCTAGGCTGGAGTGCAATTGTGTGATCTTGTCTCATCGCAACCTCTGCCTCCTGGGTTCAAGTGATTCTCCTGCCTCAGCCTCCCAAGTAGCTGGGATTACAGGCATGCGCCATGATGCCCTGCCAATTTTGCCATGGAGATGGGGGTTTCTCCATGTTGGTCAGGCTGGTCTCGAACTCCCAACCTCAGGTGATCTGCACACCTCAGCCTCCCAAAGTGCTGGGATTATAGGCGTGAGCCACCGTGCCTGGCCCCATTTTAGTCATTCTAATAAATTCGTAGTGGTATCTCATTATTATCTTAATTTGCATTTCCCTAATGACTAATCGCAAGCCTCTTTGCAAGTGCTTATTTGCCATTCATACATTTTCTTTGGCGAAGTGTCTGTTCAAGTTTTTTGACCATTTAAAATTTGATTGTTTTGTATTACTGATTTTTGCAAGTTCTTTATGTATGTTCGATACAACTTATATATCAGATATATGACTTGTAAATATTTCTCAATATGTGGCTTGTTTTCTTTTATCCTCTTAACAATGCCCTTCGAAGGACAGAAGTTTTTAATTTCAATAAAGTCCATCAATTTCTTTCTTTCTTTTTTTTTTTTTGAGACAAAGTCTCACTGTGTTGCCCAGGCTGTAATGCAGTGGCACAAATTTCGGCTCACTGCAACCTCTGACTCCCAGGTTCAAGTGATTCTCGTGCCTCAGTCTCCCGAGTAGCTGGGACTACAGGAGTGCGCCACCACGCCTGGCTAATTTTTAGTAGTTTTAGTAGAGGTGGGGTTTCACCATGTTGGTCAGGCTGGTCTTGAACTCCTGACCTCAAATGATCCGCCTGCCTTGGCTTCCCAAAGTGCTGAGATTACAGGTGTTAGCCACCGTGGCTGGCCCAGTTTATCAATTTCAGAAAACGGATTGTGCTTTTGGTGTTATGTCTGACAACTCCTCACCTAGGAGATCTGAACTTTTGACATGGGTCTACCACCAACTAGCAGTGTGATTTTGAGCAAGCGACTCTCTGAAATTCTTTATCTCCAACTTACAAAGACAGAGCTGGAATAGGGGTCTCTAAGAACCTGTTCAACTCTGCTATTTTAAGTTTAAATAGCATCCTAAGAATAATCATTTTAAAGACCCTATAATAAGAATAACTATACCTCCCATTTTATGAGTATTTAACAATGACAAGGCATAGCGGCCCCAGGCTTTAGTGCATGATCTCTTCATTCTCACTTCTTCACCCAGGAGTAAGTAGTAGTATTATTCACATTTCGCAGTGGAAGACACAGAGGTCAATTGTCTAAGGGCACCTACTGTTCAGAGCAGAGTTGGATTCAAACACTGGCAATCTAAGTGGTGGTGGCGGTGATGACAATAGTGTGATCATAGGTGAAGGGTACGATTTGAACTGGCTGATTAGTTTGAGAAGGGTGGGGATGAGCAAAGGGTGGGAAGATACGCCCCGCCTCCTCGTGAGAAGGAAGGCGGTGCGGACGGACAGGGGCGGGGATTTGCTGGCAGAAATTTACAGCCCTTAAGTTCATAAAATTCTTGCGTCCCCGTTTGTCAATGGGGCCCTTCCCAACTCCCTCGCTTGATGGCTTCTAAAGGATCCACCTGAGCCCTCAGTACCAAAGTGTGGGGAAAGTTCTGGGAGCTGGGATGGAAACCGGAGGGGCTCGCTGTGCGTGAAGGCTAGGCCGTGCGCATGTGTGTGCGTTCTCGGACTGTGTGTACACGCGGGTGTGCGGCCCGTCCGCGGCTCGGCAGAAGCCTCCTTCTGTTAGGGCGCTGCTCTCTAGCGTGGGGAGGCAGGGGGGCAAATAATGGTGACAGTGTCTGTGCCGGGGGCGAGTGTGACTGAGATTGGCATGCCTGTGTGTGTCGTTAGAATTGTTCTATTTTATTAATTCAATACATTTCATTTTCCTTTTTTAAACAGTATTTATTTTACTTATTTAACACGTAGTCGTGTGCCAGGGGCTTGGAATCCAGGGGCTGGGGCACGCAGTCCAGGCTCTGTCCTCTCTCCTGGAGGTGACGCTCAGGGGATGGGGAGGGTTGAGGGGAGAAACATTAAGCAAATCAAGCTAGAAAACAAAACAAAACACCCAGGAACCTGCTGGGCGCGTGGGCGTGGGTATGGGTCCGGGAGTTTGTGCGCCTGGCAGGTGAAACGGGGGTCGGAGCACCTGCTCTGCCCTGCTCCATGGGCGCCCGTGGCAGAGCCGGTCCCGTCCCTCAGAGGGCATTAATTTCCTGGCTCCCCCGGCTCTCGGGAAGCCCCCGAACCCTGCTAACGGACACAGGGGGACTGCCGTGTCCAAGTTACAGATGCGAAGGTCCGGCCCGCGGCGGCGGGGGTTGGGGTTGGGGCTCGTCCTGCATGCTGCAGGGTGGGAGCTGGGGCAGGGCTGAGGCTGGCACTCGGGGCTCTGGAGTCCTTCACCCCAGGACGGCAGGGTGCGTCATTCTCCCACTGGACCAGCAGGTGACGCTGGAGGCCAGGGCTACGCAGGCCCGGGCGCTTTGGGTTCTGGAGAAAGAGGGCAAACATCGCAATTGCAGTTAAGAGGACCATGTGCTCGGGCCTTTCACGATGAACTTGTTCACGCCCCCCCACCCTCCATGGTCTTGTTTATTATTCTGTAACTTAGGCTTAGGGATTTTTTTTTTTTTAAATTTTTATGAGACGGAGTCTCACTCTGTCGCCAGGCTGGAGTGCAGTGGCGCGATCACTGCTCACTGCAAACTCCCGCTCCCGGGTTCAAGCGATTCTCCTGCCTCAGCCTCCCAAGTAGCTGGGACTACAGGCGCCCGCCACCATGCTCAGCTAATTTTTGTATTTTTAGTGAAATGGGGTTTTACCATGTTAGCCAAAATGATCTTGATCTCTTGACCTTGTGATCCCCTGACCTCGGCCTCCCAAAGTGCTGGGATTACAGGCGTGAGCCACTGCACTCTGCCTTAAGTAGCTTTCTTATGGTCACCCAGTTTGTGCGTAGCAGGAACATGGCCCAAGTCCAGTTCAGAGTGAGCAAAATAAGGCTCTTGCTGTAGGAAAGGGGAAGAAGGGCTGAGGGTTGCCTGGGAGTGTTCTGGAGGCATGCTAGGAGCTGGTCTCTGACCCTGCTTGGTGGGAGCTGAGGGCAGACCTGCACCTGCTGCAGGAGGTGGTGCTGGCAGGACCAGCAGGGGTCTGAAGCCAGCCCAAGGCTCCTCCATTTCCGGCCTCCCTGGTCTTCAGCATAACCCACCTGGGAGTCTTGGGCTTGGGGAGGAGGGGAGGTGCCCTGCTGCTCCCAGCCCTCCACAGCCAGGCCACATGTCATCTTCTCATGATCTTGTAGTCCCTTGCCCCGGCAGGTGTACCTAATTACCAATGTCCCAGCCCAGCTCCTCTGGGAAGCCTTTCCTTCCACTGGAGGGGCAGGTCAGGCAGCCATCTCTGTAACAAGCTCCCTGAGAGTTCTAACATGGGCAGGCAGGGAACCACCTTGTCCAAATCAGCTCTTGGCTTGCAGCTGAAACCAGCAATGTTGCTTGTCTTTCCAAACCTACCTATGCAATCTGCTCTCTCACAATAGGAAGAATGTGGCTCCTTGGGCAGGGATCCTGGCTTAGCCACCCTCTATCCCCCTACCCCAAGCCTGGCTGAGAACCCAGGAAGGGTGGTTGGACAGATCTACCACCCTCATCCTTTCCTTCTACAAATTACTACTGAGCCCCTTCTATGCACCAGGCTCTGTCTGAAGTGCTGAGGAGAGAATCTCAGCTCACTTCTTCATGGCAGAGGCAGATGAATAGCAGAAAATAGATACGAATGTCAGCCTCTGATTATAAAATTAAACAGGAAAAATGAGAGTGGCACAGTGGGGTGGGTAGGGGATGACCTTAGAAATGTGGCCAGGGAAGGCATCTCTGGGATGTGATCTTTAAGAAGAGACCTGCAGGAGGTGCCTTTTGAAGATATGGGAAGGGGGTTCCAGGTACAGGAAGAGCCATTGCCAAAGTCTCAGGGCAAGAGCGAATGAGGAAGGAAGGGGTTTGGAAGGGAAGGCAGGCAGGCAGGCAAAGCTGGAGCATCCCAGAGCCAGGGCTGAGATCAGAGAGGAGGGCAGCGCCTGATGGGTGGGGCAAGATCTGGGTTTCATTTTAGACACAGAGGCAGTCCGCTGAAGGGTTCTAAGTAGGAGAGTGAGGTATTCTCATTTAGTTTTAATCTCTCCGGCTGCTAGTGAGTCCCTCCCTAAAGTTCCCCTTCCTCCCTTCCCAGCAATCTAACCCGCAGCTGAGAACCCGGGAGCATAACTGGTAGCCAGGGCTGCTGACCCTGGCCCAGGGTCTGCAGGGTTAATCCCGGGGGCCTGGAGCGGCCCCTGATTAGCAGGCCCTGCCACTCCCTGCTGATAAACTCCCAGGCAGGAAGAGGCAGGACTCATCCGGTAGGAAAGTGGAGAAACCAAAGCTGGAGAGGAGGGGGGCTCCAGGAGCACCTTTGGAGAGCTCTCTTACCGTTTTGGAGGTGGTGAGTTCCCTAGGTGAAAGCCCTCTGGTTTTATCCCTCATTTGACATTTCACAGCCACTCTTATAGTCAGGGCCTGGTGTGGATATTATGGGCCCCTGTAAGGAAGAGAAAACAAAATTAGGTGCAGGGCTTTAGAAGGGCCATGTGTACATGAGGTCCCCTGATACCTAAGCTTCACTAGCTCCATGGTAATTGTCCATCTCTAATTTTCCATCAGGGAATAAGCCCTGTATACAGATGAGGAAGTTGAGGCTCTGAGAGCCTGAAAGGGATATAGAAAACAGAAGGGTTTCTGCTGCAATTTCTTATCCCCCAGCCCAGAGCTCATTCTACCACCCAACCCATCTAAAAATCCAGTTGTCCCTTCTCCTTGCAGACCTGCTCCCACCCCCAGGCTCAGGCCACAAGGAAGGGTAGCATGGGGCATGGTGGAGATGGGTGGGCCGGTGGCGACCTGAAGAGGGAAAGGGCTCAGCATGAAGCAGCATCCCTACTGGGGACAGGATCCTGGGTGACCAGGATTCCATCTGCCTACCAGACATTCCAAACCACACATTTTTTTTTTAGACAAAGTTTTTTGTTCTGGTTGCCCAGGCTAGAGTGCAATGGCTCAGTTTTGGCTCACCGCAACCTCTGCCTCCTGGGTTAAAGCAATCCTGTTGCAGTGAGCCGAGATCGCGCTACTGCACTCCAGCCTGGGTGACAGAGTGAGACTCCGTCTCAAAAATAAATAAATAAATAAATAAATAAAGCAATCCTCTTGTCTCAGCCTCTCAAGTAGCTGGGATTACAGGCGTCTGCCACCATGCCCGGCTAATTTTTGAATTTTCAGTAGAGATGGGGTCTCACATGTTGGCCAGGCTGGTCTTGAACTACTGACCTCAGGTGATCTGCCCGCCTCAGCCTCCCAAAGTACTGGGATTACAGGCATGAGCCATTGCACCTGGCCCCCAAACCACACATTCTGAACCACCTAGAGGTCAGAGCAGCAGCTCCAGGATCTGGCTGAAGATCAGAATCCCTGGGAATTTGTTAAAATGCAATCCTTGGGCTCTAATCCAAACCTGCAGAATGAGAATTGCCTGGGGTGGGACCAGAAATTTGGGCATTGAACACACTTTCCAGGTTCTTCTTTAGCAGAGCTAGGCTGGAACCCCTGATTTAACCATCAGCCCTGCCTCCTGGGGGTCTGCCTACCTGTGTGAGGGTGGGTCCCCAGGAGTTATCAGGGACAAAGGAATCCCCTTGTCCTGGCAGGGGTGAATGTGAGTGTCTAGGCTGACTGCTCACATGATAGCATGGCAGTCTCAGCTCTGGCCAGCATGACTCTGGGAAGACGAGGACAAGACCCAGGGTTTGGTGGGGATGGGCTTTGCCAGGGCATGAATTAACCCTCTAGTGCTTCTAGGGGAGCCGTCTCCAGGTCTCTCTTCCCTCACCTCTAGAATGGAGTTGAGGAGGCCTGATATGAGAATTATTAAAGCACTGAGGATCCTTCTGGCGACCTTTAGAGAAGCTGTGCTGTGTGCCAACACAGTCCTGGAGGGAAGAAAGACACATTCCTGATCACAGACAAGGAAGCTAGGGTCCTGAGAGGTTGGGTGACTTGTCCGAGATTACCCAACTAGGAACTGGCAAGACTGAAATTTGAACTCAGGGTGGTCTGATTTCAGGGCATGTCATTTTTAGGCCATGCTGTCTTGTTTGGCTCCCTTTTCATTTTCTGTCGTCATTTCACTTGGTGGTATTCACTGAGCACCTCCTTTGTGCCAGTGGAGAGCTGGCACCTCCACCCTACCTTTCTGCAGTGAGGTTGGATAAGGCACGAGGTGGCAGCCCTCTGGAAACTGTAAAGTACTCTCTGGCCATGGAGGATTCTTCTCAACCATGTGGCTCAGCTCTCCCTGTGCTTTCTTCACAGTCTAACTGGGCTGGGAGAGGGCTATCTCTGGCTGAGAGAACCTCAAACTTCAAGATGTATGAGGGCTACCTGGGGAGCTTGTTAAAAATGCAGATTGGAACCACTCCCAGAGATTCCGATTCAGTTGGTCTGGGCTGGGCCTCGGGCTATGCATTTTTGACAACTATCTAGATTGTCTGCTGCAGGTGGTTTGAGCATTGCACTTTAAGATATGGTACACTATAATAGAAAGACTAAAGCCAGAAGAAAGACATAGTGATCATCTGGCAGCCCAAGTCTTAGATGATGAAAGTTAAGGACTTTCTTCTTGGGAAAATGCATAAACTCACCTATATCCAAGATTTTGAAGTTTGTGGAAATTTTGGGTTCCCGAAGTTCAGCCATGCAATTATGGATCCTCAGACCCCAACTTAATAACCCCGATCTCCATGCTAGGCTCACAGGTCACCTGGGCAATGAAGGCCCCCAGGCCTCCCAACAAAGTTGCTTCTCATCTGTGTTCCTGCAACACAGTAAGGACTCAACTCCATCAGAGCTGTGGTTTACCCTGTTTACGCCTCTCGCCCTGGACTGTGGGGCATGTGGAAGTCATTTTCCTCCGCCTTCCTGGCACAAGGTAGGATTATACTGCCCTGTCCCCTTTGAGGTTAGACATATCCATGTGATTATTTTAACCATGAAATGTTAGCAGTAGAAACTATAAGCCAGTGTATGAGTCCCCACGTTTGCTTCACCTTGCCACAGTGATCTTGAAAATGTGTCAAGGTGGAGGGTCCATCATCCCCTGTCCCTGAGTCACTAGGTGAACAGAAACTCATGTTGACCTGTGTTGGACATGCAGTGTGAGTAAGAAATAAACCTGGGGTATTTTTTTTTTTTGAGACAGTCTTGCTCTGTCACCTAGGCTGGAATGCAATGGCGTGATCTTGGCTCACTGCAATCTCTGCCTTCCAGGTTCAAGCAATTCTCCTGCCTCAGCCTCCCCAGTAGCTGGGATTATAGGCACCTGCAACTGCGCCTGGATAAGTTTTGTATTTTTAGTAGAGATGGGGTTTCACCATGTTGGCCAGGCTGGTCTCAGACTCCTAACATCAAGTGATCTGCCTGCCTCAGCCTCCCAAAGTGCTGGGATTACAGGCGTAATCCCACACCTGGCCAAGCCTGGTTTTTTTGTTACTGTAGGATAACCTGGCTTGTCCTGACTGATACAGGTGCTTTGAAGCCTGAGGCCCTCTCTGATTGTGCTTTCTGTCTCCAGTTCCTGGCAGAGGCTGGCACAGAATAGTGCTCAAGAATCACACCAGCTCCCATTTATTGAGACCTTGCTAAGTGCCAGGCTTGGTTCTCTGTTATTTCACCTAAAACTGCCAACCACCTGTATGTCAGGCATCACTATTCCCATTTTGCAGATGAGGAACATTTCTGGTTAGCAAGTGGCCTGGGAAGCCAGTCTCTAATCTCTAGTGCCTTACCTGAAGAGTCATATATCACATACCACAGGTGAAGGGTCTTTCTTGCAACTCAATAGGCCAATCACTTCTGTCTGAGCCTCAGTTTCCACAGTGCAAAATGGCTTAATAATAATGCTTGTTCTCAAGTTGGCTGTGACATGTAAAGTGCTGGCTATTGTTTTTTGTTCTGATGCTACTCGGCCTCTGAAGGAAGTTGTTTGAGAGAACAAATGAATGGAGAAGGGCAGAGTGAAGTGGAAGCTGGGATTTGGTGTCTGAGGACACACTGGGAGCCAAGAAGCAAACCTGGCTGTCTGTC
The DNA here is from genome assembly GCF_001698545.2 of Rhinopithecus bieti. Classification (NCBI taxonomy): domain Eukaryota; kingdom Metazoa; phylum Chordata; class Mammalia; order Primates; family Cercopithecidae; genus Rhinopithecus; species Rhinopithecus bieti. The sequence continues at coordinate 1,317,301 of NW_016806375.1, forward strand.
CCTGTGTTCTCATCTGATCTGAAAGGTCAGTTTCTATCGACTGAGTCCCTGCTGTGCACCAAGTTCCATCCAAGATGCTTTCCATGCATCAATTTATTTAATCTGCCTTTGACCCTGTGGGGGAGGGGCAGTTATTCACTCCCATTTTAAAGATAAAGAAACTGAGGTTTAGGGAAGTCAAGGATCTTTCCCAGTGACTCAATGCAATGAGAGGCAGAGTCAGGGTGGAAGGAGGACCTGGCTGACTCTGCAGCCTGGAATTTGAACCCCTTCATGACATGTGCCCTCCTTCCCTAGGGGAAAAGGAGCAGAGATAGGACAGTGGCAGTGCCTAGGTCTCTGGGCTCCCAGTTCAGCACTCTTTCTCCTTTACAACCTTTTCTCCGCTTGCCCTGAAGGTGTGAAAAGCACACGCACATACACACACTTTAGAAAAAGCAAGCAAGCGAGGAACTCGCTGGGCGGCCCCTCCCCACCCAGCGCCCAGCAGCCCTCTCCGTGCCAGCGCAGACTCCCTGTCACCACCATGATTGGTAGACTAAACAGCTGGAGCGGAGCCGGCCTCCTCGCTCCCTCTCGCCAGGGCGGCCGGCTGGGGCTTTCAAAGACCGGCCTCGCTGCTATCTCCTCCATCAGCCCCAGCAGCATTTAGCCACTTTCTTCAAACACCCAGTCAGGGCATGATGGTTAACGTCAAATCTGGCAGCAAGTCATAACCTATAGGGCTGGGACATTTATCACGGCCTGGGGCCCCTGGGGACTTCAAAGGGGCCTGAGCGGTGGGGGTTGGAGGACTCTGAGTGGGGCTTTTCCTCTACCCAGAGCCTTGGATGTCTCATCAGAGCTGGAGGGATCAAGGGGCTACCTCAGCTGTTCAGCCCAAATAATAAGGACAATAATAAATATGGATGACTGATAATAGCTGTGTATTGAGAGATTACTTATCTCTAGGGCACTTTGTGTGTTGCATCTCAGTTAATGCTCATGGCCACCCTGTGGAGCATTTATTGTTATTTTTATCCTCATTTCAGATATCAGAAAAGGAGGGCACAGAGAGGTTAAGCCATTTGCCCAAAGTTGCACAGCTAGTAATAAAAATGGCCTCACCAACAATATTTGTCATTATGGAGTGATTGCCATGTGCCAGGAACTTTGTGTGTGACATCATTTGCTCTTCCATGTACTCTATGAGATAAGCCTTATTTTTCCCATTTTGGAAATGAGAAAATAGTCTGAGAGATGTTGGGTGGCTTTCTCCAGGTGACATGACTGGTAAGTGGCAGAGCTGGGATTCAAAAGCAGATCTTTGGTATACAACCCCCATTGCTAAATCTGACTGACTTAAAAAAAAAAAAAAAAAAAGCCAAACCTGGCTCCCAATTACCTTGCAAGATAGACTCCTGTGGCTGGGGCCTGGGTGGGGTTTTGAGGGGCAGACCTGTCCTCCTCATCCTTGTCACAGTCTCCATCATGCTCCAGGAAGCCAGAGAGTGGTCCTGGGCGCCCTGCTGTCAGATCCCAGGCCTGACAAGGATCCTTGGCACATCCCAGGGCCTTCTGACTCGTGAAGGGCAAGGTGGAGACACAGGGGCGCCAGGGCCTTTGCTTCCATCTAGCTTCCTGGCAAAGTCTAAGAGGGGAAGGGTCTCATTTATTCACATGGGCCCTAAGGGTTTCTCTGGCTCTAGGCTGAGGGTGGGATAGTCCCAGGAATTGGCTATGGGGAGGGTGGTGTGGAATTTAACCCCTTGGCTGGGATCCTCCTCTGAGTCAACTTTTGGTATGAGGACAGAGCTCTTCCTGAGATGGGGATAGTTTTTCTACAAAGCTCCCTGGAGCCATTACACAAATTAACCAAATCTTACAAATACTATGCACACCTACAAAGTACAGCTCGCCAGTACTGCGGAGAGCAAACAGAGTGAAACAAACATTTGAAGCAAAGAACAAAAGTGGTCCCTGTTCATGTGGATAAAATTCCCTCCATTAGGCCACATGCAGTAAGTATCCCAAGAGAGGATGCTCCAGAAGGCTTCCTGGAGGAGATGGTATCTGGGCAGATGGAGGAGATGGGGACAGAGTGTACGTGGAGGGAGTAGGGCCAGTGTGTTAGGGTTCTGCAGAGAAACAGAATCAATAGGATGCACATGTATCACAGATAGATAGAGAAAGAGAGAGATAATTTAGGGACTTGGCTAACATAACTGTAGGAGTTGACACGTCTATCTCTAGGTTTGGAAATTCAGGCAAAAGTTGAAGCTGAATCTTGAGTCTGGCAGCTGGAAACTCAGGCAGAATTTCTTCCTCTGGGGAAACCTCAGTGTTTGTTCTTAAGTCTTTCAAATGAGTAGATGAAGCCCACTCACCTCCTGGAGGCTGATCTGTTTTACCCAAAGTCTGTTGGTTTAAAATGTTCATCAGAAGGCCCGGGCGCGGTGGCTCAAGCCTGTAATCCAGCACTTTGGGAGGCCGAGACGGGCGGATCAGAGGTCAGAGATCGAGACATCCTGGCGAACGGTGAAACCCGTCTTACTAAAAAAAAAAAAATACAAAAAACTAGTCGGGCCAGGTGGCGGGCCGCCTGTAGTACCGCTACTTGGGAGGCTGAGGCAGGAAATGGCGTAAACCGGGAGGGGAGCTTCCGTGAGCCGAGATCGCGCCCACTGCACTCCACCTGGGGACAGAGCGAGACTCATCTAAAAAAAAAAAAAAATGTTCATCAGAAAAAATATTTTCACAGCAACATCTACACTATTGTTTTTCTCTCCTTAGAAATAGAGTCTCACTCTGTTGCCCAAACTAGGTTACAGTGGCACCATCATAGCACACTGCAGCCTCGAACTCCGGGCCTCAAGCAGCCCACCCTCTTCAGCCTCTAGAGTAGCTAGGACTGCGGGCATGTGCCACCATACCCGGCTACACTGGTTTTTGACCAAATAACTGGGTACCATAGACTAGCCATATTGACATAAAATTAACCGTAGCAAAGGAAATATTTTATGATTCCTCTTCTGTGTGATACCTCGAATAGTCAAACTCACAAAGACAGAAAGTAGAATAGTGGTTACCAGGGGCTGTGAGAAGGAGGACTGGAGAGTTACTGTTCACAGGTATAGAGTGTGAATTCGGAATGATGAAACAGTTCTGAAGGCAGATGGTGGTGATGGCTGCATAATGATGTGAATGTACTTAATGCCACTGGATTGTACACTTAAAATAGTTAAAATGGTGACTTTTATGTTGCACATATTTTATCACAATAAAAGAAAAATTAACCGTCACAATCAAGGAGGGCCTGGCTAGGCGCAGTGGCTCACACCTGTAATCCTAGCACAGGGAGGCTGAGGCAGACAGATCACTTGAAGTCAGGAGTTCGAGACCAGCCTGGCCAACGTGAAGAAACCCCGTCTCTAATAAAAATACAAAAATTAGCCGGGCCTGGTGGCGGGCACCTGTAATCCCAGCTACTCGGGAGGCTGAGGCAGGAGAATGGCGTGAACCTGGGAGGCGGAGCTTGTAGTGAGCCGAGATCGAGATTGCGCCACTGCATTCCAGCCTGGGCGACAGAGTGAGACTCTGTCTCAAAAAAAAAAAAAAATAAATAAATAAATAAATAAATAAATAGGTCATTATTGCGAGTGCTCGGGAAGATACTGCATGGCAAGTGCCTGGCACACAGTGAGTAGCTGATCAACAAGAGAGGGGAGAAAGGATGTTTAGGCAGCTGAGAGCACCAGCAGAGGTGCTCAGAATATTTCCAATCAGCCCAGATCGGCATCCTTCCCCACCTTGGCTGCCCAGGAGCCATGTGGGGCTGAGTGGGCTCATCCAAGACTGGGGATTGGCAAGTAAAGCATCTCTGCTGATTGTGCTGGGAGACAACTGAGTCCCTCTTAAACCCACCCTACTTAGTTCTGCCTGGGATTGCCCTGGGCTAAGGGGAACTGGGGGTCCAAGAAATAATATCTCATGGGCTGTGTAATTGGTGCTTAATAGATACCTGAGGTGGGCCAGGTATGGTGGCTCACACCTGTAATCCCAGCAATTTGGGAGGCCAAGGCAGGAAGATTGCTTGAGTTCGGGAGTTCTAGACCAGCCAGGGCAACACAATGAGACTGTCTCTACCAAAAAAAAAAAAAAAAAAAAAAAAAAAAAAAAGATACCCAAGGTGGAATAAACAAATATATCTGGCTCTGCTGTTGAGTAGCTGTGTGACTCTGGGCAAGTCTCTTAGCTTATCCGAGTCTCAGTTTCCCCACACATTAAAGTGAGGATTGTAACTGTAACCTTCAGCTCTCCACAGTGAATATCTCAAGGCAAAAAGAAGGGTGGGAGGCTCATGTAAAGAATTTCACTATAGATATATGTTTTTTTTTTTTTTTTTTTTTTGAGACAGGGTCTTGCTCTGTCACCCAGGCTGGAGTGCAATGGCACCGTCTTGGCTCACTGCAACCTCTGCCTCCTGGGTTCGAGCGGTTCTCCTGCCTCAGCCTCCCGAGTAGCTGGGACTACAGGTGCGTGCCACCACACCCAGCTAATTTTTGTATTTTTAGTAGAGACAGGGTTTCACTATTTTGGCCAGGCTGGTCTCAAACTTCTGATCTTGTGATCTGCCTGCCTCAGCCTCCCAAAGTGCTGGGATTACAAGCATGAACCACCGCGCCTGGCCAAATTTTACTGTGTTTTTTACCTTTCCAGTATCAAGTGGGAATTTTGCAACACATCAGTACGAACAATAAAATATCACTATTGTGAAAAATTTAAAAATGACTCAACTGTCTTTCCTGCCTACTTCAAATGTGTGCAGACAGAATAATGAATGACAAAGTCCTTTGTGATGTGTAAATTGTGGAACAAATGAGAGAAAACATCAGCATTATCATTAACAGAGCACTTTTTCCATTTTTGCTGAGATTTCAGAGATTTCCAAGATCAGACCTCACTCCTCCTTCCTAGCTGCTTATTATATCCTTCAGCTCATCTGACAAATGTTCATTAAAGACCTTCTCTGTGCCAAGCTCTGTATTAGGTGTTGGTGATAGAGAAGTGAGCAAAACAGAGAAAGCATCTGCCACCATGGAGCTTACATTTGATGGGAGAGAACAAACAAGCAAATATCTGCTATGCTAGGGAGGATTAAACACTGCTAGAAACATAGGGGGTTACAAAGTCAAAGTGGGTTCTGTTTTAGATTGAGTGATCAGGGAAGGCTTCCTTGCGGAAGTGACATTTAACTGCAGCCTTACATGAAATAAGGGAGTTAAGACAAGGCAAGGGAATATTTTGGAGAATAACCCTAAAGACAACGGCCCTGAGGTGGGAACTCAGTAGGCAGCCACCATGCATGCACCTGACTTCCAGTCACATTCTCATCACTTACCCCACCCATCCATATATCCATCCACCTGAGCTCATCTACCCACTCATCCTTCCATCCACCCATCCACCCAAACTTCCATCCATCCATCCATCTAACAAACATCCACTTATTCTCCTGTCCATCTACTTCGTATACCTGTCCATCCATCCATTTATTCATCCATCTACTCATCTAACTGTTCATCCATTCATCCATCCATCCATCCATCCATTCACCCATCTATCCAGCCATCATCCATCCATCCACCCATCTATCCAGCTATCATCCATCCATTCATTCATCCACCCATCCACTCACCTCTTCATCCCCCCATCCTCCCCCCCATCCATCCTTCCATCCATCCATCCATGTATCCATCCCTCCATCCAACATGTACTGGGGATCTGTTATGATTCAGTCATGGGGAGGCATGGAAGAAATGTTATGAAGAACTAGATACCATCTCCACTGATAGGAATATCACAGCCAAAGGGGAGATGTCGACAGGTGCAAACAGTGTATGGCCTGGTAGTTGACAGTGTGTACTCAATCACTTGCCATGTATTTTTCATAAGAAAGTGCTCTCAGTGTTTTCCCATTTTCATGGTTTCAGGAAGTCTCGCTCAGGTTTCATAGCTCAGGTCCCAGCCACTGCTCCATGGAACTATTATGGTCCTTCCTCTTAGAGTTCACTACCCCTTCTAGCTTGGGCCTCTATTCTGCAGTATTGTATTCCATCTTGTTTGGAGTTCCTTGTGTAAATTTGAGTCTCCACCACTGGTTCAGGAGTTTCTTAAGGTCAGAATTAAAACAAATAATAATAGGCTGCCACATATTTGGTGTTCATAACTACATGCTTGATATTGCGCTGAACACATTTTAAATATATTATCTTATTTATTCGTCAAAATACACAGAAGGGGACGAGCTTTCCTACTAGGGAGGTGCTATTATTAATTATCCCCATTTTACAGATGAGGAAACCAGGGCACAGATAATTAAGTGATTTGCCCATATCACAAGCTAGTAAGTGGCAGAGCTGGGACCTACATCCTAGCTTTCCAACTGCAAATGCCATCTCTTAAACACTGTACCACTTACTGCCTTAGCCATCTTCTACCCTCGTAATCCTGTGTCAACAAGTGAGTGATAAGCAGGAGGAATGCTGCACACTGAAGTGGGTAAGTTCATGGCTCTGATGGGCAGACTGTCTGCTTTGAATCTCACCTTCACTACTGGGACTCAAGTTTGGTGACCTTGTCCCTGGTCAAGTCAATTAGCCTCTCTATGTTTTGGTGGTTTTGTGTATAAAATGGGGGTAATCATAGTACCTATCTCATAGGTTTATTGTGAAGTTAAACAATGATTCATGTCAAAAAAGGTAGCTTGATGGATAGCACATGGTAAGTAACCCATAAAAGTTAGTTATTCATTTTATTGCATAAAGATTGCAACTTTGGCAGGGCACGGTGGCTTATGCCTGCAATCCCAGCACTTTAGGAGGCCAAGGCAGGCAGATCAAAAAGTCAGGAGTTTGAGACCAGCCTGGCCAACATGGTAAAACCCCATCTGTACTAAAAATACAAAAAAGTTAGCTGAGAGTGGTGGCACATGCCTGTAATCCCAGCTACTCAGGAGGCTGAGGCAAGAGAATTGCTTGAACCCAGGAGGCAGAGGTTGCGGTGAGCCAAGATCGCGCCACTATATTCCAGCCTGGGTGACAGAGTGAGACTCCGTCTCGAAAAAAAAAAAGAAGATTGCAACCTTATCTATCTCACAATTTACCTTTATTGTTTTTTCACAATTTGCCTATCTTATTTTACATTCTTTTTCTTTTCTTTTCTTACTTTTTACAGAGGCAGGGTCTTGCTTATTGCCCAGGCTGGTCTCAAACTCCTGGCCTCAAATCATCTTCCTGTCTTGGCCTCCCAAAGTGCTGGGATTATAGGTGTGAGCCATGGAGGCTGGCCTATCATTCCTGCTGTACATTATTTGATACTGGCTGTTCCTAAAATTGCCAGAACTTTTTTTTTTTTTTTTTTTTGAGACAGAGTCTTGCTTTGCTGCCCCAATCTGGAGTGCTGTGGCGTGATCTCACTGCCATTTCTGCCTCCTGGTTTCAAGTGATTCTTATGCCTCAGCCTCCCAAGTAATTAGGATTACAGGCATGCACCACCACACCTGGCTAATTTTTGTATTTTTAGCAGAGATGGGGTTTCACCATGTTGTCCAGGCAAATCTCGAACTCCCAGCCTCAAGTGATCTGCCCGCCTCAGCCTCCCAAAGTGCTGGGATTACCGATGTGAGCCACTGCACCGGGCCTGCTTTGGGAACTTTTGAACTATGCCAGGAACCCTCAAGAAGAGGATCAACTTTAAACAGGAATGTAGAGGGACTCACCCGGTGGGGGCGGGTGGAGCAGGAGGGTCCCCACCATCAGCCTTCACTGGGTTGGGAGATGCTGAGTGAGCTCGGGCAGCCCTTATCTGCCCCTCCCTGGGGGCCTGAGTCAGTCCGGACTTCGAAATTTCCAGGGCCTCCCTGTAAATCACCCTGGGTGATTTATACGGAGACACCCAGTCCACTAATCTGGTAAACAGGATCAGCAGGGCCCAGCCAGATTTATGGGCTGCCAGCAAGGCCTTTCACCACAGGGGGTGTGCATGGAGTGACCCTGCTCCTCCTGACCGCTAGCCGGAGCATCCTCATGGGCAGGGTCATGCTGCCTGGATGCCAGTCCCCACTCTACTCCCTCAGCTGTACTGCTGCTGTTGGATGTCTCCCTTTCCCTCTCTGGGCTCCAGACCCCCAAGGCCAGGTGTTCATTGATCAGCTGACATACTGTGAGCATGTGGGGAAGCCAAAGGAACTGGAAACTGGCCTTGGTGGAGGGACAGGCCTGGAATGCTGCCCTTATTTCAAATTCTGGCTCAGATATTTCCTATGATTCTCTGAGCCTTAGTTCCCCCATGTCTAAAATGGCAACAATAGTACAGTTTTCACAGAGTTGTTACTGTAATAATGGAATGAGAGAATGCATATAGAATGCTTACACAGCACCCGGCCCCTAGGAAGGAGTCCAGAAGTATTAGTTATTCATAATTATTGCATGAGTGGAATAGTGCAGTAATAATTACATTATCAGACCACACTGGGCTATGCCACAGAGATTCTCACATGATGGGAACTGCCCTAGGGTATGTGTTGCAGCTTTATGGTGGTCATAGGGAATTAGAAGGAAACTTAGTGCCTCTCGCTGAGGCAAAATATGGGTAACCATGGAGGATTCTACAGAAGTTAAGTATGACAGACTAACTTTATACGGTGCCATAAATGTATCTTAAAAGTAGAGTGAAAAGAGATACAGCAATGACACAGTAGCAATCGCATGACTTAAAAATACATGCTTACACATAGATTCAATGTAATCCATATCAAAATCTCAAAAACATTTTGCAGAAATAGAAAAGCCCATCCTAAAATTAGTATGGATTTTTTTTTTTTTTTTTTTTTTTTTTTGAGGCAGGGTCTTGTTCTGTTGCTCAAGCTGGAGTGCAGTGGCTTGAACATGGCTCATTGCAGCCTCAACCTCCCAGATGCAAGCCATCCTCCCACCACAGCCTCCCAAGTAGGTGGGACCACAGGTGCATGCCACCATGCCCAGCTAATTTTTCTGTAGAGTAGCTGAGAATATAGGCATGAGCCACCATGCTTGGCTAGCTTTTCTGTCTTTAAATATTTTTTGCAGAGACAAGGTCTCAGTATGTTGCCCAGGCTAGTTTGGAATTCCTGAGCTCAACCCACCTCAGCCTCCCAAATTGCTAGGATTTTAGGTGTAAGCCACTGTGCCTGGCTGATACTTCCTGATTTCAAAACATACTACAAAGCCATACTAATCAAAACAGTATGATATGGGCTGGGCATGGTGGCTCACACCTGTAATCCCAGCACTTTGATTGGCTGAGGCAAGTTCAACCCAGGAGTTCAAGACCAGTCTGGGCAATGTATTGAGACCTTGTCTCTACTAACAAAAACAAACAAACAAACAAAATCCAATATCATATTGGCATAAATGTAGATGTATGGACCAATGGAATAGAATAGAGGGTCTAGAAATAAACCCTTACATATATGGCCAACTGATTTTTGACAAAGGCACCAAGACCATACAATGGGAAAAGAACAGTCTTCTCAACAAATGGTACTGGGAAAACAGGACATCCACATGCAAAAGAATGAAGCTGGACCCTTACCTTACACTATATACAAAAATTAACTCAAAATAGATCAAAGACCTAAACTTAATAGCTAATACTATACCACACTTAGAAGAAAATATGGGAGGATATCTTCATGAGCTTGGATTTGGTGTTGATTTCTTTTTTTTTTTCTTTTTTCTCTCTTTTTTTTTTTTTTGAGATGGAGTCTCACTTAGTCGCCCAGGCTGGAGTGCAGTGGTCGCCATCTCGGCTCCTGCAAGCTCCGCCTCCGGGTCACGCCATTCTCCTGGCTCGCTCCCAAGTAGCTGGGACTAACAGGGCGCCCGCTGGCCACGTCCGGCTAATTTTTTGCATTTTTAGTAGAGAGGGTTTCACCGTGTTAGCCAGGATGGGTTCTGATCTCCTGAACCTCGTGATCTACCCACCTTTGCCTCCCAAAGTGCTGGGATTACAGGCGTGAGCCACCATGCCCGGCCTTTCTTTTCTTTTTGAGGTGGACTTTCACTCTTGTTGCCCAGGCTGGAGTGCAATGGCAAGATCTTGGCTCACTGCACCTCGCCTCCTGGGTTCAAGCGATCTTCCTGCCTCAGCCTCCCGAGTAGCTGGGATCACAGGCATGCGCCACCATGCCCAGCTAATTTTTGTATTTTTAGTAGAGACGGGGTTTCTCCATGTTGGTCATCCTGGTCTCGAACTCCCGACCTCAGGTGACTGATCCACCTCGGCCTCCAAAAGTGCTGGGATTACAGGCATAAGCCACCATGCCTGGCCTTAATTTCTTAAATAGGACACCAAAAGCACAGGCCACACGTGCCAGAAACAAACTGGATTTTATCACAAAATTAAAAACTTTTGTGCATTGAAGGTTTTCTCTCACCATCAAAGGAGTAAAACTCACAGGATAGAAGAAAATATTTGCAAATCATATATCTGATAAGGGAGTAACATCCAGAATATACAAAGAACACCTGCAATTCAACAACAACCAAACAACCCAACTAAAAAATGGGGTGCTGGGTGTGGTGGCTCGTGCCTGGAATCCTAGCACTATGGGAGGTTGAGGTAGGAGGGTCACTTGAGGCCAGGAGTTTGAGACCAACCTGAGCAACACAGTGAGATTCCAACTCACTCTCTCTTTTTTTTTTTCTTTTTGAGACAGGGTTTCCCTCTGTCGCCCAGGCTAGAATGCAGTGGCATGATCTCGGCTCACTGCAACCTCTGCCTCCCAGGTTCAAGTGATTCTCCCACCTCAGCCTTGTGAGTAGCTGGAATTACGTGCACGTGACACCACAGACCAGCTAATTTTTGTATTTTCAGTAGAGACGTGGTTTTGCTATATTGATCAAGCTAGTCTGCAACTCCTGGCCTCAGAATGATCTGCCCGCCTTGGCCTCCCAAAGTGCTGGGATTACAGGCATGAGCCACCATGCCTGGCAGAGACTCCATCTCTTTAAAAAAAAAAAAAATTGAAAAAAATTAGACAGTCATGGTGACATGCGCCAATAGTCCTAGCAACTGAGAAGGCTGAGGTGGGAGAACTGCTTCAGTGCAGGAGTTTGAGGTTACAATAAACCATGATCTAGCCACTGCACTCCAGCCTGGGCAACAGATCAAGACCCTGTCTTAAAAAAAGAAAAAAGAGTAGGGGCAAAGGACTTGAATAGACATATCTCTGAAGATGATACCTAAATGGCCAGTAAGCACATGAAAAGATACTCAACATCATCAGTCACTAGGGAAATGCCAATCAAAAGTACAATGAGATATCACTTCATATCCACTTGGATGGCTATTATTAAAAAAACAAAAACCAGAAAATGGAAAATAGCAAGTGTTGGCAAGGATGTGGAGAAATTGGAACCCTTGGGCATTGCTAGTGGGAATGTGAAAGGGTGCAGCTGTTGTGAAAAATCTTTTGGCAGTTCCTCAGAAAGTTAAACAGAGTTACAATATGATACAACAATCCCACTCCTAGGTATACACCCAAAATAATTGAAAACAGAGACTCAACAGATACTTGTACAACACTGTTGATAGCAACAGTGTTCATATTCACCATAGCTAAAATATAGAAACCATCCAAGTGTCTGTCAGCAGATTAATAGATACACAAAATGTGGCATATACAGTAATACCCCCTAATCCTCAAGGGATACATTCTAAGACCCCTAGTGGATGCCTGAAACTCAGATAGTACTGAACCCTATATATGCTGGGGTTTTTTTTTCCTTATGCATACATATACAGCAAGGACATGCTGTACTAAGAGATGACTCATTGTCCTGGCTAGGATGAAGTGGGACATTGTGAGATTTCATCACACAACTGAGAATGGCATGCAACTTAAAACTTATGAATTTTTTATTTCTGGAGTTTTCCATGTAATATTTTCCAACTGTGATTGATTGCCAGTAATCTAAACCATAGAAAGTAAAATGCAGATAAGGGGACACTACTGTATATACAATGAAATATTATACAGCCTTAAAGAGGAATGACCTTCTGATACATGCTACATACAATATGGATTAACCTCGAAAACATTACGCTAAATAAAATAAACCAGGCACAAAACGACACATATTGTATGACTCCACTTATATGTGGTATCTAGAACAGGCAAATTCATAGAGACAGAAAGTAGAATGATGCTTACTGGGGATCAAGGGTAGGGGAAATGGGGAGCTATTGCTTCATGGTATGCAGTTTCTGTTCGGGGTGATGAAAAAGTTTTGGAGCCGGATAGTGGTAATGGTTACACAACATCATGAATGTACTTAATGTCACTGAATAACATCCTTAAAAATGGTTAAAATGGTAAACTTTGTGTTATGTATATTTTACCCCCCCCAACACAAAAACACACACAAAAGAGTTGGAACCAACCCAAATGTCCATCAATGATAGACTGGATAAAGAAAATGTGGCACATATATACCATGGAATACTATGCAGCCATAAAAAAGAATGAGTTCATGTCCTTTGCAGGGACATGGATGAAGGTGGAAGTCATCCTTCTCAGCAAAACTAACACGGGAACAGAAAACCAAACACTGCATGTTCTCACTTATAAGTGGGAGTTGAACAATGAGAACACATGGACATAGGGAGGGGAACATCACATACCAGGGCCTGTTGGGGGGTGGGGGGCAAGGAGAGGGAGAGCATTAGGACAAATACCTAATGCATTTGGGCCTTAAAACCTAGATGCTAGGTTGATAGGTGCAGCAAACCACCATGGCACATGTATACCTATGTAACAAATTTGAACATTCTGCACATGTATCCCAGAACTTAAAGTAAGAACAGGTTGGGCATGGTGGCTCATGCCTGTAATCCCAGCACTTTGGGAGGCCGAGGGAGGTGGATCACAAGGTCAGGAGTTTGAGACCAGCCTGGCCAATATAGTGAAACCCCGTCTCTACTAAAAATACAAAATTAGCCAGACGTGGTGGTGCATGCCTGTAATCCCAGCTACTTGGGAGGCTGAGGCAGGAGGATTAGTTGAATCCAGGAGGCAGAGGTTGCGGTGAGCTGAGATCACACCATTACACTCCAGCCTGGGCAACAAGACTGAAACTCTGTCTCAAAAAAAAAGTAAACACACACACACACACACACACACACACAAACACACACATACACACACACAAAATGATGATGCATATTTCATTTTTAAAAGGTGTACATTAAGCCAATATAACACTTGCCTTTGTATATGTGTGTGTTGTGTGTGTATGTGTTGTGTTGTATGTGTGTGTGTCCCATGTGAGTAGGGGAGTGAGTGATGAGGATAAATGGCAAGAGAGAAAATAAATTTGTAAGCTTCAGGCAGCGTGGACTGACAGTGGTAATATGCCATGAACAGAGGAGGTGGTTAAGTTGATCTTGCAAATCTGAGATCTAAGAAACCGATATGGCCGGGTGTGGTGGCTCACACCTGTGATCCCAGCACTTTGGGAGGCCGAGGGGCACAGATCACCTGAAGTCAGGAGTTTGAGACCAGCCTGACCAACATGGTGAAACCCCGTCTCTACTAAAAATACAAAATTAGCCAGGCGTAGTGGCACATGCCTGTAATCCCAGCTACTCAGGAGACTGAGGCAGGAGAATCGTTTGAACCTGGGAGGCAGAGGTTGCAGTGAGCCGAGATCGCATCATTGCACTCCAGCCTGGGCAACAAGAGCAAAACTCCGTCTAAAAAAAAACCAGGCCGGGCGCGGTGGCTCACGCCTGTAATCCCAGCTCTCAGGGAGGCAGAGGCGGGAGGATAGCTTGAGCCCAGGAGTTCGAGACCTGCCTGGGTAATACAGCGAGACCCCGTTCTCCACAAAAAGGAAAAAAAAAAAAAAAAAAAAAAAAAAAAAAAAAAAAAAAAAAAAAAAAACCCCAAAAAACAAAAAACAGACATACAAACTAATTCTGGAGATTAGAACAATGGTTAATGAAGCACTAAGATATTATACCAGGCCATAAAATGGGCATGTAGCTGTCCATCATACTATTCCTTTTGGTTTATGTTTGAATAGATAAGTTTCATAAGAAAAGCTAAAAACAGCAAATTGGAGTTCATGGAGTGCAGGGAAGCCCAATGGCCTGGGGCTGGGGACTGGCGTGCACCTCCCCACTCACTGGTTTAGTGTATTTAGACTGCACTAATTTAGTGTTGAAGACTTCGATCTACAGCCACCTGTCAGTAACTTGGGTCTAGCACCACTGTATGCTGGAAGTGGCGCATTTTATGTGTGCCTGCTCTGCCCCTTCCAGAGATTGTGGCCAAGAAACCATCCAGAAAAGTCTGCAGTGAATGGCAGGGCACCAGGTGAATAAGGCTTAGATGTTTGAAGGGGCAGAGGGTCCTGTGGTCGGAACCTATCCTTCTAGGCTTCAGGGAGGTGCTGGTGATGGGGCACACACTGACCTTGAAGCGTACTTGTGAAGCAGACAGGTAGAGAGGAAGAGAGAGAAGAACAGGAGTAAAACACCTGGTACAAAACACCTGGAATAAAAATGACAGATTTGGACAAAGGAGGGGCAGGGAGAGGGGAGAAGGGAGGCAGAGAAGCAGGGAAGAGAAGGAAGTGGCTGGTGGGAGGGACATGGCTCACAGGAAACCACCAGCCAGGTCCATCTACTCATTCGTTCGTTCATTCATTCGTTCATTCATTCAACATGCACTGAATGCCTACCACATGCCAGACCCCGTGCTGGGTGCAAGGGATGCAGCAGCAAATAAGGCAGACAGGGCTCCTGTCCTCATGGAGTGCCTACCAGTGGGAACAGATGTTATAAACACATCAAATGAAATAAGATAGTCTCTGAAGGCCACCAGCACTGGGAAGAAAGCAGTAGGGCGCAGGAGAGACCAGCTTGTTTGGAGGTGGCCACAAAAGACCTTCAGGCCTAGAGGAGGAGAGGAGTCAGTCTTATGAAAAGCAAGGGAAAACCATCCAGGCAGGAGGAGCAGCAGCAACTCCCCTCGGATGTAGGAGAATATCAGAGATGGAGAACATGGTTGCCATGGAAACCCAGCATCACACCCCTCTGCCCAGAGACACCACAGTCCTTTTCTTTGTCCTAATGTTATCTCTAGAAAGGCCCTCAGGAATCACTCAGTCCTTTAAATAAATGGGGAAACTGAGTCATAGGGAGGAGCTTTCCTAAGGTCACAGCTTGCCCATGGGAAACCCAGTCCTCCTGACCCCATTTGGATCCTTTCCTCATCCCTTCTTTAAGATGGGGATTTCTCTCATCTGGACATGCCTTGGGAGAACTGGCCAAAAGGGAGAGGAGACATGGGTGACTCCATCTTTCCACATGCGTAGAGAGACATGACACTTGAGCCCACAGACTCAGGACTTGAGAACAACTCAGGCTATTTTTGCCACATAAAAACATAGGATGCACACATGTCCTGGGAAGTCACCTGAACCACAATGATAAGGGAGAGTCTCCTTTCCTTTTCTGACATTTTCACTTCGGGCCTGAAAAGACTTGCAGTTTGGGAGGTGGGGGCAGGAGAGCTGTTTCCACAGAACTCAAGGCTCCCTGCTGATGAGGAGCAGCAGACTTGAGGAGTCCTGAGGGACAGAAGTGGGTCTCCAGTGGGTGGGTGTTGCAGGAAGACAGATTTCAGTTCAACACCAGAATGTACCTTCTCACTCCTCTGGGTGTCGATGGTGGAAGGGGTTAGAAAGCTGAATGGCCATCCATTAGGGAGATGCCTGAGGAAGGTGGGAAGTTGAGCTTCTGAGATGTTTTCCAGCTTGGAGTCAACAACTCCACAGGTTAATGACTTAGGATCCAACCATAAACCTAATAACATAATAACAACTATCAAATATTACTTGAATTCACAACTGAATAAGGATCACTTCAGTTTCCATGTTCTATGTATGGTCCTTGGCTGTTTGGTTGGTCCTCAAAGGTGTGTCCCTGGGCACACAGACTCAAGGGCTCCCAATATGTTACTGTCTTAATTTTGTTACAGGGAAGGAAGGAGCTTGGCTGAAAAGTGACAGCCTTAAGCATTTCCTTTCCTGCCATAATGCATTGCAGCAAATACTGGTAATATTTGCAATGAGTGCTCACTATATTCTGGGCCAAGCTACGGCACTTAATATTCACAATAACCCAGTGAAGAGGTTCTATAAGTGCCTTTGACTCTAAGACTTTTTTTTTTTTTGCTCTGTTGCCAGGCTGGAGTGCAGAGGTGCGATCTCAGCTCACTGCAACCTCAGCCTCCTGGATTCAAGCGATTCCCCTGCCTCAGCCTCCCAAGTAGCTGAGACTACAGGCCTGCACCACCATGCCCGGCTAAGTTTTTGTATTTCAGTAGAGATGCGGTTTCACCATGTTGGCCAGGATGGTCTCAATCTCCTGACTTTGTGATCCGCCTGCCTTGGCCTCCCAAAGCGCTGGGATTATAGGCATGAGCCACCACACCCGGCCGACTCTAAGACATTTTAATGCGATTATTCTTTGTTGTCCATGTGAAGGGGACTTTGAATTGTCTTCTGATGATTGGAGGGGATTTTCATTTGCACAAGTGGTTCTAATGTGAGGCCAAGCATAATCAGCTCCAGGAAAGAGGAACCTGCCAAGTTCTCTGCAAGTCCCAAGGAAGAGAAGCAGAGTCTGCGTGGGGGGCTGAGGAGAGGGCCATGTGAGAAAGGTGGCATTTGTGCGGCGCTGAGTGTGTGTGTGTGTGCATGTGCACACATGCCCATGCACGCTGGCCATGCAAGAGTTTTGTGCAATTCAGTGACACAGTCTCTGATTCCAAAAGTGAATTTCAGGCCAGTTCAAACATATATGGAAATCATCTTGGTACTTCTAGATTAAGTAGAATGGGCAAAGAGCAAGAAGAATAAAGATAGGGGGTGGGATCCATTTTTTTTTTTTTTCTCTTTCCAAACATTGGCAACAGTTAGCAACACTGTTTTGAGTGCTGGGTGGACAGCCCAGGTCTATCAACCCTCTAAGCCACTCAGTGTCTGCCTCCCTTTCACCTACTCAGGGCTGAGGGCACATGGGGTGAATGTGCAAACCCACAACCCCAGGAGTGGCCGGGAGGATCAACTGTCACGTTTTCTGTTTTGAATGGAACTTTAGTGCATTTCTGCTTGATTCTTTTGGCCAAATTTTTGAAAAAAGAGGTGCTTTTCTTCTTTTAAACCTGAAAACAAATTGTAGCTGAGGGAGAAAAAAAGGTGTTGCTTCATTTCAAGCTCAGTGCTATTTTTCTAAGATCTGGTTTTCTAAAAAGTAGGATAAAACAAATATCTCTTTACCACAACTGGGCTTTCTAATGAGCTCCCCTGTGTCCTCCCCCTAAATTCAAACCACTTGTCTCCACATAAAATCTCCCGACCCCTTTTAACACCCTTCTGAAGGAAGGGCCAGCCCCAGCTGGCAACCCCTGGCTGCAAGCCACAGAAGGTGTGTGGCTCGGGAAAAGGCGTGTGCTGAGAGAGAGTGGGGTCACAGCCATTTGAGAAGCCTTTTTTTGTTAAGGCTGGAGATGTCATCCACAGTGAGAAAGCATCAGGGCACATACAGATGGGGACCCCAAGGACCTCAGTCCACTACCACTTTGACACAGTCTGGCAGAAGATGTGCAGCCCTCAGAGGGAAAAAAAAATTCCATTTCCACATTCTTCTGCCCCGGACGCCCACTGGATGTTTACACATCCCTGGGAGAGGTTATCTCCACTTGACTTGAACCAACACCAGGCCTCCAATGGGGGAACCTGCGGGATGTTGAGAAAGGCGTGTGTGTGTGTCTGTGTGTATGTGTGTGTGTGTGTGTGTGGTGGGGGAGTCAGGGGTTCAGAGGAGAGGTTCCTTGGAATCCAGAGACCCACAGAATCACCTTGGTTTCTGGCCCTTCTCAGCCACCCTCTGCCAATGAATGGAGGCGTCTTTCTTTTCTTTCTTTTCTTTTCTTTTTTCTTTTCTTTCTTTCTTTCTTTTCTTTCTTTCTTTCTTTTTTTTTTTTTTTTTTTGAGACGGAGTCTCGCTCTGTCGCCCAGGCTGGAGTGCAGTGGCCGGATCTCAGCTCACTGCAAGCTCTGCCTCCCGGGTTTACACCATTCTCCTGCCTCAGCCTCCCGAGTAGCTGGGACTACAGGCGCCCGCCACCTCGCCCGGCTAGTTTTTTTTGTATTTTTTAGTAGAGACGGGGTTTCACCGTGTTAGCCAGGATGGTCTTTCTTTCTTTCTTTCTTTCTTTCTTTCTTTCTTTCTTTCTTTCTTTCTTTCTTTCTTTCTTTCTT
>NW_016806375.1:1336098-1340275 GCF_001698545.2 Rhinopithecus bieti
CCTTCCTTCCTTCCTTCCTTCCTTCCTTCCTTCCCTCCCTCCCTCCTTCCCTCCTTCCCTCCTTCCCTCCTTCCCTCCTTCCCTCCTTCCCTCCTTCCCTCCTTCCCTCCTTCCCTCCTTCCCTCCTTCCTTCCTTCCTTCCTTCCTTCCTTCCTTCCTTCCTTCCTTCCTTCCTTCCTTCTTTTAGATGAAGTCTTGCTATGTCGTCAGGCTGGAGTGCAGTGGCATGATCCCGGCTCACTGCAACCTCCAACTGCCTGGTTCAAGTGATTCTCCTGCCTCAGCCTCCCTAGTAGCTGCGATTACAGGCACGCACCACCACACCCAGATAATTTTTGTATTTTTAGTAGAGATGGGGTTTCACCATGTTGGCCAAGATGGTATCGATCTCCCGACCTTGTGATCTACCCGGCTCAGCCTCTCAAAGTGCTGGGATTAAAGGTGTGAACCACTGCACCCAGCCAGGAGGAGTCCTTTCTTGAGGATGTCAAGGTGTAGGGAGGCTGCTGCTGCTCTTGACTAGTTGTGCCACTTTGAATAAGTCATTTCCCTATTCTGGGCCTGAGTTTTCCCCAAACTGTAAAAAGAAGCTGTTGGGTAGAGGGTTCTAACCAGTAGCTTTTAACATTCTGGGGACATTGGCCTTTGGCAATCTGATGTCTGATGTCAGAATATCTCTCTAGAAAATGCAGGTTACATGTGCAGATTCCAAGTTTTACTTACACATTCAGGGGTTCTTAGAACTCTTGAAGTCCTCTTTTTTTTTTTCTTTTTGAGACAGTGTCTCACTCTGTCACCAAGGCTGACGTGCAGTGGTGCAATCACAGCTCACTGCAGCCTTGACCTCCTAGATGTAAGCAATCCTCCTGCCTCAGCCTCCCAAGTAGCTGGGACCACAGGCATGTGCCACCATGCTTGGCTAATTTTTTTTTTTTTCTTTCAGCAGACATGGGATCTCTCTATGTTGCCCAAGCTGGTCCCAAACTCCTCGTCTCAAGCGATCCTCCCGCCTCAGCCTCCCAGTGTTGGGATTACAGGCGTGAGCCACTATGCCTGGCCTTGAAGTTCTTCTTCTTCTTCTTTTTTTTTTTTTTGACAGGGTCTGTCTCTGTCGCCCAGGCTAGAGTACAGTGGCATGATCATGGCTCACTATAGCCTCGACCTCAGCCTCTTGAGTAGCTGGGATTACAGGTGCATGCCACCAAGTCTGGTTAATTTTAATTTTTCTTTTTTTGAGACAGAGTTTTTGCTCTGTTGCCCAGGCTGGAGTGCAATGGCGCAATCTCAGCTTACTGCAACCTCCACCTCCTGGGTTCACGATTTCTCCTGCCTCAGCCTCCAGAGTGGCTGGGATTACAGGTGTCTGCCACCACACCCAGCTAATTTTTGTATTTTTAGAGTAGAGACAAGGTTTCACCATGTTGGCCAGGCTGGTCTTGAACTCTTGACCTCAGATCATCCACCCGCTTCAGCCTCCCAACGTGCTCTAGGTCAATTTTTTTTTTTTTTTTTTTGAGACAGAGTTTCATTCTTGTTGCTCAGGCTGGAATGCAATAGTGCAATCTTGGCTCACTGTAACCTCCGCCTCCCAAGTTCAAGCGATTCTCCTGCCTCTACCTCCCTAGAAGGTGGGATTACAGGTGCCCGCCACCACGTCCAGCTAATTTTTTTTTTAAAGTAAAGATGGGGTTTCACCATGTTGGCCAGGCTGGTCTTGAGCTCCTGACCTCAAGTGATCTGCCTGCCACGGCTTCCCATGTTGCTGTGATTACAGGCATGAGTGCTGCTCCCAGTTGCCCATTTTTATTTTTCATTTTTTATAGAGACAGGGTTTTTCCATGTTGCCCAGGCTGGTCTCTAACTCCTGGGCTTGTGATCTGCCAGCCTTGGCCTCCCAAAGTGTTGGGATTACAGGCGTGAGCCACCATGCCAGCCTTTGAAGTCCTTCTAAGGACTCTCCATAAGAGCCCTGTGGGATTAATGAATGATCCCTTCCAACTCCCACTTTCCAAGAGTCTATCATTCTAAGCACTCAGTTTCATTCTGCTTAGGTATGTTCTGCAGACAGAAACAAAGATCCACAGGAGAAACGCCTGTCTGCATGTTACAGGCACCCACACGCAGGCCTTCTGACTGCCTTTCCTTTGACATACATAGGTTTTGCAAGCCCCTACTATGTGCTAGGCACTGGGGGTATGGTGGTGAGCAGGATGACCCTTCCCTGTCTCCATGGAGCATATGGTCTAGCAGTACTGGGCAGAGACTTGTGCCAGACCTGGGGGTGAAGCAGGGCACAGACACAACCCTGTTGTCGGGGCCACATTGTGACTTTCATGGGTCTTGGACACTTTGCCTTCATGTGTCCCTTCTTCAATTAGAAAGAATTTTAAAATATTTGCCACTGTGTTGTGAATCCACGTTGGATTCATTATTATATATTAATTCTTATGTTCCTTTTCTCTTCCGATTTAAAATATATGAACATTAAACCATTTTTATGGACTACTAAATGTATTGTGGGCCTTGATACCGTGCCTATTGGGTAAACTGGCCCAGCCTGCAGCTCAGCTTTACCCACCAGATAATATAAAACATAAGGTGGCTGTCACCAAGCATGTGTTTCAGAACGAGAGGCTGTAGGATGGCAGAGGTAGAAGAGGTTAGAGAGGGCTCAAGGGGAGATGGCAGGAGCAGAGCCCTAAGCGGGTGAACAGGACTGAATCGGTGGAGCACACAAGGCATCTGGACTGGGGAGAGATCCTGAGAGGCGACAGAGAGAGAGGGAGGAGGATGCAGGAAGTGCACAGAGAGCAGAGGCAGCCAGAGTTCCAGTGCCCTCAAAGTTGGCCCGGGGGTCATTCAGGGTCTTACCAGCTGCCCCACCCCACTTGCATACCTAATCTTTCCCACTGTCACTAATAGGGATGTTGAGGTGGGTGAACCCTTAGATAGCCACCAGACCAAGCACTGTTTATTGAGCACCCACTAGAACCAGGCACATGAAACACTTACTCATCTCATTTTATAGATGAGAAAACCAGGGTTCGGGGAGTTGAGTAACTTGTGCACAAACAGCTAGGAAGAGGCAGAGCTGGATTCATATGCACGGCTGTCTGACCAGAACTGCGAGCTCCTGCCACTCTGCCATACTGCCCCTCTGAGGGGCTTAAGGAACGCCACCCAGTCATCCCGCAGATGGAAAGACTGAGGCCCAGAGAGGAGACAGGATTGGTTCAGTATCACAGGAGTTTTTCAACAGAATTGGGAATGGAACCCAGGTATCCTGGCTCCATCCCCCTGCCCCTGCCAGCAGCTGGGAAGATCCAGTGCCTTCTGAATGATCACATTGGTATGATCCAACCTTCCCAGCCTCAGCCTCAGAAAACACAGACCTCATTTTCACAAGGACCTTGTCCCCTTCCTGGCCAGTACTTCCTGTCTCACTTCTGCAGGCAGGTTCCTAAAGACTCGGTTTCTTTGAGTCAGAGAGAGAGACTCCTTTCTTGGGAGGTTCTCAGAGAGCTGGGGGGGCTTCCTTCCTGTTGTTCTCCCAACCCCCACTCCTTGCCTGAGGGGCAGGCTCAGCAGGGACAGAATAGGCTCCTCTGTGTCCCAAACCCATCCCGCCAATTCAAGAAGCACCTGCCTCCCAGGCGGACTGTGCAGATGTTATCATGGGCATGAGCTGACTCACCCTGGCAACATCTAAGCCCGCTGGGCAGGAACGCAGCTTTGGGCGCCACAGTCTTCCAGGACTATAGACACAGCGAGACAGTCCCAGGGTGGGGCAGCAGGGAGGGGGGCTCCATGCTCTGTCCCCTGGGTGGAGGTGCAATGAGGATGATAAACGGTTGGGAGGGGTCCTCAAATAGCATTTGGATTCGTGGGTGGAAGTGACAGGGTGGAGATCTATTCAGTCCAAACCTAATTGCAGTCAGTGCTGCCCATCTCTCCACAGTGTGGAAGTAGAGGCTGTGCAGGGATGTTGGGAGGAGATTCATGTACCAGATAGATATGCAGGAATTTATGGTTTTATGGACTGGAGTGCTTTAGGAAGCCCCACGCCTCTTACTCTTCTCACTTTCTTTTCTTTCTTTCCCTTTCTTCCTTCCTTCCTTCCTTCCTTCCTTCCTTCCTTCCTTCCTTCCTTCCTTCCTTCCTTCCTTCCTTCTTTCCT
>NW_016806375.1:1340443-1342551 GCF_001698545.2 Rhinopithecus bieti
TTTACCCAGAGTTTTACCTCTGCCTCTGGGGTTCAAGTGATTCTCCTGCCTCAGCCTCCCAAGTAGCTGGGATTACAGGCATGCACCACCATGCCTGGCTAATTTTGTATTTTTAGTAGAGATGGGGTTTCTCCATGTTGGTCAGGCTAGTCTTGAACTTCCGACCTCAGGTGATCCACCAACCTCCCAAAGTGCTGGGATCACAGGCATTAGCCACCGCGCCCAGCCAGCTCTCATTTTCTAAGGGGGCAGCATGACTTAGTGGAAGGAAAGATCGTAAGTTTTGAAGCCAAAAAGTCACTGTTTAAATTTCTGGTTTTCACCACTTACTAACTAAATGACCCTTCACTTCTCTGTGACTTAGTTTCCTCTTCTGTAAACAGGGATAGAAACAACTACAAGATTCTGTTGTGAGAGTTAAGTAAGATGATGCACATAAAGGTCCTGGCAACAAAAGAGTTTCTCTTCCCATTTTACAGGGGGAGGAAACAGAGTTTTGGAGCTGTTATGCGTCCTGCCTGCCCAAGGTTAAATGGCTGGTAGCCACAATCGATTTAGAATCAGAACATGATTGGGCATAGTGGCTCACACCTGTAATCCTAGCACTTTGGGAGGCCAAGAGGTGGGCAGATCACTTGAGTCCAGGAGTTCAAGACCAGCCTGGGCAACATGGGAAAACCCTGTCTTCACCAAAAAAATACAAAAATTAGCTGGGTGTGGTGCCACAAACCTGTGGTCCCAGCTGCTCAGGAGGCTGAGGTGGGAGGATTGCTTGAGCCTGGAACACGGAGGTTGCAGTGAGCCAAGATTGCACCACTGCACTCCAGCCTGGGTGACAGAGGGAGACCCTATCTCAAAAAACAAACAAAAGAATCAGAACCCAGGTCTCCTTCATCCAAGGGGGATGTAGCTTATCTGTCTAATCCCACTTACTGAGCACTTAGAACGTGCCTGAACTGAGCGATGTCCCACTGAGTAGCTGCTCTATAACCAGGTATAATTATCTGCATCCTACAGATGAGTCTCGAATGATTATACCAGTTGCTCAGGGTCTCACAAGTGAAGAACTGGAATTCCAATTCAAGTCGGAGTCCCAAGCCCATACTCTTAACCAGGTGTTGGCAAATTATTGCCTGTGGGCCAGATCCTGTCCACAGCTTATTTTTGTAAATAAAGTTTTATTGAAAACAGCCATGCTCATTTGTTTGTGTATTGTTCCTGACTGCTTTTGAACTAGAATAGTAGAGCTGAGTCACTGCAAACAGACGCTGTGACTCACAAGTTGGAAATATTTGCTCTCTGGCTATTTACCAAAAACATTTGCCTACGCCTGCTTTTAATCACCATTTTACAGCCTTCTCTTAAGAATTTTAAAATAGTATCTGCTTAACACCAAGACACATTTTCAGGCAGGAGGTACTCAGAGTGACTCCTGGGATAGACAGAGATTCCACTCCTGCCTGGTGTGTCTTCCACCCTTTCTTTGTCTCCCTCTAAGCAGATCTTGGTCAAGGGTTTGTGCCAGGTAAAATAAACACAAGGCAGTGTGCCAAGCATATTAACAGACCCCTGTGTTTTGCATTTGTACGCTATGATACAATCAGCAGAATTTAATTTTTTATTTAATAATTTTTTATTATTTTAAATGATTTTTAATTTTATTACTTCTTGATTGATACTTACATTTTTGTTTTGTTTTGTTTTGAGACAGAGTCTCGCTCTGTTGCCCAGGCTGGAGTGCAGTTATAACTCGCTGTAACCTCAAACTCCTGGACTCAAGCGATCCTCCTGTCTCAGCCTCACAAGTGGCTGGGACTATAAGCATGGGCCACCACACCAGGTTTTTGTTTTTGTTTATTTTTCTTTTGTAGAGTCAGTTTTGCTATGTCACCCAGGCTGATATCAAACTCCTGGCCTCAAGTAATCCTCCTGTCTTGGTCTCTCAGATATTTACTATTTTAAAATTAATGCTATTTATGCCGGATGTGGTGGCTCATGCCTGTTATGCCAGCACTTTGGGAAGTTGAGGCAGGAGGACTGTTAGAGCCCAGGAGTTTGCGACCAGCCTGGGAAAAATAGTGAGACCTCATCTCTACTAAAAATTAAAA
>NW_016806375.1:1343227-1372030 GCF_001698545.2 Rhinopithecus bieti
AAAAAAAAAAAAAAAAAAAAAAAAAAAAAAAAAAAAAAAAAAAAAACTATATCTTTTCTACTTTTAAATATATGATCTATGTATATGTATAAAACCTCAGGAACCCTTCCTTCCCCAAATGGTCAAGCAAGATTTTTAGCCACAACCAGGGAGATAGATTTTGATATATAAGGATTAAGGGAACAGAGCCAGCTAACAAAAAAAGATATGGTCTCAATGAGTCTGAGCAGAAAGAGCACTGGACTGGGAGTCAAGAGACCTTGCTTCTAGATACAGCTTCATCTGTGTGATTTGGGTTTCTCATAGCCGTCCTATTCCTGTTTCCCCTTATGTAAAATAAACTTATGGGGCTGGATGACTGCTAATGGCTTTTCCTAGTGTGCTATTGTATTTTCCTAAAAACCTACCAAAATAAAGCCATTGGGGGTGATTTTGCCTAGAGGCAGGGTCTTAACAGAGATGACCTCTGACCCAGCGACTAGATTTTCTCTTCTGAATCTATCAATTCCTTTGGGAAGGATTCCTTTGGAGATGGTCTTCATGCACCAGGCACCTTACCAATCATTTCTGGTTGTGTCACAGGATACAGGACTCTTTTATCAGAGGAAGGGGGATTTAGGTCTGATGAGGGTAGAGTGTTTCTGGCTGGGGCAGTGGACCAGAGGACGCCACAGTTGGTCTCTATAATGGGAAGGAGGTGGAAGCCGAGGGAAGCGGAGACTGACCTGTCATCTCTCCTTGGCCTCGAGATGGCTCTATCAGAGTGCTGGGGGGCAGCATAGGAAGGACATGTCATCACTGTGAGGGGCGCAGGGTCCCCACCTTCCAGTTAATCTTCATCACCAGTACCCAAAGTGAAAACACTGGCCTTTATTTCATATCACTTCTTACACTTTAATAGGCAAAAGAGAATTTTATTTTTTAAATTTGCTTCTATTTGATCCTTCTAAGATTTAACTACTTTTTTTGGTTTCACTATTTGTATTTTACTTCTGTAAATGGATTATCTGTGGCCTTTGCTTTTTTTTTTTTTCCTAGAGCAGTATTTGTCTTGTTATTTTGAGTTTTGAGGTTACATACTTAATATATAAATATGTCTTTTGTTTTGTCAAGCTTTTACCAAAGCATGTAACAAAAGCGAATGTAACAAGAAAATGTTAGAAAATAGCCTTCCCAGGGCTGGGCCAGGTGGCTCCCGACTGTAATCCCAGCACTCTGGGAGGCTGAGGCCAGCGGATCACCTGAGGTCAGGAGTTCAAGACCAGCTTGGCCAATGTGGCGAAACGCTGTCTGTACTAAAAAATACAAAAATTAGCTGGGTGTGGTGGTGGGCGCCTGTAATCCCAGCTACTCAGGAGGCTGAGGCAGGGAGAATTGCTTGAACCCGGGAGTCAGAGGTTGCTGTGAGCCAAGATTACACCACTGCACTCCAGCCTGGGCGACAGAATGAAACTCTGTCTCAAAAAAAAAAAAAAAAGAAAGAAAATAGCCTTCCCTTTCTTCCTCTGCAGTTGGTAACTGCCATCACTTTTTCTGTACTTACACAAACATTCAAATATACATTATATATATAATTGTATATATGAGTGTGTGTGTGTGTATATACATATATATACACACACATATTTTTTCCTTTTTATAAAGTTAGAAACATACTTTATCTTTTAACCTGAATTTTGTTTTGGGTTTGTTTTGAGACAGGGTCTTGCTCTTTCGCCCAGGCTGGAGTGCAGTGGCATGATCATGGCTCACTGCAGCCCTGCCCTTCAGGCTCAAGCTATCCTCCCACCTTAGTTAGCCTCCAGAGTAGCTGGGACTACAGGCACAGGATACCACGCCTGCCTCATTTTTGTGTTTTTTTTTTTTTGTAGAGACAGGATTTCACCATATTGCCTAGGCTGGTCTCCAACTGGGCTCGAGCAATCCACCTGCCTTGGCTTCCCAAAGCACTGGGATTACAGGAATGAGCCACCGTGCCCAGCCTGAAATTTGTTTTTTCAAAATTCTACTTTTTTTTTTTTTTGGAGACAGAGTCTTGCTCTGTCGCCCAGGCTGGAGTGCAGTGGCGCGATCTCGGCTCACTGCAAGCTCCGCCTTCCGGGTTCGCGCCATTCGCCTACCTCAGTCTCCTGAGTAGCTGGGACTATGGGCGGGCGCCCGCCACCTCGCCCGGCTATTTTTTTTTCTCTCATATTTTTAGTAGAGACGGGATTTCACCGTGTTAGGCAGGAACTGAACTAGCCCTCTCTTAGATTTTTATCCCTGTTGTCCATTTTACAAACTCTTTCTCGTCGTCCTCACTTCAAGAGTTAGGCAAGATTCATCAGGCCAACTTTACAGGTTAGGGAAATGAAAGCTCAGGGAGGAAAATAAATGCTTTGGCACTGGGATTAAAACCCTGGCCAGCTGATGCTGTGGGAGCTTCCTTCTCTATGTGACTGAATGAGACTTCTGCCCCTAAAGTCACCCCTCCTGATGTACATAGGTTGGAGTTTTGGGGTGGAGTAGGGTGGTGGGAGAGAGAAAATGTAAGCACTAAGAGGGTGAATGAAAGAAGAGAAATTCACACTATCCCCAAAGTTCCGTTCATTCAGTCCCTAATGTGCTAGGTGACCTTGGGGCAAGATGTTTGCACCACCTGGGCTCCCTGTGCTTACCTGTGAAACGAAGGCTTTGGCCTAACCAGAGGATTTCAAACAATGCCCTTTGGGGCCCTAGGGGAGTCCCCACATGTTATAGCTCCTCAAAAATGAACACAGAGAGGCATATTCAGGGATACCTGTGTTTGTGTTGTTCAAAAGGTATTATTATTTTTTGAGATGGAGTCTTGCTCTGTTGCCCAGGCTGGAGTACAGTGGCATGATCTTGGCTCACTGCAAACCCCTGCCTCCTGGGTTCAAGTGATTCTCCTGTCTCAGCCTCCTGAGTAGCTGGCATTACAGGCATACACCACTATGTCTAGCTTTTATATTCAGTAGAGATTTTTTTATTTTCAGTAGAGATGGGGTTTCACCATGTTGGCGAGGCTGGTCTCAAATTCCTGAAATCAAGTCATCTGCCCACCTTGGCCTCCTAATGCTGGGATGACAGGCATGAGCCACCACTCCCGGCCCAAAAATTATTAATAGAAGCAACTGACATATCCACCAGCAGTGGGTGGGTTAAATGCATTGAATCATTCATTTATTCATCTCTTCATTCATTCATTCATTCAGTAGTTATTGAGTAACTATTGCCAGGCCCTGTTTTAGACACTGGGAATCAGTGGTGAACAAAATAGACCAAGTTTCCACTCTCTTTAAGCTTACCTGGAAGGCAGGTCTGCTCTGTCTTGAGCTATATTCCAAGTAGGTGAAAGGTGATAGATCCTGGTGTCCCAGCATGGGTGGGTCTCCAGGCCCGGGAGTGAGTGGTGGAAGGAAGGTGCCACACCCAGTGTGAGACGACTCCTTTAATAGAATCCCATTTCCTACAGGACAAGTCTGTGTGTGTTGGTGTGTGGGTAGACAGGAATATGAAGAGGTGCTGTGGAAGTATTGGGGATACATCCCCAAATGATGGTGTGACCTTTGGGAAGAGAGGGGAATAGTTTAGGATGAGGCTTGTCTGGAGCATTTTAACTTCATCAGCATTTTTTTTAAAACAAGGAAGACACATTCAAGTACTGTTTGCAGTTAAAACTTTTTAAAAAAAAAAAAATTTAAAATAAACTTAGGTCCAGAGAAAAGGGAAGGACAAAAATAAATTAATAGGTTTCAATTTCTTGGAGTCCTTCAAAATCTAACATGGTCAGGTTCTACCCAAAGTTAGGAAGCATCTCAGTTTGGGGTTCAGAGATTTTAAATTCAACAAACCTATGTTTATTATTGCCTGAGTCCAAGAGCAAGCCTGGCCTCCCCGTCTAGGCAGCAGCCACTACTTCCAGCCACACAGCAGGTTCCCTCCTTAGCCACTTAGAATCCTGCCTCAGCAGAGCTGGAAGGGAACACTTCCTCCAATGCTTATTTTGCAAATGGGGCAACTGAGGCTCAGATCTTGTGACTTTTTAATTTGCCAAGGGCTTAATGAATGACAGGGCCTGAATTACAAACTGGGAAGGAGGCCTGCCCTGCTTCCAGATTCTGGGGGGCAGGAGGAAAGGAGAGGAGGGGAGAGGGGGTGCCATCTTCCCCTCTCCCATTGGAAGCTCCGGTGATGGGTCCTGGTGTCCAGCACATGCTGAAAGGAAGCCTTGTCAACATGGAAGGAGATCAAGGCGGCTGGGGGGGTGCTGAAACCTCCTGTCGGGTCCAGCATCTCTGAGGAGATAGGGACGCCTCTGCTGCTGCCTCCACCCCCTCCTTGAGCTCTCTCCACTCGAATTCCGAGGGGCTTTGGAATCACTAGACTGTCTCCCGCTCCCAGGAAACCCCAGGCTTCTGTGGAGCCAGGAGACTGGCCATCCATCATTCTTATCTCCTGGCTGTGGCGGCCCCAGGTCCCTGGCCTGGATGGGCCCAGGGGGCCAGGAGGGGCTGGGGGAGCATCGATAACAGGAAAAGCAGCTGTCCCCTGGGGGAACTTCAAAGTGCCTGGAGCTGAAATTTATGTGCAGAGGAGCTTACGTTAGGGGCCAGTAGGCCATTCTTTCCACAAATATTTATTGAGTGCCTACTGTGTGCCAGGCACTGGGTTAGGGGACTCTTACGGAACCACAGATTTTGTTTGTTAGGCTGTATGTCTACCTCAGTAGGCTAGGTTTGATGCATGGATCAATTCAACGAATCATTAAGCATTATTAAACACCCACTGTATGCTGGCTGTTTCTGGAGACCCAAGACTGCTGGAATGGTTAAAAATCTGTGGGCGGGGTTTGATATCTGCTAACACAGTGGTTAAGAGCTTTGGAGTCAGGCAGACTGGGTCTCAGCTTTCTCAGCTGTAAAACGGGGATAAGAATAGCACCTACCTGGTAAGAGCTTGGGAGAAGAGGAAATGAAATGAGATATTCTAGGTGAGAAACTTAGCCCACTCCCAGCAGATGTTCCTCTCACAGCAATAGCCGAGATTTCTGTGACTGCAGTGGATCGTCATATGTATTTGTTTATTTAATATTTATTTAGTACCTGCTATGTGCTGTGCCTCTAGGAGAGGCGACCAGGCAGCTTGACTTGGGAGGGTTTGCAAGAGTCTCTTTCTTTTCCCTCAGGTCTCTCCTCAGCTGGGGCTTTGAGGTTGAGACCCTTAGAGTCTCGAGGTGAAAGGGATTTGAGAAGTTGCCAAGTTCAGTGCCTCCCCTGAGCCCTGTGCAAAAGCTCCTCTTTAACTTCTGCTATCTTGTCATCCAGCCTCTGCTTTCTTCCTGGAGTGGGCATCTTCCTCCCTCCCCAGGCAGCCCGGGAGGAAGACCTTTCTTCCTTGGAGCTGAGATTTGCCTTCGGCACTTTTCCTTATTAGCCTCCTAGCTCTATCCTCTGGGCCTCTCCCCCAAACTCTCTGAGCATCAGTTTATTCATCTATAAAATGGGAATACTAGTAGTTCCTATCCTGTAAGGTTATTGTGAGGACATGTCTGTACAGTGTCTTTAATAAGCAGTAGCCAATAACAACAAATAATGATAGCTTTGGCAATCAATAAAACAGGAACAAGGAAGAGAAGGAGGAAGAAAGAAAAAGGAGAAGGAAGAGGAGGAGGAGAAGGACATGAAGGAGAAAGAAAAGCTATCAGAGCTGGACCTTCTGACATGGAAAGCAGTTCTCAGTTTTGGGGGAGCCTAAATTTGGCAAGGGAAAGCACACAGGAGTTCCACGGATGCTTTCCAGCTCTGAAATCTTTGTAAATGTAAAAGGGATGGAAACATGGTGTTATTGCACCTCTTCTCCAGCCAGTGTTGGTGTTGTTACCATGTCCATTTCACAGATGAGCAAGCCAAGGCCCTTGAAAGTGAAATGGTTTGTTCAAGGCTTGGAGCTAGGGAGTGCTGAGCATTGCCAAGAACTGTTGTCTCTCCTCCCCTCCCCAAGGCAGCAGTGGGGAGCTACCCACGGACAGTGTGATACGTTGAATTGTGTCCCCCCACCACCCCACCAAATTAATATGTTGAAGTCCTGCCTTAGTCTGTTCAAGATGGCATAGACTGGGTGGCTGAAACTACAGACTTTTGTTTCTCCAAGTTCTGGAAGCTGAGAGGTCCACGTTAAGGCACAGGCAGATTCAGGGCCTGGTGAGGTCTGCTCCTGGTTCATGGATGACCGTCTTCTCGCTGCGTCCTCTCACAGTGGAAGGGCTGGAGGAGCTCCGTGGGGTCACTTATGTGGGGGCACTAACCCCATCCAGGAGGGCTCTGCCCTCTTGACCTAATCTCCCACAAAAGGCCCCATTTTCTCATCCCATTAAAATGGGGGGTAAAGTTCAACATCTGAATTTGAGGGGGGACACGCTATTCAGTCCAGGGCCTCGGAATGTGACTTCATTTGGAGCGAGGGTCTTCAGAGAGCTAATCAAGTTAAAATGAGGTCGTCAATGTGGGCCTCAATCCAGTACGACTGGAGTCCTTATAAGAAGGGGAAGTTTGGACACAGAGATATGCATAGAGGGAAAATGATGTCGAGACCCAGGAAGATGAGGGAAAATCTGGAAACACAGGGAGAAGCAGCCTACAAGCTGACGAGAGAGGCCTCAACAGATCCTTTTCTCACAGCCCTCAGAAGGAACCAACCTTGCCAACACAGTGGCCTCAGATTTTTATCCTCCAGAATGGTGAGAACTGGGGTTTCAGCCTCCCAGTCTGGGGTACTTTGTCACAGCAGTCATAGGAACCGGTACAGACAGCCTGGAACCCCCGGACAGCCTGTGCAGCTGGCACTGAGGGGGCCCCTTGAGGCCTGCCAGCCCTGCCTGCCCCTGAGGGAGAGGCAGGTGTGTGGTGTGAAGATACTTGACTCCTTTTCAGAGCCCGGGATGCTGGGCCGAAGCCAGGAGACAGAAAGGCAAGCCCTCACCCTGATCTTTTGCCTCATGGTGGCTCTCTGAGAAGGGAAGACACATTTTCCTGGTGCCTCCTCAAGGAAGTCCTGCTGGATCAACCTCACCTGCTGCTAGGGAGGCTGCCATCCTTCAGGAAGACCTGCCAGGCTCAACCTCCCTGAGGCTGGGGATTTTTCAGAGATTCTGAAAATTATCAAGCTGGCTATGTCCATTTCCTCCTCTTTCTGTGATCTTTTTCTTCCTCCTCATATTATTTATTTATTTATTTTGAGACAGAGTCTCACTCTGTTGCCCAGGCTGGAGTGCAGTGGTACGATCTCGGCCCACAGCAACCTCTGGCTCCCAGGTTCAAGCGATTCTCCTGCCTCAGCCTCCTGAGTAGCTGGGATTACAGGCATGTGCCACCACACCCGGCTAATTTTTGTATTTTCAGTAGAGATGGGGTTTCACCATGCTGGCCAGGCTGGTCTCAAACTCCCGACCTCAGGTGATCCACCCACCTCGGCCTCCCACAGTGTTGGGATTATAGGTGTGAGCCACCGTGCCCGACCATTTCTTCCTCCTTTTCATTTTTCTTCTTTCCTCCTGGCTGTGCTCTGCAAATCCCCACCCTCCTCCACATCTCACTCCAAGACTGCTTTCTCCCAGCTCCCCCTTCACCTAGGACACCCTCACCTGGTGGCTCTGCAGCAAAGCCCAAGGCTCTCTTGGAGATGGAGGCAGGAGAAGTCTAAGCTCGCTACCTTGGAGCTGAGAAGAAATTATCCAGAGCTAGTTTCTCCTCCCACCTTCTAAAGAGCCCTGCTCTTGTCCCTGGCCTGGATACATGATTATATTTTGCTTTAATTGCATTAAAGCAAATGACTATGTCCCCCTGTGGTTTCGATCAGGTCAGGGATTTGATAATCGATCCTGGCACAGTCTAGACAGGAGTCACTTTGAAGCTGTTTTTAGCAGGATGAGAACAAACAATGTTTCTAAAGTGGCCACATTAGGCAAACATGCCGGTGGGACATCTTTTGGGGAGAGAGTGTGCCCTGGCTCCAGGCAGCCTGCTGACTGGACCCCCAGACCCCTGGAAAGGGGTGTGGACTACTCTCCCTGGACAGTAAGAAACTTTAAGTAGAGATACTGTATGCTTAGGCCTCCCATGATGTGAAACTTGGTCCAGGTGCCTTTTCCAGAAAGCCAGTCTTGACTGATACCACCTGACTCAGGGCCTAAAGGTAGCATAGTTTAGTGTGAGATGTTCTGTCCTGGAGATGGAAGAAAGGTCAAATTCATACAAGGCAATGCAAAAGGTAGACTCATATCTTGCAAAATTATTCTCTCTTCAATATTCTTTCAATCCTTTAAATTTCATTAAAAGGAAAGCCTCAGTGTGGTGCTGGTCTGTTTTATGTATTTAAATAAATACATAAATTTAGACACAGCATCTGGCTGTGTTGTCCAGGCTGGAGTGCAATAGCACAATCACAGCTCACTGCAGCCTAGAACTCCTGGGCTCAAGCGATCCTTCTGCCTCAACCTCCTAATTGGCTAGGACAACAGGTGCACACCACCATGCCTAGCTAATTGTTTTATTTTTTTAAGAGATGGGGTCTGGCTATGCTACCCAGGCTGGTCTCAAACTCTTGGCCTCAAGGGATCCTCCTGCCTCAGCCTTCCAAAGTGCTGGGATTATGGTGCCAGGCCTAGTTTGTCTTTAATACCTCTCTAATGTTTGCTAATCTCCCCTTCTAACGAAGAGGGCAGGCCTAGGGATCTGCAGGTTAAGATTTAGCTAGGTCTTAATAACAGTGTTTTCAATGAATGTATTTTCTACAATGAAAATACATCTTTCAAATGATACTAGTTTTCCCTTTATGGAAAGTGAACCGTTGTTCAAGTACAATTAAGGCAAAAATTCTGAAGGATGGATGTTGAGGAGATGGTGATGTGGGGCTCTTTCACACACAGATCTGATGCTAGCTCTCCACTTGCCCGCTGTGTGGCTTCCGGAAGACTGCTTTGCTCTCTGAGCCTCGGCTTCTCTGTGTAAAATGAAGTCAATGATTCTGCTGCGTAGGGTTATGGTGTGGACTTTCTGAAAGTATGTTGGCGTGCAAGGAATCTGGATAGTGCTTAGCATACAGTCTGCACTCTGCCTGGTGGCCCTGTCATCCTTATAGGGGCTGCTGCTTTTCTCAGCCATTCACAGAGCCTTTGCTAGTCCCACAGTTGAAACTGACTAAGCTCTGGGCTTCTGTGGAAACAAAAGGAACCTGGAGCCCCCAGCCATGCTCTGGCTGGAGCTCCCTGGCCTGGGGCCTGTCCCTTCCGCTCGTGGGGTTCACTTTCCTCATCTGTCAGCAGCAGCTCTGACCAAATGCTTTCTAAGATCCCTTGCAGCTCTGACTTAAGAGTATTTTGAGCAATAAGCAGGGAGTGACAATTCCATGAGAGAAGAGTCTCGACTTTACCAAATGTGTTGTGCGTTACTCTCAACTTGCAAGCTGGTGTGTGGACCAGCAGCATCGGTCTTGTGGGAGAGTGTTAGAAATGCATGCTCAGGCCCCACTCAGCCTTCCTGAATCAGAATCCGCATTTTAACAAGATGTCCAGGTGGTTTGTATGCAGAACCCCACACCCAGTCTGAAATGAGAATTTAAGACACTTTTAGATCTTCACCGATATTGATATACTTTCAAGGGATTTTAAAAAACAGTAAACATGAGCCTGGGCACCATGGTGAGACCTCAACTCTACAAAATTAAAAAATTAGCTGGGAGTGGTGGTGTTTGCCTTTGGTCTCAGCTAGTCTGGAGGCTGAGGTGGGAGGGTCACTTGAACCCAGGAGGTTGAGACTGTGGTGAGCTGTGCTCACACCACTACATTCCAGCCTGGCCGACAAAGTGAGATCCTGTCTCAAAAAAACAAAAAAAACCCACCCCCAAGTAGTGAGCGTGTATGTAATTTCCTTCCCTGCTCCAAAACAATAAAGCTGTCGCAAAACTATTGAACTGAGTTAACCTAGTTAAGAGAGAAAATGATGTATGTAAATCTGATGAATAGCTTTTTTTCAGGGAATTTTCTTTCCATGTAAATTAAGCTCCCCCACTTTCCATGTCGGCCAGGCTGGCCTCTTCCCAGTGAGTGCCTCCCTCACACCTGACTCCTGGAGTGTGAAGCGTGTGTGTGTGTGTGTGTGTGTGTGTCTGTGTTTTGACTGAGTGTCTGTGTCTTGCAACTGATCCAAAAAGCCGATCCAAAAAATTTTTCAGCTAAGTCAGCAAAATTTCCTGGAAATAAACTAGATTCCTAAGGGCTTCAGGGTGAGCTCGAGGGGAGCAGGGGGAACCCCAACTCTGATAAACCAAAGCAGCGTGCTCTGTTGTGTGGGCGAGCCAGGCATCCTGGCCTCCCAATCAGGCCCTTCTCCTGGACGGCTTCCTGCTTCTTCCTTCATATTCAGCCTCCAACTGGGCTCTGCTTCTCCCCGTCGCCAAAATGAAAGCCCCAGACAGTGGACCATCCACTTTGAATAATTTATCCCAAAGAGGTAATCATGATGTCGCCAAATATCTTCTTACAAGATCGTTTATCACATGCTGTTGATAAAAGTGAAGATGCCAGAAAAAAAAAATTCAGTGTCTAAGAATAGGGGCCTGAAGTTGCTTAGAAATGTTATTTTAGTACTATAGACAACGTCTGGTAGCACTTACGCCCAGGAGTCCACAGATCTGGACTCCAGTGATATTTTAAGGCTATTTAATTTCTCTAAGCCTCAGTTTCTCAGATATAAAATGGGGATGATAATGAAACCAAATTCATTTTCTTGTGTTGAGTATCAAACAAGGATGCATGGGAAACATTTAACACTGTGCTTAGTGCATGGTAAGCAGTTGGTAAATGTCAGTTTGCTGTGCTGCTGTTCAGACATAAAAATGTTGTAGTCTGGGCGCGGTGGCTCATGCCTGTAATCTCAGCACTTTGGGAGGCTGAGGTGGGTGGATTACCTGAGGTTAGGAGTTTGAAACCAGCCTGGCCAATGTGGTGAAATCCTGTCTCTACTAAAAATACAAAAATTAGCTGGGTGTGGTGGCATGCACCTGTAATCCCAGCTACGTGGGAGGCTGAGGCAGGAGGATCGCTTGAACCTGGGAGATGGAGGTTGCAGTGAGCCAAGATGGTGCCACTGCACTCCAGCCTGGGTGACAGAACGAGGCTCTGTCAAAAAAAAAAAAAAAGTTGTAGATAAATATTAATTATATGAAAAGATATTTGTGACACAGCAAAAGTGAAAAAAAATTATAACATAGCATGATCCATTTTGTAAGTAGATGTGTATCTATTTGCCTTTAAAACAGAATGGAACAGTGGATAGGAAGTGGAGATGTGGTACTAAAGGAATGGGAAGCTGCTGGCCACTGTATAACCCTTCCTCAGGCTCACTCCTATCATCTCTGCTGGAGAGTGCCAGGAAAAATCAGACTCAGACTGATCTTTGATAATGACACTAAAATATAAAACAAAAGTGATATCTGTGGAATGCTTATTTAGAGTCAGGCACTTTCCAGGTGTCCTAGTTTATTCTTCACAGCTACCTATGAGGTAGATACTATTAGTATTCCCATTTTACGGATGCGGCAACTGTGGTAGAGTGGGGGCTGATTAGTAATTTGCCTAAGGTCTCACAGTCAGGTCTCACAGCCAGAAAGAGGTTAGAGAGGGATTCAAACCCACGTTCTTTTTATTTTTATTTTTTTGAGACAGGGTCGTGCTCTGTCATCCAGGCTGGGGTGCGGTGGTGCAATCTCAGCTCACTGCTGCCTCCACCTCCTGAGTTCAAGTGATTCTCCTGCCTCAGCCTGCTGAGTCACTGGGATCATGGGCGTGTACTATCACACTGGCTAATTTTTTGTATTTTTAGTGGAGACAGGGTTTCAACATGTTGGCCAGGCTGGTCTTGAATGCCTGACGTCAAGTGATCCCCCAACCTCAGCCTCCCAAAGCGCTGGGATTACAGGTGTGAGCCACCACACCTGGCCCAAACCCAGGCTTTTAATCACTATGCTATGGTGTCTCTCAGGTGCCTCATTTTACGAATGAGGAAACTGAGGCCGAGATGCAGAGTGTGTGGCCCAATGCTACACAGTGAAGCAGTGGCAAAGCAGGCACTAGGACTCAGGCATCCAGATGCCAGGCTTTGAGGCTCCTCAGTGCCCCCATTGGGCAGGCCCTCGGGCTGGGTGGAGGGCACCTGGGCAGCTCAAGTCTCCACTCCTCTTTAGCCTGATGGCAGAGAAGCCAGGAAGGGGAGCAAAGAAGGTAGTTCATGAAATGCCTGCTCCCTCAGCCCCAGGGCACTGCGCCCTGCTCTAAATCCTGTGTAATTTAAGGCAAATGTAATCCATATGGCTCTGATTCATTTACACTTAAATCTTCAAAATATTGTGTTTTAAGAGCTGTGACTTACAAAGCCTTCAGAACCTGTTAAATAAGATTCAGCTCCCCGTCCCTCCTCCCCTCCCACCCCAGTCCAGCCTCTCTCCCCTTCCCCCATCTCAACTGAGGTGCACAACAGCATCTGGCAGGCTGTAAAGAAACTCAAAGTTCAGACTTGGAAACTTGCAGTCATCAGGATGTTTAAAGTGGCACTATTTATAAACCTAAAAAATTGGAAACAATTTAAACGTCCATCAAATTCATACAATGTAATACCACACAGTAGTGAAAACAAATAAGACCTTCACATATCAAAATGGGTGGATCTCACAGACATATTGTTGAGGAAAAAAACAAGCTGCAGGTTAGTTCGTAATGTGATACCAATTATAGAATATTTTGTTTGTTTTTGTTTGTTTATTTTTTTGAGACGGAGTCTTGCTCTGTTGCCCAGGCTGGAGTGCAGTGGCTCAATCTCGGCTCACTGCAACTTCTGCCTCCTGGGCTCAAGTGATTCTCATGCCTCAGCCTTCTGAGTAGCTGGGATTACAGGTGCTTGCCACTACGTCTGGCTAATTTTTTTGTATTTTTAGTAGTTACGGGGTTTCCCAAGTGCTGGGATTATAGGCATGAGCCAGTGCCTGGCCTATTTTTTTTTTTCTTTTTTCCCTGTGACCTAGGCTGGAGTGCAGTGGTGCAACGATAGTTCACTGCAACCTCTAACTCCTGGGCTCAAGGGATCCTCCTGCCTTTCAGACTCCTGAGTAGCTGCAGCTACAGGACCACCTGCACTGGCTTTTTTCATTCTCTCTCTATCTTTGTCTTTAATATATATTTAGAGATACATGTAGATAATGTGAGTACATGGGTGTTTATTATGTTATTTGTCCTTTTTATAATTTTGAAAAAATACATAACCAAAATTCCCAAAGATCCTAGACTTAGTTCACCAAAATAAGTTACCTTTTGTATTAACGAGCTCAATTTCCTCATTTCACAGATGGGAAATTTAATATTTATTAACTACGTAACACTTAATGAATACTTACTAGCCAGGCACACCCTTATTTCATTAAGCTACACACCAGCTAATGTAGCATGTGCCAAACAATGTTGACATGGTTTGGATGTTGGTCCTGTCCAAATCTCATGTTGAAATGTGACCTCCAGTGTTGGAGGTGGGGCCTAGTGGGAGGTGATTGGATCATGGAGGCTGGTCCCTTATGAATGGTTTAGTGTCATCCCGTGGGTGATGGGTGAATTTTTGCTCAGTTAGTTCACACGAGATCTGGTTAAGAGTATCTCACCCCACCCTTGCCCCTGTTCTCCCTTCGCCTTCTGCCATGATTGGAAGCTTCCTGAGGTTCTCAACAGAAACAGATGCTGAAGCCATGCTTATTCAGCCTGCAGAACCGTGAGCCAATTAAACCTCCTTTCTTTATAAATTACCCAGTCTCAGGTACTTCTTTATAGCAATACAAAAACATATAATAAAAATATACTGTTGTTTTCATTTTATAGATGAGGAAACAGGCCCAGAAGCATCTTCGAGGTCATGCAACTTGCCAACCAAGCTGACTTGTAAGAATACAAATTGCGGTATTCTCTTTCTCAGCCTTATACACGGGATCACATTCTGTTGATCTGGGTATTGTTATTTGTTCTTTCCCTACAGTTCTTTGAATTAGGTTTCATTTTTACCAATTTTACTGATGAAGAAAGAGGCTCAGAGCAGTCAAGTGGCCTGCTAAGGGTTATTCTGGAGTTAATCCATTGTTCAGGGAGCCTCCTGACTCCTTGCACAGTGCTTTTTCCTTATCAGGCTTTGTCTGGAACAAGATGGCCATATTTACCATTACATTTTACTCTTTTGAAGTTCTGTGTAATTTGGTTACTTCCAATGGGAATAAAGCTCCACAAGTTGCTTTGGCCAGGTCTGGGGCACAGAGCTGTATGGAAGGAGAGAACCTGATAAACCTTAGGTCTTGTGGTCAAGGGAGCCATCCTCAACTCCACTTTCATTCATGCCCCATATCCACTCTCTATCAGTCACAGTCCCTGTAGGAAAAAGGTGGCACACTCAAACGGGAGTTTAATAATTGGACTATACACAAATTTATGGACAGAGTTGAGGAAAAACAACAAGTTATACCCCAGTCCTCTGGGACTGGCGCGAGCTGGGAGCTGTTAGCACCTAGGTCTGGGGGGCCAAGGGTGGAGGCCATTATCCAACCTACAGGAGCAGCTTTTCTGGAGTGGGCTGCCTGATTTGAGGCGCTCAGCCAAACCAGCAAGGAGGGAGTCAAGGAAATATACCCCCACCTCACACTCCTCCTGCCTTCAGATCCCTTGCCAATACTCCTTTTGGCCAAACCAAGTGGGAAACAGAGGGCAGAAGAGATTATTGATGCAGTTCACAGAAGTCGCCTCCCAGGGCACAGAGCCGGGTGGGAGGAGCTGGACAGTGAGTCCAGAGGGACAATCAGAGACATCCACACATCCCGCAGTGGGTCTGGCTTTCCTTCAAACCCCTGCAGACTCTGACCATGTCTTACCACCTCCACAGCTGGTTCCTGGTCTGAGCCACAATCCCCTGCATTGGATCACTGTAATAGGCTCCCAGCAGGTCTCTCAGCTTCTCCAATCTGTTCTTAACTTAGCAGTCAGAGTCATTCTTGTAAACTCTAAAATCAGGCCATGTCACTTCTATGCTCAATGCCCTCAAAGTAGAGAAAAAAAATCAAAGTCCTTACAATATTCCACAAGGCCTTGCACAATCTGTCATTTCCCCATCACCTCTTGACCTCGTGTCCCCATTTTTCTCCATTCTTCACTCTGCTGCAGCCATACTCTCTTCTCTCTCTCTCTCTCTCTTTTTTTTTTTTTTTTTTTTTTTTTTTTTTTTTAGGCAAAGTCGTTTCCCTCTGTCACCCAGGCTGGAGTGCAATGGTGTGATCTCAGCTTGTCTGGAAGAAGCCCTCCTGGGTTAAAGTGATTATCCTGGCTCAGCCTCCCGAGTAGCTGGGACTACAGGCACGTGCCACCATGCCGGGATAATTTTTTTTGTTTGTTTTTTTTTGAGACGGAGTCTTGCTCTGTCGCCCAGGCTGGAGTGCAGTGGCCAGCTCTCAGCTCATTGCAAGCTCCACTTCCTGGGTTTACGCCATTCTCCTGCCTCAGCCTCCCGAGTAGCTGGGACTACAGGCGCTCGCCACCTCGCCCGGCTAGTTTTTTTTGTATTTTTTAGTAAAGACGGGGTTTCACTGTGTTAGCCAGGATGGTCTCGATCTGACCTCGTGATCCGCCCCTCTCAGCCTCCCAAAGTGCTGGGATTACAGGCTTGAGCCACCGCGCCTGGCCTTTTTTTGTATTTTTAGTAGAGATGGGGTTTTGCCATGTTGGCCAGGCTGGTCTTGAACACCTGACCTCAGGTCATCCACCCGCCTCGGCCTCCCAAAGTGCGGGGATTATAGATGTGAGCCACCACGCCCAGCCTCCTTTGCTCTTCTTTGAATACACCAAGAAAGTTCATGTTTTAGGGCTTTGCTGATCCCTCTGCCTGGAATGTTCTCCCTTCCTCCTCCATCAAGCATTTACTCAAGTGTCTCCTGCCGAATGAGACCTACTCTGACACCCCTTTGTAACACTGCAAACTGGCTCTACCTCCACATTCCTGATCCCAATAACCCTGCTCTAATTTTCTTTTCCTCATATCGCTTGCCATCTTTTAACATGCCAAACAATTTACTTACTTGCTACCTTTTTTTGAGATGGAGTCTCTTGACCTCATGTCCCCATTTTTTGCCATTCCTCACTCTGCTGCAGCCATACTATCCTCTTTTTTTTTTTTTTGAGACAAAGTCATCTCCTTCTGTCACCCAGGCTGGAGTGCAGTGGTGTGATCTCGGCTCACTGCAACCTCTGTCTCCCGAGTTCAAGTGATTCTCCTGCCTCAGACTCCGGAATAGATGGGATTACAGGCACTTGCCATCACATCCAGCTAATTTTTGTATTTTTTTTTAATAGAGATGGGGTTTTACCATGTTGGTGAGGATGGTCTCGATCTCCTGACCTTGTGATTTGACCGCCTTGGCCTCCCAGAATGCTGGGATTACAGGCGTGAGCCACTGTGCCCAGACTATTTGTTACATTAATTGTCTGTTTCTCTCTACTAGAAAGCAAGCCTTAAGAGTCTAGAGCTCTGTTTTGTTCATCAGCATGTGTCTCCAGAACATGGGAAATAGTAAGTAATTGTTCAATACATAATTACTGAGTATTGTTTAATAAATAAAATGAGGTTGAAAAAAGATTAATTTGGAGATTTTCCAATTAGAAAAGGGAAGAGAATGGGTAGAGCCAGTGAGATTAGAGGGTCCTATATAAGTGAGCAGAAGAAAAAAAAAAAACCAAACAGTTAACATGGATATATTGATCATCTACTATATACCTGTTAAAAGGAGTGAAAATATAATTTAAAAATAAGGCCAGATGTGGTGTCTCATGCCTGTAATCCCAGCACTTTGGGAGGCTGAGGCAGGAGGATCACTTGAGTCCAGGTGTTTGAGATCATCCTAGGCAACATAGAATTTTTTTTATTTTTTTGAGACGGAGTCTCACTCTATCGCCCAGGCTAGAGTGCAGTGGTGCAATCTCAGCTCATTGCAACCTTCCACCTCCTGAGTTCAAATGATTCTCCTGCCTCAGCCTCCTGAGTAGCTGGGATTACAGGCACGCACCACCATGCCTGGCTACTTTTTTTGTATTTTTAGTACAGACGGGGTTTCACCATGTTGGTCAGGCTGGTCTCGAACTCCTGACCTTGTGATCTGCCCGCCTTGGCCTCCCAAAGTGCTGGGATTACAGGCATGAGCCACCGTACCAGGTCGGAATACTCCATCTTAAAAAAAAATTAGCCAGGTTTGGTGGCATGCACCTGTAGTCCCAGCTACTCGGGAGACTGAGGTGTAAGGATCCTTGACACTGAGGGGTCAAGAGTGCAGTAGGCCATTATAGCACCCTTGCACTCTAGCTAGGGTGACAGAGAGAGATTCTGACTCAAAATAATAATAATTAATATTCCATTTGTAAGTGGTAACAAAAACTGTAGAGTATTTAGGAAGTATTTGAGGATACTTAAGACCTGTATGGAAAAAAATTGAAACCTCAAATAAAAAATAGAGAATATAATCAAAATGAGAAAGACATACTGTATTCTTGGGAGGAATAAGTCAATATCACAAAAAATTAATTTTCTCCAAATTAATATATGTATTCAATTTAATCACATTCAAAATTGAATAGTTTTTTTTTTTTTTTCTGGGAAGCTGATACACTTACTGCTAAATGTTTGTGGATGAATAAAGATCTACAAGATAGAATAAAGGGAAGGGGAGGTACTTGCCCTACCAGATGCTAAGGCATATTACAATGCCATGGAAATAGTGATATTGGCACAAGGTCAGATGAATCAGTGGAACACAAGATCAATGGAACAGAATAAAGAGTTCAGAGATGGTTCCATATGGAAACTTAATATATGTAATGATGTTACCCCAGATCATTGGGGAAGGATAATCATTCTTCCTCCCCCAATGATCTGGGGTAAAGTCTTTGTATTTAGTAGTAGATTCTATTGGAAAAACTGGCTCCTAAGTGAGGAAAATTAAACTGGATTTCTATCTGACACCATATTCAAAAGTGAACTTCAAATAGAGTGAAACCCTAAGTGTAAAAGGTAATACTATAAAATTAATAGAAGAAAATGTAGCATATATTTGGGATCTAGAGGGCTTCCAGTTTTTGGTAAAGAAAGAGTAGCTTGTATCGGGCTGATTTTCTCCTGTCAATAACATTATAGACTCTTAACAGAATATAATAAATGACTATTTGAAGACACTGGAGAATGACTAAAGCAGGCAGAAAGTGTATGTATATAATTGTAGAAAGAAGAAAAAGCGTACTGAGTGCAATCTACTTTTATCTGGCTTTTACCTTGAGATCGCTCACCATTTGAGTGGTCTATGGGGTGGAGCTCATGCAGGAAGTGGCAATCTTATTGGGCTTGTAGAGTCAGAAGAGTGCAGGGTTGCGAGAGCAGTTGGAACTTGAGGGCGGGGATCACAGAATAAGCCACAGAAAAGAGAATCCAAAAATACATACAAAAATTTCCTTCTAATTTATAG
This sequence comes from Rhinopithecus bieti, assembly GCF_001698545.2. Taxonomy (NCBI): domain Eukaryota; kingdom Metazoa; phylum Chordata; class Mammalia; order Primates; family Cercopithecidae; genus Rhinopithecus; species Rhinopithecus bieti. The sequence goes on from NW_016806375.1 coordinate 1,361,804, forward strand.
CCAACCCCTGAACTAGTCACATGCAGGGTAAGATTCCAAAAAACTCCTGGGAAAACAACAGCTGGAAGGCTGAAAGAGCTGAGCAGAAATTTTAGCAGCTGCTCTGCCCTGGGAATATAGAGTTTGCAGTTAAAATTCTGCCAAATTGGAGAGACTTGGCAAACACTCCTGGCTTTTGACTGACACCCCAGAAGGGGTGTCAGACCTTAGGAGTTGAGACCATGTCCCAGGACTAAGGGTTGTACCCTAGAACTACTGGCAAACTCACATAGACTTTCCTTAACAAAGGCTAAAACCAAGCTCCACAGAGTCAAGTCGATCTGCAGCAATCTGAGTCTCTGCTAGAAGGAAACTCAACACTTTTCAATCTGAGGGCCCAGCAAATTCAATGCACAAAGAAAAAACAACAAGATGCTCATAGTTACTCAACATTTTTTAATCCATGAGACTTAGTGAACCAAAAACATAAAGAAAAATCAAGAAGTCTGGGCATGGTGGCTCACGCCTGTAATCCCAGCACTTTGGGAGGCTGAGGCAGGTGGATGGCTTGAGCCCAGGAGTTTGAGACCAGGCTGGGCAACTTGGTGAAACCCCATCTCTACAAATAATAATAATAATAATAATAATAATAAAAATAGCAAGATGCATCATAATTATCAAAGATAAGGAGAAAATCTTAAAATCAGTCATAGGGAAAAAAGCCACATTATATATAGGGGATGATAATGATAATGATAAGAATATTGGTTGAGTTGACTTTTCATGAGGAACAATTGAGGCCAGAAGACAATGGAACAATATGCTCCATTTGCTGAAAAAAAAAAAAAAGTCAAGTTAGAAGTCTATGTTGACCATAAACATCTTTGTTATTTTTTGAGACTGAGTCTTCCTCTGTTGCCCAGGCTGGAGTGCAGTGGCATGATCTCAGCTGACTGCAACCTCCGTCTCCCAGGTTCAAGCAATTCTCCTGCCTTAGCCTCCCTAGTAGCTGAGATTACAGTCGCATGCCACCACACCTGGTTAATTTTTTTTTGTATTTAGTAGAGATGGGGTTTTGCCATGTTGTTCAGGCTGGTCTCGAACCCATGACCTCAGATGATCCACCCTCCTTGGCCTCCCAAAGTGCTAGGATTACAGGCGTGAGCCACCATGCCCGGCCCGACCATAAACATCTTTATAAAATTAAGGTGAAATATAAGCATCTTCAAATGAGCAAGTACTGTTAGAATTTATCTCCAACAGACCTGCACTGTAAGAAATTCTAAGGAAGTTTTTCAGGCTTAAGGGAAAATTCAGGCCAGATGAAAAATCACACATATAGGATGAAATGAAGACTGTTAGGAATGGTAAATATGTAAGTTAATATTAAAATTATTATTTTTCTTTTCTTAAATTATTTAAAATTCATTTAATAATTTTAAAGCAAAAATAATGACAGCTGATTGTGGGATTTATAATATATGTAGAAGGAAGCTATATAATAGTAAAGAAGAGAAGAGGGAGTATGAATGTAACTAAGATAAGATTCTTACCTTATATGTGAAGTGGAATAATACCAATTTTAAGAAAGAGTGTGGGCCAGGCACGGTGGCTCATGACTGTGATCCCAGAACTTTGGGAGGCCGAGGCAGGAGGATGACCTGAGGTCAGGAGTTCAAGACCAGCCTGGCCAACATCGTGAAACCCCATCTCTACAAAAATACAAAAATTAGCCAGGCCTGATGGCAGGTGCCTGTAATCCCAGCTACTCAAGAGGCTGAGGCGGGAGAATCACTTGAACCCAGGAGATGGAGGTTGCAGTGAGCTGAGATCACGCCACTGCACTCCAACCTGGTGACAGAGCAAGACTCCATCTAAAAAAAAAAAGGAGTGTTATAAGTTATGGATGTAATTCCTAGAGCCATCATTTAAAAAATATACAGTGGTGGCAGTTCCGGTTAGGAGGTTGAGTTTGTTTATGTTGCTACAGATTTAGCTGATGCTTTCCCCAGCTCCAGCTCCAAGATGGGAAAATCCTTCACCAACTTCGTGTGCAAGAAGGACTTTCATCCTGCCTCCCAATCCAATATCAAAAAAGTATGGATGGCAAAACAGAAAATATATGATAAGAAGAAACAAGAAGAATTAATGGAGCAATTTCTTAAAGAACAAGAATCATATGATAATAGATTGCTTATGGGAGATGAATGTGTAAAGAATGGCCTTAATTTCATGTGTGAAGCCCCACCAGGAGCTAAAAAAGAAAACAAAGAGAAAGAAGAAACAGAAGGAGAGACTGAATACAAAATTGAATGGCAGAAAGGAGCCCCACAAGAAAAATATGCCAAAGATGACATGAATATCAGAGATCAGCCCTTGGGTATTCAGGTTCGAAATGTGTGGTGCATTAAATGTCACCAGTGGGGTCATGTCAACACAGATCAAGAATGTCCTTTGTTTGGTCCTTCTGAAATCAATGCAAGTTCGATTCCCACTGATGGCTCAGGACCATCGATGCATCCCTTGGAGCTAATAGCGAAGATGAGAAACAGTGGGTTTGCACTGAAAGGAAATATACTGGGGAGAAACTTGACTGCAAATGATCCATCACAGGAGTATGTTCCAAGTGAGGGTGAAGAAGATCCAGAAGTTGAATGCTTAAAGTCACTAACAACTAAACAAAAACAGAAACTTCTTAGGAAATTAGATCGACTGGAGAAGAAAAATAAAAGAAAAAAGACAGAAAAAAGAAAAAGTTTCAGAAGAGCAGAAATAAACACAAAAAACATAAATCCTTTTCCTCCTTCTCGTCTTCCTCCTCCTCCTCTTCCTCTACTAAGACTTCAGAAAGCAGTAGTGAGAGTGAGAGTGATAATAAAGAAAAAAAAATAGGAAGAAAAGAAAGAAAAGCAAGTGTTCAGGGCATATCACACAGTGATTCTGAAGAGAAGGACCTGTGTAAGAAGAGAAAACTTCATGAAGAACTTTCTGGCAGTCACCATAACCAGGAAAAAGCCAAGGAAAAGCTCAGGTTCTTAAAATACGAGAGTTCTAGGGAGAATAGCAAATGGTGCCATTCCGATTCTGACAAAAAGTCCAGAAGCCGTAATTATAGCCCAGAGAAGAGAGGCTCTGAAAGAAATGAGGGGAACTCAAGACCAGCCTGGCCAACGTGGATGGCAGAACAGCTTGTAATCCCAGCTCTTTGGGAGGCCGAGGCGGGCTGATCACGAGGTCAGGAGATCGAGACCATCCTGGCTAACACGGTGAAACCCCGTCTCTACTAAAAATACAAAACATTAGCCGGTTGTGGTGGCGGGTGCCTGTAGTCCCAGCTACTCGGGAGACCGAGGCAGGAGAATGGTGTGAACACAGGAGGCAGAGCTTGCAGTGAGCCAAGATCGCGCCACTGCACTCCAGCCTGGGGAACAGAGTGAGACTCCGTCTCAATAAAAAACAAAAAACAAACCAAAAAAGATTACTTTTAATTACTCATCTCTGTAAACTGTCGATTCAAGTACAAAACTACATGAGTACCGTAAGAATGAATTTTGCAAATATTTATAAGTAAGCTACTTTGGGGCTGTAGAAATATCTTCTGTTGGTAACTGTTTCTTGTACCCTATACCAGATAAAAACCACGTATAACTCTGTGACATTTTCTTTGTTCTGAAACATCATTAAAAGAATGACAGTAAAAATACATATACATACATGTATATACCTAGTGTCACATAGCTAAAAAGTCATTAAACTAGATGGGGTTCTAAAAAAGTACTTAATTAGACCAAGAAAGTGGGAAAAAGAGAACAAAGAACAGAGGGACCAAATGGAAACTGACAACATAGTAGATTTAAGACTTAACCCCAAACTTTTTTTTTGAGAGGGAGTCTCACTTTATTACCCAGGCTGGAATGCAGTGGTGTGATATCAGCTCACTGCAACCTCTGTCTCCTGGGATCAAGTGATTTTTCTGTCTCAGCCTCCCAAGTAGCTGAGATTCAGGTGCATGCCACCATACCTGGGTAATTTTTCTATTTTTAGTAGAGACAGGGTTACGCCATGTTGGCCAGGCTGGTCTTGAACTCCTGATCTCAAGTGATCCACCCACTTCGGCCTTCCAAACTGCTGGGAACGAGCATGAGCCATCATACCTGGCCAACCCCAAACTTATTAACAGTTACATTAAATGTACAGTAAGAGGCGGAGATTTTCAAAGTGAATAAAAAGAGGCAAGACTCAACTATATGCTGTTTATAAGATAATCACTTTAAATATAAATATAGAGGCAGGTTGAATATAAAAGGATGAAACACAATATGTCACACAAACTATGTCATAAGGAAACTAGTATGACTATATTGATATCAGACAAATTAGATTTCAAGACAAAAGTATTACCAAAACAGTCATGTTATAGATAGAAAGTTAAAATCACGATGATATAATAATTTCTCAATTCTCAATGAGAAATAAGAGAAATCCACAAATATGTAGGTGATGTTAATATTCCCTTTTTTGTAATTGATAGAATAAGCAGACAAATCAATCAGTAAGGAAATAGAATATTTGAATACATGATCAAACAAATTGATATTTATAGAATACTATACCCAATAACTGCTGAATGTACATTTTTTTTGAAGAGCACATTAAATGTTTACTAATATAGACTATTTGCTGAGCCATGAAGCAAATCTCAATACATGTCAAAGTACTGACTGAAATCTCACAAAATATGTCCTCTGATCAAAACAAAATTAAGTTTCTTGAGAGCAATTAAATATATAGAAAATTTCCAAAAATCAAAAATTAAGCAACATACTTCTAAATAACTTATGCTCAAGAAAGAAATCATAAGGGAAATTAGAAAACAGTGTGAACTAAACGATAAGGAAAAACAACATATTGAAATTTGTGGGATGCAGTTAAAGTTCCTAGAGGGATATTTATAGCTTAATCGTTATTTATTTCTAGCTTTAATTGCTTGCGTTAGAAAAGAAGATTTAAAATCAATTATCTAAGCTTCCAACTTAAGAAAGTAGAAAAAGAAGAGCAAATTAGATGTAAAGTTTGTAGATGATAGAAAACAAAGAGCAGAAATCAATGAAATAGAAAATGTATAAACATGCTTGTATCAAAATATCTCATATACACCATAAATATATACACCATGTATCCACAAAAATTAAAAAAGAAAATGCACAGACACTAGGAGAAAATCAAAAGAACCAAAAGTTGTTTTTAAAAGATTAATAAAATTGAGTACTTAGGCTAAACTGATAGAGAAAAAACACACACAAATTACCAACATCAGAGATGACAGCCGAGGTATCCCTAGAGATCCTATAAATACTGAAATAATTAAAAAGGGACAGACCACTTTATGCCACAAATTCAACTACTGAAATAAAATAGACAAACTCATGTTACCAAACCTGTATAAGAGGAAATAGAAAATTTTAACAACCCTATGTCTACTAGAGAGATTAAAATTTTAATTATAAACTTTTCCATAAGGAAAATTCTAGGCACAGATGGCATTACTGGTGAGTTATATCGAATATTGAAATAAGAAATAAGGCCAGGTGCAGTGGCTTACGCCTATAATCCCAGCACTTCAGGAGGCTGAGGTGAGAGGACCACTTGAGGCCAGGAGTTCGAGACAAGTCTGGGCAACATGGTGAAACCCCCTCTCTATTAAAAATACATAAAAATTAGCCAGGCATAGTGGCATGTGTCTAGTCCCAGCTACTCAGCTGACTGAAGCGGGTGGATCACTTGAGCCTGGGAGGTCGAGGCTACAGTGAGCTGAGATTGTACCACTGTACTCCAGCCTAGGTGACAGAGTGGGACTGTGTCTCAAAATAAATAAGTAAGAAATAATACTATTCATATATACATCCTTTCAGGGAATGAGGACAGTAGAACACTTTCAAAGTTGCTTTATGATCCAGCATAATCCTGATACCAAAAATGACAAGAATATAACAAGGGAAGGAAAAGACAATAGACTAAGATTTCTTGTGAGACACAAAATCCTTAACCAAAATTGACAAGCCAAAATCAGCATTGTATTAAAAGATAATATACCATATTTTTGCAATTGCAAATTTTGCTGCTATAAATATGTGTGTGCAAGTGTCTTTTTCACATAATGACTTATTTTCCTCTGGGTAGATACCCAGGAGTGGGATTGCTGGATCAAATGGTAGCTCTAAATTTGTTCTTTAATGAAACTCCACACTGTTTTCCATAGTGGTTGTACTAGTTTACATTCCAACCAGCAATGTAAAAGTGTTCCTTTTTTACCACATCTACACCAGCATCTATTATTCTTTATTTTCAAATTATGGCCACTCTTGCAGGAGTAAGGTGGTAGCGCATTGTGGTTTTGATTTTCATTTCCCTGATAACTAGCGATGTTGAGCATTTTTTTGTGTGTTTCTTGGCCATTTGTTGTATAAATATCCGTTTCCGCAGACGGAGATAAAAATTATTCTATCTCACCAACAGACACATGTACGAGGAGCGGGGGGGGGGGGAAAAGACACCGGAGTGAATAGGCTACTCAGTGCCTAATCTCACAAACAAAATATGAGACCTTGGTGCGAATTCAAACCCTCAACCCAAAATGTCCGCATCGTGACAGACTGATTCAAGAAAATGTGGCACATATACACATGGAATACTATGCAGCCATAAAAAGAGATGAGTTTGCGTCTCCTTTTGTAGGGAGACTGATGCAGGCTCGGAGAAGACCCATGTCAATTAGCAATTGAGCTAGTCACTAAAGAACATAGAAAACCAAATCACACCCAGCATGCATATCCTACACACATAGGTCGTGAGAGCATTAGAATCCATATTGAAATTCACTGGACTATATTTTTCCGAGGCTTGAGAGAAGGGGGAAAAACATCACAGAGGGTGCTATGGGAGAGCCCTATACATCATGGGGATGTGGGAGAGGAGGGGGGAGGTAGGGACGGCAAAAAGGATTAGAGGAGAGTGTAAACAGATAACATAAATGATGAATTCGATGGTTGGAAGTACGAACACGTCTATAGCTAGCCAGAGCTATCTACCCCAACATGGCATAAGTATACACAGCAGACAACAGGACAACAAACTAACACGTGCACGTTATGGCACATGTACTGTTTTTGTATCAAAGAACGAAATTTCTAGGTAGAACATTAAAGATGATAAAAAATAAATAAATAAATTATGGCCACTCTTGCAGGAGTAAGGTGGTAGCGCATTGTGGTTTTGATTTTCATTTCCCTGATAACTAGCGATGTTGAGCATTTTTTTGTGTGTTTCTTGGCCATTTGTATATCTTCTTTTGATAATTGTCTATTTATGTCCTTAACCCATATTTTGATGGGATTGTTTGCTTTTTTCTTGCTAATTTGTTTGAGTTCCTTGTAGATTCTGGATATTAGTCCTTTGTTGGGTGCACAGTTGGCAGAGATTTTCTCCCACTCTGTGGGTTGTCTGCTTACCCTGATGATTATTTCTTTTGTTGTGCAGAAACTTTTTAGTTTAATTAGGTCCCATCTATTTATCTTTGTTTTTGTTGCATTTGCTTTTGGGTTACTGGTCATGAAGTCTTTGCCTAAGCCAATGTCTAGAAGGTTTTCCAATGTTATCTTCTAACATTTTATGGTTTCAGGTATTAAAGTCTGTGACCCATCTTCAGTTGATTTTTGTACAAGGTGAGAGATGAGGATCCAGTTTCATTCTTCTACATGTGGCTTGCCAATTATCCCAGCACTGTTTCTTGACTAGGGTGTCTTTTCCCCACTTTATGTTTTTGTTGTTACCCATTATATTAGTCCGTTTTTACGCTGGTGATAAAGACATATCTGAGACTGGGTAATTTATTTAAAAAAAAAAAAAGAGGTTTAATGGAATCACAGTTCCAAGTGGTTGGGCAGACCTCCCAATCATGGCAGAAGGTGAAAGGCACGTCTCACATGGCAGCAGGCGAGACAGAGTGAGAGGCAAGAGAAAAGGAAAACCCCTTAGAATGGCGTGAACCTGGGAGGCGGAGCTTGAAGTGAGCCGAGATCCGGCCACTGCACTCCAGCCTGGGCGACAGAGCAAGACTCCGTCTCAAAAAAAAAAAAAAAACAAAAAAAACCCCATCAGATCTTGTGAGACTTATTCACTACCACAAGAACAGTATAGCGGAAACCGCCCTCATGATTCAATTATCTCCCACCAGGGCCCTCCCACAACATGTGGGAATTCTGGGAGCTACAATTCAAGACGAGATTTGGGTGAGGACACAGCCAAACTATATCACCCATCAACCAACAAGTGGATAAAGAAAATGTATATATATATACACCATGGAATAATACTCAGCTATAAAAAGGAATGAAATAATGGCATTTGCAGCAACCTGGATGGAACTAGAGACCATTATTCTAAGTGAAGTAGCACAGGAATGGGAAACCAAACATTGTTTAGTTAAGCTATTAGGACACAAAGGCATAAGAAGGATACAATGGACTTCAGGGACTCAAGGGGAAAGGTAGGACAGGGGTGAAGGATGAAAGACTGCACATTGGATACAGTGTACACTGCTTGGGTGATGGGTGCACCAAAATCTCAGAAATCACCACTAAAGAGCTTATCCATGTAACCAAACACCACCTGCTCCCCCAAAACCTATTGAAATAAAAAATAAAATGAAATAAAGTAAAATTTCTCAGCCCTCCCACCCCACCAGAAAAGGATAATACATCAAAACTGAATGGGATGCATCTCAGGGCTACAAGTTTGGTTCAACATTTAAAAGGCAATAAATATAATTCATCGCATTAATAGAATAAGGGAGGAAAAATCATAGGATTATCTCAATAGATGAAGAAAATGTGTTTAGCAAAATTCAACATCTAATCATGATTATTTAAAACAATAACAATTTTCAATGGAAGGGAACATCCTCAGTCTGATACAGGCATCTGTAAGAAGCCTACAGCTAACATAATAATAAATATCAAAAAGCTGAACGCTGGCTGGCATAATGACTCATGCCTGTAATGCCAGCTCTTTGGGAGGCCAAGACAAGAGGATCACTTGAGGCCAAGGATTCGATACCAGCCTGAGCAACATGGCAAAACCCTGTCTCTACAAAAGAAAAATTTAAAAATCAGCTGGGTGTGGTGGTGCATGCCTGTAGTCCCAGCTACCTGGATGGCTGAGGTGGGAGGATCACTTGAGCACATGAGTTTGAGGCTGCTGCAGTGAGCTCTCATTGTGTTACTACACCTCAGCCTGGATGACACAGTAAGGCCCTATCTCAAAACAAAAACAAAAACCAAAACCCTAAATGCTTTCTCCTCAAAATTAAGAACAAAGTCAAGATGTTCCCTTTCACTTGTATTCAACATAATAGTGGTAATTCTAGCCATTGAAACAAGATGAGAAAAATGAATAAAAGGCATAAAGGGCCAGGCTCAGTTGCTCACACCTATTATCTCAGCCCTGTGGGAGACTGAGGTGGGAGGACTGCTTGAGCCCAGGAGTTGCAGACGAGACTGGGAAACATGGTGAGACCCTGTCTCTACAAAAAGTTAGCCAAGAATGGCTGTACATGCCTGTAATTCCAGCTACTTGGGAGGATAAAGTGGGGAATGGCTTGAGTCCAGGAGTTCAAGGCTGCAGTGAGCCGTGTTTGCACCACTGCACTCCAGCCTGGTGACAGACAGAGACTCTGTCAAAAAAAAAAAAAAAAAAAAAAAAAAAAAAAAAAAAAAAAAAAAAAAAAAAAAAAAAAAAAAAAGCTTAGAAAAGAAGTAAAATTATCTTTATTCATTAATTATATGCTTATGTGTGGAAAATCTTACAAAATCTACAAAAGAAATTGCCAAACTCAGGACATAGGGTCAACATTTAAAAAAAATCCATTTTATCTATACAGTAGCACAAGTAATTTAAAAATTAAATATAAAACAATATCATTAACAATAGCTCTGAGATCCATAAAGTTCTTAGGAATACATTTATCAAAAGATGTGTAGGACCTCAGATAAAACCACAAAGATGGGGAGAAACCAGAGCAGAAAAGCTGAAAATTCTAAAAATCAGAGCACCTCTTCTCCTCCAAAGGAACGCAGCTCCTTGCCAGCAACAGAACAAAGCTGGATGGAGAATGACTTTGACAGGTTGAGAGAAGAAAGCTTCAGACAATCGGTAATAACAAACTTCTCTGAGCTAAAGGAGAATGTTCGA